>NC_052050.1:35722867-36029117 GCF_903992535.2 Arvicola amphibius
ATAGAAATGACAACTGCACATGGACATTTTGGTTTTCGCTTTGTGTGTCTGCATGTGCACACGGGTATGTGCACAGACGTATATGCATAAATTTCAATGCCAGGCATCTTCCTCATTGCTCTTTGTTTAAGTCTAAGATAGGGTCTGGGACTGAATCCACCCTGTTGAATCAACTAAGACAGGCCAGTGAGTTCGAGGGATCTTCTCAGTCCCAACACGGCAGTGCTGGATGCAGCTTTTCACATAAGTGCTAGAGATCCCAACTCAGGTTTTCACACTTGCGTATCAGCAATTTACAGGATCTCAAAGCCCCCAGAAAGCTACTCTAAAATAATGTGGTTGTCTACATAAGAAATCGTATGTTTCTAAAGTGTGGCTTTCTACAAAAATCACTATTTCACCTGTACTCAAGAACTTCTCAAAGAGTTGCTTGGCCTTTTGATTGCTATTGAGTCAACTCTTTTAATCAACCTAAAAAGTGTAGATAGTTTTCCCTACCTAGGGCATCCACATCTACAGATTTGATGAACTGTAAAATAAAACAATTGTGTTGGAGAACTGCAGAAAGCTCTGAACCCCAATTCTGACGACTGCAAAGACACATCAGTGTAGCGGGTACACACACTGTGACAGGCTCCTACAGTTCTAGGGTTTCTCTCAGGAACCGTTAGACATGGCCTTGTGTGTTGTGCAGTTAGGCCAAGAGGCCTACAATGCCTCTATCAATCTTCAAACTTGCTATGTAGCTGTGGAAGACAAGAATGACATCTTCTAATCCTAACAGGAAAATGGTGACGTCCAAAGCAGGACGTGGCTAAGAAATGCTGCTCGTCAAGGACACAGGTCTATCTGTTTACGTCACTGTTTGGAATGAGCAAATTAAGCTATGGTAGGGAGGAAAAGAAACTCAGGCACTTCTAACTCCCCATACTAACAAATTCTCTCTTTAATTTCTTTAAAGCCAGTAAAAGCTATTCACCCCTGTTGCTGGGATACAACAGGCAGCAGTTAGAATACACACAAAATTAATTGGACAATATTATACATACAAAAAAGAGAACCTTATAGGAAAAAAATGAATGGAATAGAATGAAAAAAATTTTTAATTCCTGAGTTGCTCATAGTGACATATAGTCTCAAGGTCAATATAGAGATGACTATGCTTGTATTGAAATGAGACTCCAACATTAATATGTCACAATCCGGGATCTGTGCTGTGTATGTCATTCATTTGTCAGCTCAAGAGCAAAGATCTGATGAGTGTCTCAGCCTAAGATGTCATGCTGTGGGGGCAGGAATCCTCTGTACCACAAAGCTGACGGGACACAGAATGATTCAGTGCTAACGGCCTAGAACTGAAGATAAGTACATGTGGGAACAATTATTTGGAAATAGACCACAGGGGAGGTAACCTAGTTAGATAAAGTGGGAGAGCAGAGACACTCAAGGCCTGAAGGATAGCACGAAGGAAAGGTGTGGACAGGGATGCCATTGCAGGAACAGAAGTCTCCAAACACTACTCATGGGGTGTAACAGAGTGGGCAAACTTATTTCCCCTTTAAGATCTCCTAATAACCTCCCTCCCTCCCTCCGACTCCCTTCCTTTCACCTCCCTCCCTTACTGGTGTGGGATTCCTCTCCGCATGCTGTGAATACCACTGGTTAAAAAAGACGCTGTTTGGGGACTATGATAGGGTAGAGCAGAGCTAGGCGGAGAAAACTTAACTGAATCCTGGGAGAAAAAAAGGTGGAGTCAGAGAGGAGCCATGTAGCCCCTACAGAGACAGACTCTGGAATTTTACCTGGTAAGCCACAGCCTTGTGGCGACACACAGATTAATAGAAATGGGTTAAATTAAGATGCAAGAGTTAGCTAATAAGAAGCTAGAGCTAATGCGCCAAGCAGTGATTTAATTAATACAGTTTCTGTGTGGTTATTTCAGGGCTGAGCAGCCAGGAACAAACAAGCCGCCTCCTTACAACACCTTACATCACTGAACCCGAAGCTGGCCTTTAACTCAAGGATCTGCTTCAGCCTCTCTAGCGCTGCAGTCACAAGTGTGTGCTACGCTACCGGGCCTAGGCGGAACAGTGCACACCAAATACAGATGCCGCTCATGGAACACGACTGATAACAGGTATCTGACCTGTGACTGTGCCTTAGTGGTAGAGCACTTACCTAGCACAGCCAATAAAACAGAAACAAGCAGTGATCCGCTGAGATGTTCCCACTGCAGCGCTTCAGCTGGCCGTGACCTTTCCCTAGGATACAGGACGGCCACAGCACAACATGCAAGGAACTGCTCCTGCATTCTCAAGCACTAACCAATTGTCCTGGTGTCCTCTCCTCTCTTCTGTGTTGAAGCTGTATCCTCTGTCTATGGCCCAGTGGACAGGAGTGTGTAAGGTAGTTTGTGTTTGTGTTAACAGGGCAGGCAGAGTGGCTGTGTCTGTGTCACACAGTACTAGATCTGACATAGCCCCCTTTTAGTCCTCTCTCTCTCTCTCTCTCTCTCTCTCTCTCTCTCTCTCTCTCCCCCCCCCCCACTCCCGTCCTCCCTCCCTCCCTCCCTCCCTCTCTCTCCCCCCCCCTCTCCCTCTCTCCCACTCCCGTCCTCCCTCTCTCCCTCCCTCCCCCCCTCTCTCTCCCCCCCCTCCCTCCCTCCCTCCCTCCCTCCCTCCCTCTCTTGGTAGAAGGCAATCCTGGAGATCACATACATGTCCACTAGGCAAGTAAACACTCTAGCACAGAGCTATACCCGAGCCAAGCATAGCTTAAAAGAAAGGGTAAATATGTTCGACAATGGCTCAGTAATTCTGTTTTATATAACTACACTGCCGAAATTACAAATCAGCACATTAACTAGAAATCCTATTTATAATAGCTGTTAAAAAATAACTCAGGGTCGGGGAGGGAGATGAATTGGTAGAGTAGTTGCCTGGCATTACACATATCCCTAAGTTTGATCCCACCACCACATAAACCAGATAAGGTGCACATGCCTATGATCCTAGCACTTGGAGGATCAGAAAGTTTAAAGCCATTCTTCGCTACATACTGAGTTCAAAAAGGCCAGAACTACATACCATTACCAGAAAAAAAAATTGGAAGACAGAAAGACAGGAGACAGGGAGGAGAAAAAAAAGAGGAAGAGGGTTGCTTGGGAGCGAAAGGGAGAGGGAGGGAGAAAGGAAAATGGAGTGAAAGAAAAAACCATCAAGAAATAAATTTGTCTGGAGAAAAGAAAGATCTTTAAAATGAAAGCTACTGGTTGAGAAGCAGCTCAGCAGGAGATCATTTGCCTAGGGTGGACAATATGCTGGGTTTATACTTAACACAGCAAACAAAGAACAGAAGAGTAAAAAAATAAATTTGGAATGGAAACAAAAAAATTGGTTTTAAAAAGTCAGTATCCTAAGAATGCCCTGCTTCCCAAATCAAGGTGGATGCAACACCTATCAAATACCCACTGCCTTCTCAGAGCTGGGAATGAGAATTCAAAATCCAAGAATTAGATCCCAAAACTTAATGAATACCCAACAGTTTCTTAAGCAAAAACAACCAAGTAGAAAGCAATGCACAAGCAAGGGTGTGAAGAAGAGGAAGTCTTGCACTGCCCTGAATATTACCATGGCCACAAGGCAGCTCACAACAATCTGTAACTCCAGAGTCAAATGACCTGACGCCTTCTCCTGGCATCCATGGGCACCAGATACACACATGGTACATACAGACATGTATGCAGGAAAAACACTTATACGCGTAAAATAATAAAAATAAGGAAAACTTTGCCTGCCCCTCCCATGGATAAATTTTGTATTTTCGTGGACTTGGGAGGTAGTTCTGTGCAGAAAGTGCTTGCCTTCAAAGTATGAAGACTGCAGTTCAATCCCAGAAACCACGGGAAAAAAAAAATGGTGCGTGTAATGGCGGGGGCTTATAGTCCATCTCAACGTGGGGGAAGCAGAGACAGTAAGATTCCCAGAGCACAATAATCACTGTGAGTTCAGGCCAATGAGAGACACGGTCTCAAAGGAGGTCTACTGTGTTCCTTCAGATAACCTCTGCTCTCTAGTAAGTGTATAGATTCAAATGAGTAATCTTTAAGGGAAAGGGAACAAATGAATGCCGAGGATGGGGTGAGCCAGGGACTCGGGTGGTCTTCGTCAGGAAAGCCCACGGCACCAGTGGAGAAGTCCACAGGGAAGCGCAGACAGGAAGTGGCACTGCTAACAGGTATGGAAATGAGATTAAACGGCTGAGACCGCAGGGACAACACGATCATGGGAGCTGACTGGGGTCGCACCCTGTGCTCAGTCCTGAGCAGCAAGCCCAAACGTCTTTCAGGGCATTCATACCACTGCATGGAGAGAGGAGGAAGATGAACAGATGATGGGGAAAACATGTTACAGGTGCCATCTGAGAAACAGCTCAGAGAGAGAAGGAGCCGCTGTGACCGGTAGGAAGGAAGGAAGAATCACGCGAAGTTTACACTTACAGGAGTTTGCTGCTAACAGAAAGCAAAAGATGAAAAGAAAGACGCACGAATGATGATACCGGGTTAGCAAAGCAAGGGACAGCACAGACAGGAAATTTCAGGAGCAGACACAGTGATCTACAGTTCAAAAAGCATGTGCCAAAAATAACTGAATCTGTTTTCGAGAAGCAGGGGGTGGATCCCCACAACAGTAGGGGAAAATATTTTGGAGGGATCTCCAAACACTTCAGAAAAGTACTTCCAATATGGTAGTAGCGCAAGGCAAAATTTCAGGAGCTGAAGGATGAGGCAGGAAGGAGCTCAAAGGCAACAGGGGCTATGTGAAGAGACCTTGTCTCAAAGGGCAAAGGATGAAGAGCAAGTGATGTGGCCCATGGATTTCTACCCTGCTCAGACTCATGCTCGTCTGGACAAGGAGCCTCAACTTGGTATCTTTAGGAACATTGATCTGGATGCTTCTCTGCAGTTACCCAAGGCTAGTTTCCTGCACAGCAGGGTCTCACTGTGGCACAGTGAGGTTGAACATGAAGGTGTTCTATGTGTACTGCCTGTGGACTTGGATCAGTCTACCCTCACCTTTCAACTCTAGGGAACAGCCTAGAAAACAGAAACAGAAGATGGCCCCTGCATCAAGGGATCAAGCAATGCAGCTCCTTTCTGCCTTTCCTCATCACTGGGGTAGAGTGGACAGAACAGACCTGCCTAACTGCAGCTTGAGTGGGCCATTCCTGGAGCCTTGAGATCTATAGGACATCTCACACACGACTGTGCTTTTGAATTCCAGAAGACCCGCAAGCGACAAATGCCATGAGAATAAATGTTCTCACAGTATTCCCAGCCCCATCAGAACGAGGAAGTCCCAAAGATCTCATGAGAAAATGAGCTCTTCTAAGACTCTCACCCCAGTTTTTCGGGCTTAGTCTATATAGATAAACAGGCATAAGCCTGCAGGCTTTTGGGTCTTTGTCCAAATCCACCAGAGCTTTGATCCCTTACAGGGTAACCCGTCTCCAACTAGATGAGCTTCTCATGGGGTGGGAGTGGGAGGAAGTTCCAAATTGCAGTAAGATGGTTTCTCAATAAATTAAAGCAGAAATCTATTTCAGAGCAGAATGTCATTTAAAAATATGAATTCTAAAAAAAAAAAAAACTATTCATGAAGAAAGTTCTGGTTCTTATTTGATCTCTTTTCAGCTATGCTTACTGTCACTAATTTTACTGTTACTGTGTGAACTGAAACAGAGGAGCTGGCTTCAGGGCCAGACCTCTGACGTTCTGTGCTTATCAGAAACAAATTTCCACCTCTGACAAGAGAACAAACAACCTCACATGGTCCTTCATGCCTCCTGCCACCTGCACCCAATGAGCAGGACACGGTGCTCCGGGCGAGCTAGGCACCAGCCATTCTTCAAAATACAACCTTACTTATCACTGTCCCAAATATCATTTCCCCAAACATTTTATACTACAAAAACTCGGAGGCAAACAGATTAAGTAGAAGATGAAAACGGACAGAGAAAAAAACGTGGGCTTTGTGACCGCTCTGGAGGAGTGGCTTCCAGGTCAGTTTTGCAGAGAGGCATATTCCCAAACCAGTCATCATTAACGGCCTCACTTCCACAGGAAAGAAAAAAAAAAGTCAAGAGTCTGAAAACTCCGGACAAAAGAAATCCCTGCAGACAAAGTAAAAACAAATTAAAAGACCCATTATAAAACACAGATGCTACAAGGAAAATAAACTTTCCAAGATTTACTGGGCTTTGACAAAGCAGGACATTTGTGGAAAAGCCATCAGCAGCAACTCCCAGGTAATGCGGAGGAAGCCCGGCTCCTTTCTGGTTTATCTTTACCCTCTGTGCAGAAGCTGCCAGGACTGGATTCCCGGCTTCTGGATGCAGGGATGTGAGAACATGTGAACCTGGCCAACTGCCAAGAGCAAGACATTTCTAAGGGAGGCAAGACCCTGAAACTGCTGAGCACGTCACATTCTGCCGAGGCTAGAGCTACTACCAACACACTGTACATGGGCTTCTTCAGGGCAAGTGAGAAGAAATGAATGAAGGAACGAATGAATGAATGAACATCCCCCCTCCCACAATTCTCTTTACTGCTCTATCATACTGTGAAGCAAGGAAAAGAAAACCACAAGAATAACATTCAGTAGTGACAACTCAGAAGTCACCTGCAACGGAGCTTCAGAGTGGGGGACAGAAAATGTGTTGCTACTGTTTCACACCGAGTTCTCACCCTTCCTATGCTGGGACCCTTTAATGAAGTGCACCCCACCACAAGATTATTGCACTGCTGATTCATAACTGTAATTCGGCCACTGTGAGGAACCCTACAGTAAATACCTGATATGAAGGATGTACGACCACTGGGAAGCACGAATTACAGGGGTTAGGAGTGGGAGCCAGGGCAGGGTTCCTTAAGAAGGAAAACAAGGAGAGAGAAGCCAGACAACAGAACAACGGGGTACCTGGAGGAGATGCTGGGGTTGTCACTAGGGATTGGGGACAACTGGCACATAAATGTTGAGATTCATTCACAAGAACGAAGTAGTGGAGCCCCTGGGACGGCACAGTTAGGAGCCTGCAGTCCTCTGGGTTACCCTGTGTGCGTGCTCACTTCAGGAGTTAGGAAGGCTGTTTCACAGGGCTCACGACAGACACAGGGTACGACTCAGCACACCAGCGGACTCCTCTCAGCCACATCAGTCTGTTTTCAACGGTCTCCACACACTACAGGAATCTCCCAGAGTTCAGGGGCTCTGCCTCTCACCCCCTTAGCTCCTAGGTCTGTCATAGATGAGCAATTGTATGTATTTGGAAATTAAAATAACAAGGTAACCATCAAATCCAAACTCAATGTGGGTTCCTAGCATTCCACAAAAGACAAATCTATAGAAAATGCCCTTTCCCCAAATATTTCCACAATCTCCACCCTCCTCCCAACACTTCCCTACTCTGAGACTTCATTCAGCCTTCCTCCGGTCTGCCATTTCAAAAGGAAAGCTGGGTAAGGAGTTTGGGGGGGCCTTTGTGCATTGGCATTTTTCATTCCATAGAAAATCAAAACTTTCAGGCTGCTTTTAGCATCCCGCCATGGATTTGATGGGTATAAAACAGCAAATTTTACCAAGGAGTTTTAAGTTAATTTTGGAGTTGAAAAGTTGACTTCTTGACTCTGTCAAAAAGAGTACAATGGTAGTTTGTTCTCAAACAATCACTGGACATGCGGGCTCTGCAAAACTGAAAGCCCTGCTCGGCTCTTTCTTGCGGTCTAATTTAACATGAAAGCTTCCTCAACTAACTCGCAACCATTATTTAATCAAAACCAAATAAAATCCGTTAAAGACTTATAGTTTTTTAAAGTATCCGGTGCAAACGGGAATTTCTAGCATGTGGGTTGTTTCTGGTCAGATGGGAGTGTCCGTCGCTCCCTCGTTCCCTCACCCAGCCCCATCACTCCTCCTCCCCTCCCCCTGTGCTAGTGAGAATGACAAGCTTCCCAGCTGCAGTGGTGGACTCTCAGCCTCCTTTGTGACCCCTTCTCAGGCATGTTCCAGGATAATCTGCAATCTACTCAGTAGGAAAAGGAAACAGCAGCGCCCTGGTGAGAAACAGCGCCTTCTGACCCACATACCAGGCGGGGCAGGGCCGAGGAGCCTAGCCGAGGTGGAGAGACAGAGCTCTGGACATGGAGACATGAACACAGATTATCAAACAGTTGAGCCAACTTAAACAGAAAAACATCAAAGGACCGATCCGACAGCATGTGTTACTGCCTTCTAGTTCTTGTGGAGGCGAGAGATGACAAAACATTGCAAAATCTTATGAAATCTAGCAGAAACATTTGCTGCTTTTTCAAAGAAAACTCTTTATAGCTCCACAGTCACGGCCACAGGTACAAACGGGGAAAACAGCCCATGCTTCTCAAAGTGGAGGTAACTGGGGATATTCTGTCGCTACGCAACGGCCCCAGAACCCACCCGCTGGTTATCTCCAGTGTCAAGGAAGATAAAAAGTATACTACTAGAAACTGGTATTATGTCATCATGTGACTGTTTTGACATATATTTAGACATAGTATGTTTACACTTGTGTAAACGACTCAACAAGTAATTCTCTGGATGGTCCTTCCTGATTCTCCTTATATTCGCGTGTGTTTCTTATTCTTAAAGTACTGCATGCTACTGTAATGTGTAAATGCAAGCACTTCTTTAAAGCGAAAACGAACTAGGTGGATTCAGAAGCATGATATTTACAGATGTAAAACTGAAAGAGAAATAGTTATTATTACAACGACTGCAAGCACAGGAAGTATAATTTACTCCCAAGGGGCAGGATGCGGGCTAGAATGAGTGGCCAAAAACAAACAAAAAACAAACAACAACAAAACCCAGACCCATGGGCAGAAATACGGCTGCAAAGGAGCTGTGCGCAAGAGCTAGGATGGGGACAGGGTGCAAGAACACAAGGGGGGGGGGGGTGGAAGAGCACAAGAGAAATGTGAGAAATTCTATTCAGACTTTAACTGCCTAAAGAGTGAGTGATTTATTCATGATCACACAATCAAACCAGTTTATAACCCAAAGAATAAAAACTGTGGGAAGTTCATTACCTCAGTTTATTATCACAGAGCACTCCAAGATTTTAGAGGCAAAGAAATTTATTAGTAGCTAGTGTTCTTAATACTGGGTAAGTTTTACTAATTCTAACTCATTTTTAATATTAAGATTAGACTATGGCACTCATTCAACAGAAGCTGAAAACCTTAAAAATGACATATAGATAGATAGAGAGAGAGAGAGAGAGAGACAGAGACAGACAGAGAGAGAGAGAGAGAGAGAGAGAGAGAGAGACAGAGACAGACAGACACATTGATACATCCTCTATACACAAAACAAGGGCTACAGAGCCGGTCCCAGACCAGCCAGGCCTACACAGCAATGAGCCATCTCAAAACAAGGAAACAAGCTCCTTACGCGTTTACTCAGAGCAACAGATAACTCAGCACTCCTCTGAAGGAAGCTCAGATCAGCCCCTGAACAAAGGACGCAGAGATGAGCATATTTGACCATAGTGATCCTCACATCCCTGCAACCCAAACACAAGACCTCAGCTAACGGTCCCAACGATACCGCACTCCTCCTCCTCATCTTTATCTGACAAGCAGTCTGCACCATAAAGACAAATCAAGCAGATTTATCCAACATTGCATTCTTACACCGGTACACAAATAATGTAAAAGTAACAAGAGTTCATTCAGAAACAAAACCATACTCTGAAATAGGAAGAAATACTAAATTAACTGCAATCAATAAGGTATACCTTCTTTTTCTTTACGAAGTTAGCTAGTTTGTTTGAGCATTTTCCTTTAAGGTATGGAAATCCTCCTTTCTCAATTACCTAACTTCAGAGACCACAGGGATGTGCCACTATATACATAACTTTTAAAAAAGGACACTATTAACACATGGAAAAACTAACTAAATAAATAAAAATATGTGCACAACTTTTTAATCCATTTATTTTGAAGAACAATTAAGTCTAAACCTTTGCCCAATCCTGTCCTCAGAAGGCAGAGGCAGGAGGATTGATAAATCAAGGTCCTCTTTGGATATGTAGAAAGTTCAAAAACAACATGAGCCTCAAGACTCTTTAAAAAGAAAAAAAACCCAAAAAAAACTATTAAAATAAAAGCATGTTATGCTGAATAACAAATACAGCTACAAAATGTAAGTAACATTCCTAATAATAAAAAGGATTAAAAACTAAAATAGTGACGCTCTCTTCTCACAGCCCCCGGTTCTCACCCTCCTCCAATGCTAACGGAAGCCTTCCTTCTTACTACCCATGACTGTTAAGAATATTTTCTGGCTCTATTTCAGCATCATGACTCAGGTCATGAGAAGTGTCAAAGATGCATTTCCTTCAGATGGGAAAGAGCACCAGATCTCGGCAGCACATGAAGACTGGGGTGTGGCGCAGAGGGCCACATCAGCAGTTCTTGACAAAAGGAAGATAAGCCCGCTTATGCTCACATACACTTTCATTTCCAGCATGACAACAGGTGCTTACTTACACAGGTCAAGAAAAAAACAGGAAGCTAATGCTCAATTTTGCTCCCTAAATAACTAACAATTCCTAAATTCAAACTAACAAAAAAAATTAAATCTAGCATATTATTAGAAAGATCTAGGTACCTGGATCAAGTTTTGCAAAAGCATATTCATAAATTTACCTCTGTATATAAAAACCCTTTATATAGAAAACATTTGAGCATTAAAAGCACAAGAGGTGCCGGGCGGTAGTGGCACACGCCTTTAAGCCCAGCACTCGGGAGGCAGAGGCAGGCGGATCTCAGTGAGTTTGAGGCCAGCCTGGTCTACAAGAGCTAGTTCCAGGACAGCCAGGGCTGTTACACAGAGAAACCCTGTCTTAAAAAAAAAAAAAAAAAAGAAAAAGAAAGAAAGAAAGAAAGAAAGAAAGAAAGAAAGAAAGAAAGAAAGAACCAAAAAAAAAAAAAAAAAAAAAAAACCTCAGGGCAAGAGAGCGGCCCCTCCTCTCCTTGGGATCTCCACAGGGAAGCCCTGGGTTGCTGCAGAAGCACCATATTCATTTACCTGCTCCATTACCTGATCTTTTCCCAAATTTATTGTGTTTTACAAAAGGTGACTGTTTCCATCCGTGCCACAGCTGCACGAGAGTGAATATTTGTGAATCATCTGCAAGCCACGATAGATCTAGACACTGAGCATGATGAAAGCCTGCCTCTTCTGCAGGCACCAGGAATGGTCATGCCACAGAATCCCTCTGCCCACTTGAAATACTTCTCTCTGGAGTCTCATTATGGCTTGAAAATTCTCACCTGCACAAACACTCGAACCAAAGTGAGTATCTTCTCCAATGAACCCGAAATCCCTTTCCTCCCTGTCCCCTTCCAGTTCACAAGCCCCCACCCGGGGGAATTCAGAGAACCACCCTAGTTTCCACTTCTCAGTACACATAACCCTGGCACGGGTGACCTCACTCTTTTTTTCCCTTGTCTTTCATTGTTTAACTGTTTTTTTTTTTTTTTTTTTCGGTTTTTCGAGACAGGGTTTCTCTGCAGCTTTTTTAGAGCCTGTCCTGGAACTAGCTCTTGTAGACCAGGCTGGCCTCGAACTCACAGAGATCCTTCTGCCTCTGCCTCCCGAGTGCTGGGATTAAAGGCGTGCACCACCACCGCCCAGCTATTTAACTGTTTTGTAAACAAAAATTATCAACAACAGATTACCAATTTCTGATCAGATAATTAAACCTCAAAACTACTCTGCCTCCTGCACTCGGGTCTGATCGATTCTTACTATGTTCACTCAGGTTCCTGGTAAGAACAGCCCTAAGCAGTGTCTATGCTGAGAAGCCTGCCTTTCTACTTCCCTCAAGACCAAATACTGGAGAATGTTTTCCAAAAGTTCCTTCTCAGAAGTACAAAAAGAAACAAACACTCAAGGCTCCTAAAACATGAGTTATTGATGTAACATTTTTTTTTCACATAAAGAACTAAAACTTCCATCTCTGTGATTCCAGGAAATATCCTTACAGCAACTAGAACAGGATGCTTGCTTACCCGTCCTCTACAGAAAAAGAAACAATAAGGCTCAAATAGTTTCTCCAAATCTTTTTTATTATTCTGACGAATTGATTGAAATATTTTACCTCCTGCAATGATCAAACCCAACTTCAGAGTTTGTAGGTCTTCACCTCTTCAATGGACCCAGAACTGAATACAGAATGATCCCTTTAGTGGGAAAATTATTAACCTTGTTGTATTGACTTTCCCTTCATATGTATGGGTGTTTGACTGCATGTATGTATGCACACCACCTGCATGTACGAGAGCATCAAATTTCTTAGAATTGGAGGTATAGATAATTGTGAGTTCACATGTAGGGACTGATCCTTTGGAAGATTAGACATTAAGTTGGGGGGGGGGGTTGCAAAGATGGCTCAGTGGTCAAAAAATTAAACAATAAAGTAAAAGCAAATTAGTATATAAATAACTAAAGACTGAAACAGTAATTATCAAGCCATGGTCAGTCAAGGTTCCAGGACACTGATGTCAGTATTTTGGTTTAATGATGAGGTCCAGGTACCAACACTTCAAATCTACCCAGTTTAAGGATAATGTACAGTCAGGACTGGGAAAGATTAAAAAAAAAAGAATAAAATAATGGAGATAACACCAATACAAAGATGAAAAGATAAAATAGACTATATATAAAATAAGAAAAAAGAATTGATAATAAAAGAAATGTCCAAAGAAAAATTCTCTAAAGGACACACTGTGGAAACGAGAATGCAATAGGACAGACACCGGAAGGTGTCCCTGGGGAATCCCTCACAATAACAAAAGAGAAAGACAAAACACAGACAAGAGTTTTGGCCTGAAGGTAGGAGAGCCAAGATTCATCACTTAGAATTTCAAGAAAAGGATGTAAAACAAAGCAGCAGAGAAAAAATTATGAGGCGTTGAAAAGAAGAGGCCACTGGGGAACGACGTGGTGCGGTGAGGGAAGGACAGGACCAATCAATGTGAGAGAAAAGTGACGAATTAACAGCTGTAAGGGAGCCTGAACCATGAGATCCAGTCAGTCACTGGTAAAATGTCATCAAAGAGCAAGCTAAGATTGTTCCAGAACAGGAGAGCCAGGAACACGCTGTTGCCACTTCTGCTATAACAACAGAAATTGTTCTCTATAGAACTGTAGGGATTCATGCACAGGAACTGAAGCTCTACCCCAGTACTCACAGGAACGCAAGCTGAGAGTAACACATTCCCTCATCCGACTGCCTGTGAATGCTGTGGGGGAAGAGCCACAGAAAACACAATAAACCAAGAGCGGGTTACGTAAAACCGGACGGGGCATCTGCTCCCAGAGTACCCAACTTCAAGCCTTGATTGCAAAACGGAAAAGCTGAGAAAATATTGCCCTCTAGAGGCATTTCTCGTTAATCATTTAATGATAAAACTATAAACTGTTTATGATTAGCCAAAGGAAAAGAATATTGAACTCATAAGTAGAAAAAGGCAAAACAAAAACCTGTATTAGCCTTAAGTGCTTATTATTATTAATTTTTGCACTTACTTTATGTTTCCTTATGGCATTTAAGAATTTATTTAAAAATATAAAAGATTACAGTATTTAAACTGAGTTTAATTTTACTTTTGAAAGCATTTCAGTGTGCACAGCACAGTACTTTGACAGCACTGCTAACAGTAGAGCACTATCTAGAACCTCGGGGGTTCTCACAGCGTACCTAATTCTCATCACACATGGCATCTCCAATAAATACCGCCTTTTTTGCTAGTGTGCCTGTGTGCATGTCTATGAGCTTGTGTATGTGTGTATGAAAGAGAGAGAGAGAGAGAGAGAGAGAGAGAGAGAGAGAGAGAGAGAGAGAGAGAGAGAGAGAGAGAGCGCATGTGCACATGCCAAGCTATCCACACGATCCTGTACAGAGTTCCACCCCATTTTTCTTCCTCTATTGCTCTCCACCTCATTTCTGAGGCCTGGTCTCTCACTGAAGCTGGAGCCTTGCAGAGTCAGGACTGGCTTGCCAGCATATTACACTGATCCTTTGGACTCCGCCTCCCAAGAACTGGGGGCTAACTCAGACCCCTGGGTTTATGCAGAAAACACTTTACATTGAGCCATCTTTGCAGGCACTAAAAGCCCCTCTTGGTGCTTTGGCGAACCTCCAACTGCTGTAAAGAATATGTGGTATAAAACACAGCTGCTCTCTGATAGTTCTTTTCAATTAATGATTTTTATTTATTCACATACACACAAACACACACACACACATATTTTTTTTTTTTTTAAGACGGGGCCTCATGCTGTAGCTTAAGCTGGTCTCAAATGCATGACAATCCTCCTGCCTCAGCCTCTGGAGTTCATAGGCTTGAGTCAACATGCCTTGCTTCCTAAGTGGTTTCTAATTTCGACATCTTGTTGTCGGGAAGGGCTGTGAGACTGTCCTTCTCTAAACATTTGCATAGAGCTCCTCTGCTCTCTCTGCACCATGACAGAAAATGACATGACAATATTTAAAGTGTGGATGATGTTGGTGTATAGTGGATGTCAAGATGCGCATAATGTTATGCCAACATTTCCAGAGGATGAGTCGGGAGCCAGGAAAACGTTCAGTCTTTAAAACAACAGATTAGAAACCAGGCTGCACCGACCTCAGGCAACAGACTCCATGGAATGAGCAGAGGCCCAGGTGCTAGGCGACCCCATGGAGGACTCTCCCATGTAACGCGTCTGTATCATTTATATACTCTGTGTCAGATGAGGCATGAAATTTAAAGCAGAACTACAGTGCACATGATTGATTTTTCTTGGCAAAAATTAAAACACTCATGGAAACTTCAGTCCACAAGTAAACAGAGATGTGGAAAGAGCAGCAAGACACAGCACTCTGGTGCGGACTCTCCCAAGGAGGCAAAGCTGCGCAAGGCGAAGCTGTGTGGCTGCTTTGTATTTACAATGTGATGCGGTCTGTATCAAAAAAACTCCCTATCAACCAAAGTAAATAATTACAACAAGCCATCAAATGAAGGCTATAAACAGTCTTGGAGCGGTAAGACAGGAACGCCATACACAGATGCTGAAAGGAAAGAGAAGCTGCTGGATTTGGAAGCCTTTTGCTGAAACGTAGCGGCTCTGGGTCCAAGATATGAGAGGCCGCCTTGAAAGCCCTCAAATCTGGGGTTGGGAGGGAGAATCTGGATCTCAGTTGCCTAAAGTTGTAGCTCAACCACAGTCCTTGCCAAGACCAAGTGAGATAGATAGAAAGACGCTGGGCTAAGGGGCACAGGGCATTTTCAGAACATGGGAGGTGGAGGCAGGAAGGGGGAATCAGTGGTTCAAGGCTAGCCTTAGCTGCATAGTGAGCCACATAGCTACACATAGCTACATAGTGAAGCCTGCCTGGGTTATTCGAGATGAGGACCACCCCTCAGGGGGGCAGGCAAAGAGTCAGTTGTTGAAAGTCTCATGACAGGGTGGACACTATATTCTTAAACATAAAAGGAAAACCTATTTCAAATTAAAGAAATGGCAGAAGTAAATGGGGCAGGTGGGATAGATGCAGCCAAGTCTGACTCCACCTGAGCTCAATCTCTAGGACCCACGTGGTGAAGGGAGAGTCAACCCGAAGGCTGTCAGGAACACACACACACCAAACTGTGTAACTCAGGTGTGGAACTGAGTACAACTTTCAATTGTGGATTGGTGTCATTTCCCATTTCAAAAATAGTCACAAGTTAATGTCCATATTGAAAGCAATTAAAAGCTTATACAAAAGTTCATATTTTTATTTCAGTTAATTTTCAATTAATAATATTCATTGAATTTACTTATACTTTAAAAAAAAACAGAAATGAATCAATTCTACACAATGAGTGATAAACACACCAAGCACCATTCACAGTGCTGTGACTTTCATGACCCTGCAAGGTTGGAAATATTATCCCTGTTTTATAGATGAAAAATTTGGTCTCAGTAGCCAGAACAAGCAGCTTGTCTAAGATTACAGCGGGGAGTCACGGGGAGAGGCCATCCTGCAGAGCCTGACCCCCCAGGTCTTCTATTAGCTCCCCAGCACACAGCTTAGTGATGGAAACCACGAAAACCATCAGAAAGACCCTGGGTTTGATCTCAGCTTCCGGGGGAAGCAGTGAACAGTCAATGCAGGTAAGAACAGAAAACAATGTGAGGTGAGAATGAAGGACAGGACTGTGTGACTCCAGGAGGGAGGAGGAGTGCAACCGCAGCTGCAGAAGGACAGACAGGACAGACAGACGGTGAGGCCTGAAGGCACAGCCATACAAATCTAGAAGACTGCATCTCTCCTTAGTCTTTCTTATTCAGCCCCACTGCCCTTCACGCATTCTCAGTACCCCCACAATAAATTCAATCTCCTCTGTCTCCTAACTCCCTCCCACTAACTTACACAGCAGAAAACAGACAAACACCACCCATCAATATTTGTTGGTGCCAGTTTTCTCTTCTTACTAAACGCCCTCCCAGCCCGTTATTACCCGTCTTCTCTGAGCTTCAGTTCCTACCTTCACTACCCAGTTGCTAGAACTTAACACAATCACTACCTCCTCCTGGCCACTTCCTGTATGTGGTTTTCTATTTCATATCACTTGTTAGTGACTTTCTGGATGACATCTCTTACCCATAATCACTCTCACCAGGAGCACGTGTTTTCACCTGCATCGATGCCTTACCATCATTATCCCCATACAAACGCATCAATTCCAGAACCACATATTGAATCATGCTAAGAGCATGGGACATCATATCAAGGCCCAGACACACACATGTAATCCCCAGCATGCTAGCTGTGGCTATATAGTGATACCCGGTCTATGAAGAGGTGAAGAACAACAGGATAAGTGACAAGAAAGAGAAAGAAGAAAAAGGGGAAATGGGGGGCGGGATGAGTGGGAAAATGAGAGATCTTAACACATCCCAAACTTTCAGTCCTATTTTTAGGCCCAAACCTGATGAAGCAGTGTTACTACTTCAACTGATAACTCCAACTTTTCCAGCTTTTTGAACCAAAACCATATTAGTCACTGTGACTCAACCATTCTTTCCTACTGGACATAAAATGTAACCAAAAAAATTCTGATGGTTCTACCCGGACAATGATGAAGCTAGCTGTGGTGGCTTACATGTATAGTCCAGCACCGGGAAGGTTGACGTAGGAAGAATGTCATGAAAATGGGAGAACACTGGGTGAATAGAAGTGAGCTCTAGGTTGGCCTGGGCTAGAGGAGAGACGCTGTGACACATAACACGTGTACACACAAGTATGAGCAAACATAAACACATACACTCAGGAAAAGGCGACATAGCTCTAAGTAAACCAACCTAGTTCCAACTCCAGCCCTCTTGCTGGAGCCTGTCCAGACTCCTTCACTGCTCTCTGTAGGTTTCTACCTTTGCCACTCAGAGCAACCGAAACACAGTCTTACATCACTCCTCTCTTCAAAGTCTACGGTAGTGTCCCACGTCACTGAGTCCAGGTCAAAGTCTACCTTAACTGAGCACATCACTATCACTGGGGACACTGTGCTGGAGCAGGCCAGCCGCACGGCTGTCCCCTGAGCTCACGTTAGAGCTGTGTGCTCTTTCTTCTCTGCCTGAGTTTCTCCTCATACCATCAGGTATGTGTCCACACAGCACTAGAGAGATCTCCACAAACAGAATGGTCATTTCCAGTTGAAATACTTCTACTCTTCTTAAGACAGCGTCTCACTGTTCAACCCTGACTCTGCCTCCAAAGAATTAGGATTAAAGGTGTGCAACACACTCCCTGTGTTCCCTCCGTCTTCTCAATCTGTCCACGGCTGCAGGGAAGCAGGCGTATTCTGCTTTGCTCGCCACTGGCTCTCAGAAGTGCCCCACCACACATATTTTTTTTTTAAAAAATTAATTCACAGTGGCGGAGTAAGTGATCATCTTACATGAGTCAAATTGAAAAGCAATGTTACCATGAATAAAAATCTCCCATTCTGACAAGTTATGATTTAAATCTAAATTGCTTTTTATGTGTGTTTGGAAATGCCATAATGCAATTGTTTATGCTAACATAAAAGCTAATTTAGAAAAATAACAAAGTGTACTATTTTTCTTGGAATAACTTCTAAACATGTTTAATGTCTTTGATATTTTACCAACTGATACACGAAGAACCAAGATAACAAGTGAAAACAACAAAAAAAGATTTTCCCATCTTTGCGGTCAATAAGAGACACTGACGTGTCGATATGTAATTATCATACTCAAATAAGAACAATACTGATGCTTAAACTCAAACAACATTAGGCCATGTTCAAGAAGTTTCGAGAAGCTAGTTTAATTAAGAAGCAGAGAAGCTGCAGTGACAACTCCCGTTCAAGAAACGCTAAACAAGATGTCGTTTCCCAAGAAGGAAAGCACGGAAGGGGCAGAGCATCTCGGTAGGATGGAGCTGGGGTGGGACACTCTCCACCTTAACCCGCTGACAGCTCACCAGCAAGTTAGGAGATCATATATAGTTAACGAAAGAAATTGTTTCATTAGCTGTTTTCAAATAAGGGGTATAGGTAACAGAAGGGATGAGGGAAGAAATAATTACAAGAGATCTGACTATTTGCAAATCGAGAAAAGGCTGAGTACTCTGAAAATAAGATGTTAGTTATAAATAAATACATATGCTAAGGAAAAATGATGCTGTGGTGCAGCCATATATTTTTTAAAGTGGTGGCATAGTGATACATGCAGTCACATTAAAGTAATACTTCAGTCAAATGTAATTTCAAAACCGTGGTAAGCACAGACAATCTCTGGAGAAACAATAATTGAAGATAATTCAAGATATTATTTCAAATAAAATATGTTATTATTTCAGATATAACCAGATGTTATTTTCCATATAATGTGATAAGGAGCCATCTACACTTGCCACCGGCAGCTGCTCATGACACTGTTGTGTGTTTTTCATATTTATAATGAGGGTTAGTGTGCATTTCTATTAAAGCATACACAAGAATCTCAACATAAGAAAGACTCATTTTTTTTCTAAAGCCCAAGACAACGAGATAGGAAAAGAAAGGATATTTACAAAGAATATATTTCAAATAAATAAACCATCCTCTGGAAAACTTACAAAAAAAAAAAAATGACAAGAATCCTAACCTAAACTGGATTGGCTCCAAAACACTAAAAGGAAACACCCTATATCAGTTGTTACTTAACAGTTTCCTTTGCTTCGCTAAAAAGAGCGCAGACAAACAACGCAATGCAGCCAAGACATGATTCATTTTCGAGATGAATCCCTCCCTGCTGCAAGGTTTACATTGTTTTTAACCAGCATCAGACTGTTTACCCGCACAAACTGTAAATACATCATTTTTAGAACTAACCAACAACAATGCCCATTTTGTTTTGACAGAGAAGACGCAAAGCGAGAATGAAGAGAAACAACCTCTGCTGTGGGGGCCATGCCTCCAACATGAACGAGCCCAAGAGCGAAGGGCCGCACGAGGTGTAAGCAGGAAACAAGGCAGCTAAAGCACAGAAACAGGAGGGTTCTGGGGTGAAGACTAAATGGTAAGAAACAGCTTGAAGCATAAGTGACTCCAGCTTCAGAGAGGGAAAAGTTTTCAAGATGGGCAGTGACAGACAGTAGCGTGCCTGTGTTCCTGTTTAAATGGTAGTTTATTTTACGTGAATGGCAGATGGATCAAAATCACGGACTCTTGATTGTAGGAGCCATAATATCTCCATATAAAATACCTGAAACTTGAAATCATAAAGTGGTCTATTATTAGTAGGCCGTGCAGCGCTCCAGAAAACAAGCACCAGCATGCTAAGTCTTCCTGGAGGGAATGGAATGGCACAACCACTCCGGGGTCAGGGACCAAGTGAAAATAACACATCTATAATACAGCTCTCCAGAGGTTGAGGCAGGAGGATTATGAGTTCAAACACTACTGTGGGTTGTATTTGTGAGACTACATCAGAAACAAATATACAACTTTAGAAAAATGAAAAAATCATATAAGATGCACCTAATGGAATGACTCAGAATTTCCACTCAAAAATGAATATACACATTTAAGAAGAAACATTGCATCATTAGAATTAGTAACCTCCCAACCAGAAACCACACAAGTGTACTTCAGAATGGTCAGGCACAATAACCAAATATCGGCATGTCTGCCTGTACAAAGGATTGGGGAGCAGATGAAACACAATGTTTCAAAACAACTAGCCTCAAACACCTCAAAACTGAATGAATGAGCATCATCCACATAAAACAACTCTCAAAACAAGAAGGGAAGAAGGGTGTGGGCTGTAAGCCCAGCACTGAGGAGTCAAAGTATGCCTCGGGTACAGTTTGAAGTTGACTCTGGCAAAAACAAAACCAAATAAACCATCCCACAACATTAATAGATCTTATAAAAACACATCCACTGTATCTAAGTCCATGAACTTCCAACGGAACACCTTTAAGGGATTGCTAGAGTAAACGTATTTTTAAATGCAGGTGGACACCATGAAGTTCAGAAGTGTGGTTTAATATTATAAAGAGGTGGACAAGAAAGGATTGTGGTGATGCTCCATTTATTGATCAGGATGATGGTACTGGAGTGTGACTTTTTGTTCTGCTATAAAGCCTGGGGTAAATCCCAGAGAGCATTACAAGAACACAGCTCAAGACAATACCATTGTAATAACAGTATTTCCTACTGAACTGCAGTACTAGCCCAGTACACAAAGGAATGCATACTCAAATATGATGAAAGCAGACTTAATCTCAAATTGAATACTCTTTATATACTGAAATGCAAAGCAGTTAAAATACCATGAAAAGATCATCATTATCATTTTGATTCACACTTTTGATTTAATAAATATGAATTTCTGAAATGTGCTTAGGACTTAACCAGAGCACAAGCAGACTATAAAAATCTGCATGTGATCCCAAGTCAATACAAGTGATGTCATAGAGCCAGCAGCAGCAGAGAGAGGAGAGTGGGTTTACCATGCAGCGGGGAGCCGGAAGGGCTGCTGGATAAGCCTGGAACGGGACTACAGCGGCCGCCTTGCTTAGATGTCAGTTCTTGCTCAATCTCTTCCAGCCCAGCACTTTTCTGGAAACGGCTCATGCGATTCACTACTCGTGGTGACATGTGTGTGCGGACACAAGGCTGGCCACCGTAAGGGTTGATGGGGAAGACGTGGGAAGTACCCCGGAGGGTACTGACCACCACCCAGCGACAATCGTGGCTGAAACAGATGTCCTGAACCTAGGAAGGAGGAAAGAGACAAAAACATCTGAGGTGACTCAGGTTTACCTAAGGACAGGTCAGAATGTCAAAACGAATAGAAATGTTTGCCTAGTCAACAAATTTGTGTAAGAATGGATGACAAATCTAAAACAATATTTTACAGGTCACCAGGACTCCATATGGGGATCTGACTTTTAAAATTGGAGTAGAGGGTCCCAATCTCTGATGTTTCAAGTGAAAAGGCAAGAATCAGGACTTTTGTGGTCCTCCTGCAATTGACTTACAGAACTCTGTGAAACAGATACTGTGTTCCACAGGCTGGGGGTGGCTCCGTGAGTACAGGGCCTGCCACAAAATTTTAGGGCCTTAGTTCAACAAGGGGGAGCAAGGGTCTAACCCAAGTGCAAGCTGGGTGAATCCGGGGAGTGTGCTAGTCAGCTGGTCTACACAATCAGTGACCTCCACGTCTTAAATGTTAAGGGGGAGAAATGAAGACACCTGGTATTTATTTCTTGCCTACACACACACGGGGGGTGGGAGGGGGGGAGGGAAGGGAGGGAGAGAAGGAGGGAGGGGACTATATGGTTCATTTTGAGTGGATTCTATTAATTATAAAACAGTAAATACTTCAGAGTACCTTTAAAAATGTAGAGGGTTACTAATTCATTCACTTGCTCCAATACTCATGACCTATCTCACTACACCCCAGGAATGGGGAGAGCAGTGTTTGTAGAATGGTTTTCAGGAGACATGAGACTTTGTCTCCACAAATAACACAAAAGGGCAGGGCTGGGGGTCTTAGGCATCAAGACGAGATATTTCAACACAGTTTGGTGTGGGTAGCGCTCAGGAACTGAGGCAGGACTGTGTGGTTCTAAGACTATATGGGGCTAAACAGTAAGACTCCTTAAAAACAAAATGTTAAAATGAATTCAAAGAGTAAAGAGTTCCTTAGAGACCCCCAATGTCACAGTGGCAAGATTAACGGAACTTTCTGAGTCTCTGGGCTCTGTTCTGAACTCAGGAACTCTGTTCTAAGCATACTCCGAAATGTGCTCTAGATGCCACATTTCTAAAGGCTATTCGAAGCAGGCATGGGGACACATCCCTGAGAGTCCAATACTGGGAAGAGGCTGCAGCGGGAGGGTCACAAGTTCAAAGTCTCACAGACATAGTGAGACCCCTTCTCAGAACAACAAAACGAGTCCCGCCCCCAGAGAGAAAAAATAAAATGCTATGAAAACACAACAGGGAATGGATGTACCCATGACACAGGTCCTTGACCTAAGGTCACTCGCAGGAACTCAGCACACTTGGTACAAAGGCCAAACAGGAACATTTCGGCTCCACAGAAAGGGACAAAGGGAGGGCATTATGGAACTGCTTATACTGGAAAATAGTAAGGTCTGGCTGATAACTGATTCTTTGGACTGTTACACCATCTTCAAAAGAATTACGGAGTAAATGAAAGCAGAAGAGGCCTCAGAACTCTACGAAACAGGAGTAAGGTCACTCAGGTCAGGAGCTAGCACTGCTACGGTTTAGACGATTCTCCACAATTCCCAGAAAGCTTTAAGGAAGACCTGCCTGTGAGCTCATGAGACCGGCAACATGAAAGTTCATCTGAAACTCAACGGCAAAGAGATGCTTGTGCTGAAGGTGCAGAATGGTGCTCAGGCTGCGTCGGGGAGGTAAACTGAGGCAGGAGCCCTATCGGGGATGTGAGAGGCAACAGACCAGACAGAAGGAGAGGGAATGAAGCACCCCATTCAAAGCTGCTTCCTGTGAGGTCACACACAGCCACATCCCACTCCCACTACCTTGTCTTCTACACGACGGACGGCACCCAGCCTCAAATGCCAGCCAAGACAAACCCTGTCTGAGGCTGCTTCTTGTCAGGCATTTCATCACCGTGAGGAAAGTAAATAAGACTTGGTAATAACACATGGCTGTTTCAGAAATCACACCCAGAGACGACCATTTATCACCTAGGAATACGTCTAAGCATTTCTTAATGCATAATAAAATACATCACATAAGAACATACAAGACTAAAAAGATAATAAAACAAAATAACCAATTGACAAAAAAAAAAAAAAAGTATGGCCTCTTTCCCCCAACTTTTAGACATAGCTTGTATCAAAGAAAGGCAAGGGCTGGAAGGGAGGCCTAGGCTCCTTTTCGACTCAGCTCGCGACTGGCATTAAATTAAACAAGACTTGAATAAAACATAAGGTAGGTCTGGCTAGCAAGCCCCTCCGTTCATAGAAACCCAGCGGTTGTGTGGCTGGAGCAGGTGGATCTCTGTTAGTTTTAGACCGGCCTGGTCTACACTGAGAGAGTTCCAGGCCAGCCAAAGGTACAGTGTGGGACCCCGTCTCAGAATCAGAGAAAAAGGGAAAAAGTACCAGCACTGACTCAGTCTCATTTTTCCCGATAAATTGTATGTTTGAATATTTACATCTCACATTTGACCGACAGTAACAGAAAGAACACGGACTCTCAGTGAGCAAAGAGGTTCTAGAAAGCAAATGGATTTGTTCCTTAATACATGCAGCCGTGGTACTACAGTTAATTTGAATTTACACAAATTCTTCTGGAAATGAGTAATTTACGGTATACATTACACTGACTTAAGAATCCAATTTTAGCCAACCAATATTCAATGCAGCCAAAAATACCTGTATTTGTGGAACATAAAGTGTTTATAAATGACTATTCAACATTTTATATAAGCCTAAAAATTCCATTTAACTCATACACACAAAAGCATCAAATTCAAAGTACGTGAAACAAATGAACTGAAGTCCTGCTGATACATTCTGGCATCTAAAATGTAGAAGAGAGCATTTCAGACTCTTCAAAACTTATGCTATTATCCCATCTCAAACTTCAGCTTTAAAAAGTTATTTTAAACCAGGCAGTGGTGGCGCACACATTTAATCCCTGCATTCAGAAGGCAGAGATGGAGAGATATCTGAGTTCAAGGCCAGCCTGGTCTACAGAGTGAGTTCCAGGACAGCCAGGGCACCACAGAGAAACCCTGTCTGGGGAGAAGGGGGGAGGACAAACAAACAAAATGGGAGGGAGGGAGGGAGGGAGGGAGGGAGGGAGGGAGGGAGGGAGGGAGGGAGGGAGGGACAGATGGGGAGGTTGCCTTTCATTTCGTGACAGTCACCACAACAAACTGAGGAAGGAACAACACGGGGAGTGAGCAGCACAGGCGCAGCAAACGTCATGCAGGAAAAATGGCAATAACGTGAGCATTTGTATTTAAGTAAATTTATAAACTGAGAAAAATCCAGCAATTCTTCAAAATTCACAAACAACCAGATACGGCCAAGGAGAGCAGCCATCTGAGAGCTTATGACCTTTTGTTTAAGAAAGAGAAAGTCAAGAGACCCCACAGTGATTGTTCTGAAGCTGTGACACCGTGACAGGGCACGGTCTCGGTCAGGCCAATAACATGAGAACAGGCTGTCAGTAATCTGCGCTGTGTCACTAAGTTCTCTCCTGTGACCTAAGTGTGAAAAGAGTAAGAGACAGACAGGATAATGAGAAAAAATTCCAGAAAACTTGCCTTACAGATCATCTTTTAAGAATGCCTACATTGCTGAAGAAAAAGATAATGCATCTGTTTTCATCAGAAGCAGAAACAAGGGCTGTGAGACAGTCGTGCACGCATGTGAACACAAACAGAAATACACACACACGCATACATGCACAAACGTATGTGCTCATTCAACAAATATATAACTAGAATTAAAAAGTTGACTTTAATTCCAGCAGAGGCAGAGGCAGAGGCAAGCCAGGCCTACATGGTGAGTTCTAAGACAACTAGGGCTACCCAGCTCTACGTATGGGGGAGAGAGAGAAAGTTGAAGTAAGACAGGTGTGGTGGCACAAGGCAGAGGCCAGACAATTAAGAGTTCAAGGCTAGCCTGGGCTACAGGAGACCCTGTCTTAAACACAACAAGTTCTAGAAAAGATCCCAAATGTCCTTTAAAAGTGAGTGTTCCCACAAACTATGGGAGGGAAGACTGCAAATAAAAGTGATACGAAGGAACGAGATCAGTATTTTGAAATTGGTGATACACGCTAACTACACATACAAAAAAACCCACAAAATTTAGCGCACACACATTCACAAAAATGAATGCACCTAAATCTGATTTATCTAAAAGAGACTGGTGGAAACTGAACGCGTCCGCAATATACCAGGTTCCTGTTGCCAAGGCAGAGTGCAGAGGTGACAGAGGTGCAGACAGAAACGCGGAAGACTGAGGGTGAGACTTGACTGTGTTGGGGGAGCGGACTCTATGAAGAGAAGGAGAATCCAGCTGCGCATGTACGTTCCCTGGACCCCACCACAGCATCCTGGAGCTGTGGATCTGAGGCCAAAGACTCACCAGTCCACAAGTTTGACTCGGTTGCCACCACGAGAGTGGCTGCTGTCACCTCACTTCAACTGTGACTGGGAAAAGGGCTAAGGCTCACACTGAATGTGCTATTCCATGTTTCTCTAGGGGACCCAGACGGGTGTGTGAACGAGCGGGATGGCTGGCCAGCCACACAACACCCAGGAAGATTGAACTGGATTAAATGCTGGTTTCAGACATCTCCACCACCGTCACTGAGGACAGTTTCACAACCAACCACCTACCAGGCTTCCAGGTCTTTCCTGTGCTGTCCATCAGGACCAACAGCGACTCCAAAGAGTGTGGTTGAGGTTAAGGCGGCTGAAACATGGTGTGCTATCCCAGCGCAACATCGCCACCTGCCTGACAGAGCAGCCAAGTACATCCGCTTTTAAAGGCCCCAAGGAGGCCAGAGACCATCCAGTTCTACTTCTGGATGGGTGAACTTGAAGAAGAAAACCAAATGGGATGGAAGGTCCAGAGGGGAATGGGTGATCGCAAGGTCCTGGCAGCCTACATTATCCTTCTGCTACATAAAACCCTGCCTTGGGTTCAGCAGCCCCTTGACGCACTGAACAACTCTCCGGTGCTCATGGATGGCTTTGTTAAGTCCCCTCAGTCAGGAGAGTTAACCCCAGGAAGTCAGGAAGACTGATGTAAACAGCAACCAGCACAGAGGAATAAAGGAAACGCATCTCGCCTATTTTACTCTGAGAGACTAACAGTGTCCTGTGGGCTAAGCATGCCCATTCATTTATGTATTGTCTACGAATACTCTTGCTTAACACAATGGATGAGCGAGTCTAAGAGCAAGGATATAAGCAGAAATGTCCGTTATGTTCAATAAATTGAATCCATATACAAAACTGAGAGGGGAGACAAAACAGATGAGGGAGGAAGACTCACAGTGACAACAGAGACAGAGTTGGTTAGAGGCACCTGCACATCAGGGATGCTGGCAGGCACCGGGAGCTCCACCCAAATGTGCATTGTGCCACCTCGATCATATCTCAAATTTGAATTTTGGGGGAAGGCAATTTGCAAGGTATGAACAGGGTAGCAAACATCTTGTAATCACAAAACACCAGAGGTGAGGGCCAGGGGATCTAGAGCTTGTGGTCACCTCACAAACATCAATATGGTTTCAAGGACTGAGGGTTGGCAGATTAAGGCACAACCCTGATGGAGAAACACAAATCGAAGGAGAAAACTCATCTGATTGCCACAAAACACACACACATGTAGAAGGAGCTGCGGGCAGGCCTGCCTCAGGCAGTCGCCAAAAAGCTCTGGCCCAAGATGGACGTAGGTTAGAATCTTTCTGGTAAACCACCACCTCGTTGTGCTACACGGATTATTAGAAATGGGTTAAGCAAGATGTGAGAGTTAGCCAGTAAGAGGCTAGCGCTAATGGGCCAGGCAGTGTTTAAAAGAATACAATTTGTGTGTTGTTATTTTGGGTGTAAAGCTAGCCAGGCGGATGGGAGCCAGGAGGGAACGCAGCCCGCTGTTCCCATCATTACACACACACATACACACACATATGCGCGTGCACACACACAGACACAATGATTTAGTGAAGAATGTTAAGTTGAGCACAAACATTCATTGCTCACTGCTTTCTGTCTGTGGACAAGGACAGGCTGCCTCCATCTCCCGAGCCCACACCTTTCCCAGCACGATGGACTGCATACCCCAGAGCTGGAAGCCAAAACAAAGCCTCCCTTCCTCAGGCTGCTTTTGTCAGAGTTTTGTCAGGGCTACACGCAAAGTAACCACAACACTGGTCAACTAGACTAGCCGATTGTTCTTAAATAGAGTTGTGGATGCAAGACAGCTTCTGTCTCTTCATTTTTTCTCTTAATGGTTTCTTTCAAAGGGTGAAATGTTTCACTCTGATGAGCCAAAATTTATAAATTGCATACTTTAATGGATTTTGCTATTAGTGTCTTATTTTTAAAAAACCGTGCCAAACCTAAGGAACATTAGTTTCTTTAGTATCATTTAAAAAGCTTTATGGTTATGGGTTCATGCTTGCCCATCATTCCTGAGTGAGTTTTCTTAGTCAACAAGCACCTGAGTATAAAGCTTATAACTCTGAAAAATCACTAATTATTTGGCTAGATGATTTTGTTGCGTAATGAGACAGGGTCTCACTGTGTATCACTGGTGGACCCAGAATTCACTATAAAGACCAGGCAGGCCTTGAACTTTCAGTAATCCTCCTGCCTCTCCGTCGTGAGTGCTGATATTTTAGTCCAGCATTATACGGCACTTGATGCACATAAATTCAGTAAATCTTGCTATCGGGTAGACGGCAACATTTCTACATTGTAAAGTATATAAAGTCTTAAAACTAGCTGACAAATGCTACAGGAAAAGAATCTCACTAACATTTTGATAGTGGGAGAAATTGACATTATTATTATTATTATGATTATTTGGTTTTTCGAAACAGGATTTCTCTGTGAAACAGTCCTGACTGTCCTTGAACTTGCTCTGTAGACCAGGCTGGCCTTGAGAGTGCTGGAATTAAAGGTGTGCGCCACCACTCCCCGGCCATTTTGTAGTTTT
This sequence comes from Arvicola amphibius, assembly GCF_903992535.2. Taxonomy (NCBI): domain Eukaryota; kingdom Metazoa; phylum Chordata; class Mammalia; order Rodentia; family Cricetidae; genus Arvicola; species Arvicola amphibius. Next base: position 35,751,203 of record NC_052050.1, read on the forward strand.
TAAGGCAGAGTCTGAATAATTTGCCCAGGATGGCCTTGATCTTAGGACCTTCCTGTTTTGCCCTCCTGAGTCAATGGAATTCAAGACTTATGTCACTAGACTTGCTTTTTATGAACTAATTTTTACCTTTCAATGTTGTTAAAACAATTTACTATGTGCATTTTTTTAAAAGAGTAATTTGTATTTTTTGCAAAGACCAATCCTGTCTTCCTTCAATACAATCCTTCCCCACTGATGGACACTCCGTCCACATTCTCCGTCCTCGCTGACCTCTACTGTTTCCTTCCTTCTGGTTCTCCGTCCTCAGAATCTATGACCTCAGTCTTCCAGAGCTGAAACTATCTCATTAACTCAGGGAGACATCAAGCACAATGGGAGTCCCTCCTCCCTGTCCTCAGTAACACCTAAGGAAATAAGAAAAGACCCCTACTTTTCTAGATAATTAACCTGAAGTTTAAGGAAAGTAATCTGTTTATCTCATTCAAGTGCACTGGAAGGTGGAGAAGCGCGAACGCAAAAAGATGGCTACGACAAAGTGTGTGAGTTCAGAGATAAGCAAGGCACAAAAGCCAAGCACAGGCGATGGTCGAGACCACTGAGAATATAGGAGACCCTGGGAACTCCACACTTTGATAGTTTGTAAGCTATATCTTAATAAAAGTGAGTTTTGAGGGATAGGTTGAAGAAAATGGCGTAACCAACCCTGCATAAGCTTACCATGTGTTCCAAAAATCACGGAAAAAAAGTGGCATGTCTGTATCAGTATAAGCATAAGTACACAGTATTTGGAATATACAGATACTAAAAAATAATTTTTATCACAAAGGACAAATAGTCTTAACTAATAATATAAATAATTGGATTCATTTCCACTTCAGAACTAGAAAAGGTATTAATCATACTACTTTGCAAGTCTGTGGAAACATTAATATTTACATGTTTCAAACATGAAATTGCTATGTATCCAATGGACTAGAAAAGGACTGCAGTGAGCACCGTGAGGCACGGCAGAGTCTGCTAGCAAGGGATCTGCGCAGACGGCTTGAGCAGCCACACTGGAGTCTAGCAGCGAGGGATCTAGCAGCGAGGTTCGTACTGCTGCTGGAGCAAGGACATTCTTCTCACGGCATGTGTGCTTCAGGAGGAAAATTACTGTCAGATGCAGAGGATATCCCCAGTCAAAGACCACAAAACAACTTAATTCAACGTAATTAGATCCATATTCTTTATTTCTTCCCTTGCCTGATTAAAGTGCCCTTGGAGTTCTTGGAAGAATTCAGAATAATATGATTTTTCAAGTATTCAAAGATGTCCAGATAAATCATGTGCCAGACAGATTTCATGATCGGTATTAAATTTTATCAGTTCAAAATAATTTTCGGCAGGACCTTATAATGATTAATTTTATGGTTACCAACTTAAGTCCTTCTATATTTATGCTTACTTTTAGAAATTCCAATTTACAGGGTAGGTACTGGAGCAACATTGTTGCAGATAGTTCTATTCCATTTGCCTGCCTGACAAATGGGTATACAGTTGGCAACACCGAACCTTTACAACAAAACAATGCTGGCATGGTCCCTGCGATTCAGTGTCACAAGGAACCTTACACAAGACTGCTATTCCTCATTGAACCTCCAGGTAAGCTAAAAAACAAATAGCACTGATAAAAACCAGGCAAACAGGGGCCAAGCGCTTTAAACATTCAAACTCTTAATGGTTTTGCTGAGACTTGCGGATGCCTACAAGGCAAATACATTTTTAAAAGAGAACAAGGAAATGAACGGTGTCTACAGATATGAAATCTACACATAAGAAAACTATCTAACATAATACTGCTGCATAAAACACAACGCAAAGGCAACTAAGCCGGGCAAAAAGCAGTCAGTTCTGCATCAAAGAATGCTCCAAACATGACCGAGATAGTTCAAGACATTTCTGAGCTATATCTGAGGCCATGTTAATGGGTGCCAGCTTGCCAAATCTGGACCACTGTGAATGCTAAAATAATTACTGAACAAATACATGCCTTTTGAAGAATAAAGAAAACCATAAAGATATACTGGTGTCCTGATCAAATTATTAGCAAGGCTCCATGTTTGTATTCCCAGAGGCAGGAGGAAGGAGGCTTCCAAAGAATGTGGTGAGCTTACCTCAAAAGCACAACCCAAGTTACCAGTGAAAGCTACACTCTACCTCACAGAAGAAAATGAGAACGTCAACACCTCTACGAAAACTGAGGAAGAGTCTAGAGAAGAAATGGGATGCAGCATTTAATGTGCTTAAATCATAAACAGCCAAAAAATAATGGACTGTTCCAGAAGGAACTAGACTAAAAATAAGGCCATTCCTTTTCCTGGGGTAAAGCCTTGTTCCAGTTGCTGAGACAGCTAATGGCACTAAGCTGGGGACTGACAGTTAAAAGGGCAGAATTATTTTTACTTGGTATTTTAAGGGCTTCTTATGGCTATACAAGAAAATGTGCTCGTGTGAGTGAATATGTGTTCACTATGGGTTCTGGGCCGTGCTGTCTTCCACAGCTGGGCTGGGCTGCAGTTCTGAGGCAGAGTGCTGGCCAGGCAAAGAGGTACTGAGTTTGACCACTGGGCCAGTTAAAAATAAAAAAAAATAATTAAAAACCTAAGAAAAATGTGTCTGGCTTTGTGAAGGGCCTAAAATATACAGGAATCAATAAGGTACAACATATTTTAAAAATAAAATCGTACTATTTATTGAGACAGACAAGTACTATAAAGTTAAAATAGTTTGCCATAATAAAAAAATAAGCTTAGTTGTGTCTCCCAAATTCCCCATACCGAGTTTCACTGACTGGTCTCAAACATCATTATGTAACCCCAGTTGGTTCCTTTTGCCTTCACCTCTCCAGCCTGAGAACACAGATACTGTTGCCATATCTAGCAACAAATCCGATTACAAATTCCACCACGTAGCAATGTGTGGTGGTGTGCTGGGAGGAGCAGAGCCACCAGCTCTGTGAAAACAAATCCCCAATGCTGATTTCAGGCTAGTAATAAAAGTAAAATAGACACTGTGCACTGTGATGTTAGAATAGAATGCTGCACGGGAGAAAAAGGGACAAAAAGGGAGGAGGAGGAAGAAGGAGGAGAAAAGGAACAAATGAAGACCATGATGATGCCAATAATGATGAAAACTAAATACATGTAAGGCTCCGCATCTAGCACATGATAAAATAACCAATAAATCCTGTAAAGGAAAGTGTAGTGAAAATTCACGCTTGCATAGCTGTATGCATAAATGTCTACATTTAGGCTCTGCCTACTGTGCTGTCAGACAACTGCAATCCAAACACCGAGGAGAGGGAGTAAGAGGGCCAGGAGCTCAAGGCTATCATTGGCTACACAGTGAACTCAAAACCAACCTGGGCAACGAGAGACCCTGTCTCAAAACATATTTAAAACAAACAAAATGGCCAGGTGTGGTGGCACACACCTTTAATCTCAAGCACTTGGGAGGCAGAGGTAGGCGGATCTCTGTGAGTTTGAGGCCAGCCTGATGTACAGAGCAAATTCCAGGACAGGTTCCAAAGCTTAAAATAAACAAACAAACAAGTAAATAAATAAAACCTGTCTAGAAAAGAAAAGAAGGGCAACAGAAGGAAAGGAGGGGGGCTCGGAGGAAAGTGGAAAAAGAGAGGAAAGGAGGGAGGGAGGGAAGCAGGGAAGAAAAGAGAGAGGGAGGGAGGGAAGCAGGGAGGAAGGGAGGGAGGAAGGGAGGGAGGGAGGGAGGGAGGGAGGGAGGGAGGGAGGGAGGGAGGGAGGGAGGGAGGGAGGGAGAAGGAAAACCAAGCAAAGTTCCTATTTACAGTATGGTCAACTGACATAAAACAAAACAAAGTCTAGCAGAAGGTCCTCAGAAACAGAGATCAACTGAAAGCAGGGTTTCATTTGTAGCAACAAAGAGTGTTAAAATGCAAGAAGGACAAAATGTCTTCTCAACTGTTAATGCTTTCTTTTTTTAATCTAGGCTTTTCTTTTTTAAAAAAAATTTCTTTGTGTATACTTTTTAATTATGAGTGCTCTGTCTGCATGTATGCCATTAGATCCCATTATAGACGATTGTGAGCCACCATGTGGTTGCTGGGAATTGAACTCAGGACCTCTGGAAGAACAGTCAGTGCTCTTAACCACTGAGTCATCACTCCAGCCCAGTCAATATTTTTTAAAAGATAATTTTGTTATTTATTAGTATGTATGTGTGTGAATATCACATGTGTGCACATGCCCATAGGAAATTGAAGAGAACAATAGTTCTCCTGGATTTTCTAGACTTGTGGCTGAAGGAGGCTTGATGTAGCAGGTTGAGTGCTGCCTGATGATGCAGGAGGTGTGAGCTGCCTGATGATGCAGGAGGTGTGAGGAGCTGCCTGATGCAGGTTCTAGGATCTGATCTTGGGTCCTCTGGAAGAACAGCAAGTGACCTCAACTACTAATCCATTTCTCCAGTACTCAACAACATTCTTAACAAGGTGGGTACTTTCTTAGGTATGCATTAGGACAAAATGAGGTATCTTAATTTATTAGAACTCATTCTAGCACAGAGAATATTGTTTTCTCATAAATACAAATCTCCAAATTGATATGAATCTACAATTATCTTGAATGCCATATTACGCAGAGAAATCACTCCGGGAAGAATACACAACTTACTTTGGCTTCGGTTTCTCCCCTGTGAAGAGTATACAGATGATGGACAGCACTCTGAGATGACGACCAAGGATGAGTCAGAATTTGGAAGACATGAAAGTCATGGCCAAGAGTGTCTGTTGTGACTAAAAGCATTCCTGGAAGATAAAAAGCAAAGGATAAAAATAAAAATGATTATGTGTGTGGTTAAGATACTTACAGAACAACACGTAATATTAAGTATTATGAAAAAAGAAAAGGAAATAAGGTTATGGAATAAAAGACTTAAAATAAAGCACACTCTCTCTATGAACGTCACACCAACACCAACAGAGCGCAACCACTAGGCAGAAGGAGTAGGATGTCTTTATGTGAGCAGAGGAAAAAATTTTACATACAGAACGTACAGCGTTCACAGCAATTGTCAGAACATGTATGAGCGTTGGGAAGAAAGCTGTTTTGCCTGAATGAGAATCTGAGTTCAGTCCCTGGAATTCAAGTAAAAATGCCTGGTCTGGCGGTACAGCACTGAAGACATAGAAACAGGAGAATCCCTGGAACTGTCGGTCTATTCTAAGTGATGAGCTTCAGGCCAACAAGATACCCCGTCTCAAAGGAGGTGAACAATATCCCCAAGGATAGTAGCCGATGTCGTCTTCCTGCCTTCCATAAGCATGGAACGTGCAATTTAAAAAAGGAACAATTGATGTGAAACGAGGTGCCACCACGGAGCTTACTGACCCACCCCATTAAGTTCCAACATACACTGATCAAATTACTAAGACCCTCATGGAATGTACTCATTTAAAATTAGTCTTTGCTCAGTTAGATTGCTACACATTTCTCCTCCCAGCTAGGTGAGAGACGGGGACAGGGGATCATTGGCGCCCAAGAGATCAAGACCAGCCCGGAAAACAACTGAGATCCTGTACCCAAACTAAACAAACCCAAACTAAACAAACCAACTAACTAAACATTAGGGTAGGCAGAAAGGATTATCAGGTCAAGGTTCTTGCTGCCAAACCTGGTAACTCCAATTTGAATCAGGGACCCACAAGGTAGAAGGAGAGACCCAACTCCCACAAATTGTTCTCTGATCATCTATAAACACATGCACACACTCACCTGCATTCACACACACACACACACACACACACAAGTGTAATTCTAAAAATTAATAAAGTAAAAATGATCTCTACCCAGGCATGATATTTGTTGAAATAACACATTTATCCAGTTTCCACAGCCAAAGGAACAATGTAAAAAAGGTTATTGTAAACATTGTAAACATGTTTCTTGTGTGTAATAGCTTGGGGAATTAAACTATATCTACAGAGTTACTGCTTCGCACATATAAGGCTTTGGGTTAAATCTCCAACATGAAAAAAATAGATTAGTAATCAAGGCTACTGTCTTTCTAAAATTAAACTTACTTTAAGTGAACACAGAACATCTAGCAGAGAAAGGCTGAGTGGTTAGACACAGGAATATATTGTATGATTAAACCACGTTCCACTCTTGATCTTTCGGCCTTTCCTCATGGTGAAGATTCACATGTACGTCCTGAACATGCGGCACGGTACTGCCATCTGCAGTTATACTGCGGTCTCAGTACACCAGACCTCCCTGTGCTGACAATCAATGCACAGGGGTCTGTAGATTCCACATGTGTGATCTGTGTGCTTCCGTGTCTGGCTACTTCAAATATCAAGATGTTGTTCTTCTTTCTGAATAATATTCCTTCATGTATAGAGGTCCTATATTAATTGATACTTGAACCTGAAATATGATCTTCCTGCCTGGGAGTAAAAACAAAACCTATCGCACGCTGCTTTTTCAGATTATGACCCAATGACTTTAATTATTTCATGTACTCCTTTCTAACTTAGGACATTTATCAGTGGGGTTAATGAATGAATCTGCTTGTCTCTTTACTTTTTTCCTATGTTTGGCTTTATGTATGTACTCATACATACTTCTTTTTTTCTATTTTGGATTCCTTATTATTACTACTACTACTATTAGTTTTTTGAGACAGGGTTTCTCTGTTGTCTTGGCTATCCTAGAACTCACTCTGTAGACCAGGCAGTCCAAAAAACCAGAGATTAATCTGCCTCTGCCTATCCACAGCACATATTATTTCAGAATAAGGACACGGAGTGCTGGGATTAAAGGCTCACACCACCACAGCCCAGCTCTTTAGAATGATTTTGTAATTGCTAGAAACGATGGTGAGCACAGTTCCCAGCTCCCACAAACTGTGCAGTTGAGCTTCCCATAACGGAGGAAACTGAGAGGTCGGCAGACGTATGATACAATAGAAGAAAACCACCCTCGTGATCATGGTTTCTCCCTACCAGGGAAGTTAGAAAGCTTTCTTTTTAATTACTTAGCCTCTGACTTTAAGTTATGGTTCTGAGGGCCCTTGGGATATAAACTGACTGTTCTGGAGCATGTCCTGCATGCACCAGGCTTCCAGCGTCTGTCACTTTGCATTTTTGTGTCAAGTGTTTTACTGTCTTATACTAAGAAAGGGCTGAGTGGGCAGCACAGGAGGTCAGGGCCTCACCTACACCAGAGGATACTGTCCATCTGAGTGTGCAGCTTCCTTGGTTAAATGTAGCTCTCGGTGATGCCCTGAGTCTCAGATGCCAATTTTCTGGGCTACATACATTTTAGATGATGAAAAGAACCAATTATTGTAAGTAATTTAATAAGGGGTAATAACTTGTTAATACACATAGTAGCTTCTCTCCCACCAGGCACCCAGTGATGGCAGGAGGTCACTGACACACTCCCCATTCCTTCCTTATTGTGACTCAAGCTATGTGTGTCTATGCTTAGTCACAACCACGTGTTCTATTGAAGGCGTGCTTTTCCTACTCCTGCTTTTGGCTCAGTTACAGTAAGTTTTAGTAAGCATAACTCAACGGCTATCATCCGATCCTATCTTTCCACAAAAAAAAACCCACAAAAGTTTAGGGCACTTGAAAAACAGAGAAACATCACAGTGTTGGAAGAAAAAAAAAGAGGACCTTATTATTTATACTAAATATACACTTACACAGATGATCATCAATACACTTTCTTCCAAACAGCATTCTACTCAAAAGGAGCATTTAAATGAAAAGCTGATTAAATCAAGGCCACTACTGTTCTACACGTGAATGGCAATCACACATGAGCATTTTTCAACACTGATCTGTCTAGTTGTTCCTATGTCAACCACTCCAACCTGTAGGGCAACAGCCTTTAACATGTGTGTCAAGACCTGTACATACATATATGTGCCTATCTCAGATGCTACCCTCTTCCATTTCTCCAAGATAATTTGGCTTCATAACCCATAAATGAGTTTACATGAATCACAAAACTTTTCAACTATAAAAGCATAAAAGGCAGCGAGGAAAGGAAGAGCTAGTGTAAGTCTGCAGAGTCAGGTGCTTTCTTTAATTCACCATTTCCGCTTTCACATACATTCTGCAAAGGAAACAGCAAGCGCTTCTCTTCTAGAAAACAAGTTTAAAAGCACATATACATAAAAGGAAAAGTCATGCAGAATAGACTGTGGCTTCGGAACTATTTATGCGGCATCAGAAGACTAAACCAGACGCTGGCCTGGCCATAAACTAAACCCACGCCCCAAACGAGGTGCCAAGCCACAAAAAGCATTTGCGTCATCTGGGAATACAAGGAAAAGACGGGCTTCTAATTATAGGGCCTGGAAGCGGAAGCCCAGAGTGATTAGCTGTTTAGGCGCTGCTGTGTGTTTATCTGGAAGCTTCCTCTCCCTCACTCTCAGCCTCAAGTTTGATAGATGAGCTTTAGTGTTGGAGGTGGGGATGGAGCTGCTGATGGTACACGGTGTTCTCCAGAATCTGAGGTAGCTGCAGAATGAACATTAAGGCTGCTGTGGCTTCATCAGAACATAAGTCTTTTCAACTGGGCGTCAGCTGGTTAGACCAAAGAGTGAAATTAAAGACTAGCAAAACAGCACTGAGCAGAAACTATAAAATCTTGGAAACACGATTTTTCTTTTTTTCACATATCCTATTTATAACACCTATCTAATTGCGTGGTTCTTTATCATGTACATGCATGGAAATCGAAAGACAAATTACGAGATACTCACACTCTCTTCCAAAAAGAGGCACAGTACACCCAGCAGGGTCAGAAAGAAGTCTTTGCAGAAGTCATACTGTAGCGCTCATTTAAAAAGTCTATATTTTACCATTAATTCTGACAAGATATTATTTCTGATCAATACTTGCATAATTGCAAACTTACAATGGTATACAGCCAAATTTGGAAAAAACAAAAGCAAAGAAATACAATCTCAGTATTGATAGAAATCTTTAACCAGCTCAGACTCCATAAAACTTTTACTAACATTGTGGGTATTAAAATCGACTAATTGAACACAGGCACATAACAACTACGCTCTCAAAGCTCAAGGGCCCATGTACACAGCAGCCATTTCTCAACGTGCTCTTCCTATGTAGCCTTGGCTGTTGTGAACCTTGCTCTGTAGACCAGGCTGACCTCACACTCACAGAAATCCAACTGCCTCTGCCTCCCCAGTGATAGGATTAAAGGCGTGCGCCACTACCAGTCACTACCAGCAGGCAGCATCCATTTCTATACTAACCCATACTCGCGATTTCTCTCCCTGAGTCATATTGTTTTCCTGGTTAGTTTGGAGGCTCGCTCCATCTATTTATTTATTTATTTATTTATTTATTCATTCATTCATTCATTCATTTATTTACTCATTCATTCATTCGTGGGGGGGGGGGGTCCCACACACTGTGCAAGCTCTCTGCAATGGGCCAGAAGCATCAGTTTCTTCCGTAAGTATAGAAGCATGTTTCGTAGGCTTTTTAAAGAAACAGATAATCAAACTCAATGTATTCTTCCGATTTAGGAGTCCAGAATATAAATCTTTATAAAACACACTACAAAACATCCTGTAAGAAACAATGAAGTGAAGAGAGCTAAGTAAAACAGAGATGATTGATTTGACGCCTTCCTAGAGTTGTCTATATCTGTAACCAACATAGTTCAAATTAAATAGATAATATTACACACATGCATTAAATTAGATCCAGGATCCTGCCTCTTTAGCAGTTAGAGAATAAAATGAAATAGTTTTGATTTCATTCCCTTGTAAAATTCTGCGATTTTTAGGATTATATTAGTTCCTCTGGCTCTCTCCCATGATTTCTGTTTGTTTGTTTTGTTTTCTAATACAGGGTTTCTCTGTGTGGGCCTAGCTGTCCTGGAACTCACTCTGTAGACAAGACTGGCCTTGAACTCACAGAGATCCTCCAGTCTTTGGCTCCCAAGTGCTGGTATTTACCAAAAGATTTTACCAATAAGCAACACTAATCTAATCTCAACACTCCAGCTGAGGGTGCAATATCAAGAGATCAAAGCCATGCCAGGCGGTGGTGGTGGCTCCAGCCTTTAATCCCAGCACTTGGGAGGCAGAGGATCTCTGTGAGTTTAAGGCCAGCCTGGTCTATGAGAGCTAGCTCCAGGTCAGGCAACCAAGATCAGGCCCTGTCTAGAAAAACCAAATAATAATAATAATAATAATAATAATAATAATAATAATAATAGAGAGATCAAGGCCAGCCTCAGCTACAAAACAAGAGCCTATCTCAGCTCCAAAAATAATTACTATAATATTATTATCTCCAATAGGCTTATGTTACCATTTAGGAAATTTAATATGCTTTTATCATATTTAGGTATATGTTTATAAATGTTCTAATTTTTCCAAATGTTCAAGTATATTTTTATTATATGTCAGAAAAAAATTGAATTTCTTAAGTTTTATTAATATACAATTTATATGCAATGATTTTGTTTTATGTGCTCATTTTGATGAATCTAATATCAACACAGTTATTATTTAAAAAAAGATAGAGACCTCAGAGACATATCCTTATGTGTACAGCTGTCACCTGTCCCTGCCCCTCATCCAGTGCTACTCACAGACTGCCTTCCTGTAATGGGGTTCATACCGCCTGCTTTAGAACTGAGACAAAAGGACTGTCCAGGGGCTCACACGGGTTTTCTGGTCCTATTTACCAGGAAGAACAGAATTTGTTCAATTGTTTATATTACAGGATACAAGATGCTACCATTTCTATAGACATTCTTCAGGGGTTCCCATTTAAACTGCTATTTATTCAGTATTCAACACTACTTTCTGTGTGGCTGTTTTATTTCTCTGAGGTGATAATGTAAAACAAGTGGAGTTTTGAAATTCATTTTAAAAATGATAATCATCTTACATTGCCCACATGCTTACCAATCTTAACCATTGTGTATCTTTAAACTGTAATCATTAGGTGGGTGTTTTGTGATGGCTCCCGGCTTTAATTTGCATATTGACCCATTCCGCAGACATTTACATCATAAATTTTTAATAGAATTTTCTTTTAAATCTCTGTCTTTATTTGTTTAAAACATTTTATTGTTTCAACTACATGTCTAGGGGGCGGGCACACGAGTGCAGCAGCCCTGGCGTCCACGTGAGGGACTGGACCCCCGGGACTGGAGTCGGACAGAGGCAACAGTGAGCTGCTGCTGACATCAGGTGTGACAGGATTCCTTTGCCGCAAATATTTTCCAAAAAACATTTAATTTTGATGGAGTCAACTTTCCAATAGTGAGAGGCATTTTTACCCTATCTCAAAGTCAAGGTGTATGAAGTTTCACAGTTTTAGATTTTAAAGTCTATGATCCTTTTTAAGTTAATTGTATATGTTTTTAGTTGAAGGAATATTCTGTTTTACCATCCACATTCAATAAGGACATTATACTTGCCCTAATGAATTAATTTATATTTTTCCTAAAATTCAACAGTTTCTATTCCAATCCAATATGTCTCTGTTTAACCATACAGTCCTTTCTTATGTACTATAAATTTATGTAGTTCAGGTCTTTATTTGTCTTTTACATGATTGACTAATCTCATATTCTTTGAAACTCCATATAAAATTATTATCAGCAGACAGGGTGCTGGAACATGGTCTACAAAGCAACTACCAGGCTGGTCAGAGCTGCCTAAATGAGATAGAGAGAAGAAGGGGAGGTGTGGAAAGGGGAGGAGAAAAGAGGAAGGGGGAGAGACAGACAGAGGAGGAAAGAGAGACACTAAGACCCTTGAGACAGAGACCATTAAAATTAGAATCAGCTTGAGTTGAGCATAAACATCCACTTTCAAAACATTTAACCATAGCAAAAGAAAAAAGTACTGACAGAAAAAATACCAGTAGCATATCAAGGAATAAAATGTTCATAAACTACCACAACAACCCAGAAGTGTGATGAGAGAGGGTGAGACGGGGCGAAGTATGGGATGGGAAGATGGAGAAAAGGAAGAAACTTGTTGGAAAACAAGTGGAACAATATCTAGAAGCGGCCATCTTGGGTGGTACACTCACGTGATCCTGGAACACGCTGATGAATAAGTAACAACATTGATCCAAAGGAAAATTATACACAAACACTCAACTAGAGCTATATTAATGCCCAGCTAATAGTTAATGTATGGCAAGAGAAGAGAGCAATCTGAATGAGACAAGTCCCAGGATGAAGCCCTCAGTGAAGAGCAGAAACAAGGCAAAGGACTAAATACTTACGGCCCTGCAGTGCTAACACCAGCAGGCTGTACTCATGAGCGAACCTTCAGATAAACTTGGCTTTTTCTGAATGTATTTATTTGGGTGCTCACCATACCTCCTCTTCGCACCTCATTACTACAAGTTTAGATATTGATCACTCTGTGTGGATGGGGTAATGGAGAGAGAGAGAGAGAGAGAGAGAGAGAGAGAGAGAGAGAGAGAGAGAGAGAGAGAGAGAGAGAGAGAGAGAGAGAGAGAGAGATCCTCTTTTTATTCTTTGAGACAAGGTCTCTCACTGAATCTAGAGTTAACCAGTTCAACCAGACTAGCTACCCAACAATCCCCAGGGATTCTCTTGTTTCTGCCTTCCCAGTGACGGGATAACAGATATACATTGCCACACTCTGCTTTAACTAGGTGGGTTCTGGAGATCCAACCTCCAACCTCAGTTCTTCATACTTGTGTGGCAAATTGACTGAGCCATCACCCTGCACCTTCAAATTCTATACACTATCTCACTGCATGCATTGACACTGCCTACTAATTTAATGTTATCCCATATCAGCTCAATCAGTATGGATGCACAGGAGTATTGCTGATTATTAGAATCTGGGGTTGCAATATACCTTGCATAGGGCCAACATTCTTTTATGCTTTTTCAGAACTTATGAAAATATATTTGGAATTACGGTATATATGTGTGTTTAATCTTATTACTTAATATCATTAGCACAAAACTACTACTTTTTTCTTCTCCAAGTACTCACTAAGTCTAATTCCTACTAAGCTTCCCCAGACTCCCACATGATGACAGTGGGACAGCAGGAAAAGGACAAGAGAAGTGAGAGAGCAACCTAACCATGAGCCGCGCATCACTCTGCGCGATGATGAAAGTGGACGATAAAGATAAACACAGGGCTGCAGAGCTAGTGCGCATGAATACTCCCCAGGCCGCCTCTGCAACGGCAAAGCACTGATGGCAGCAGTGCTGAGTCCCGAGTGTCAGGTGAAAATCCTCACCGTTATCATTCTCTAGAAACTATGATGCAGCCAGCCTGGAGACTTGTGCCTATAATCCGAGCAGCTGGGACACTGGAGCAAGAAGACATAATATATGCATATATGAAATCACCAAGGAATGACTAATGTAAAAGAATCATCTTTTCAATCATGACTTTGAGGTCGGCTTAGGCTACAGATTAAGCTCCATGGCAGTACGGGCTATAGAGTGACACAATATCTTTTATTTAATTAATTAATTAAGTACTATACAATATTCTTTCTGTGTATATGCCTGAAGGCCAGAAGAGGGCACCAGACCTCATTGCAGATGGTTGTGAGCCACCATGTGGTTGCTGGGAATTGAACTCAGGACCTTTGGAAGAACAGGCAATGCTCTTAATCACTGAGCCATCTCTCCAGCCCCTGAAACAATATCTTAAAAAACAAAAACAACCCGTGAGTCTTTATAGATATCAGGAAAAATGAAGGCAGGGTGTTTCTGGCACTTTGCAATGATCAATGGGAATAGCTACCGTGGAAAAAAAATTCAATTTAACCCTCTTTAACGATTAACCCCAAACGGCCATCTCCTCTCAATATACAGCACTTGAGCAACCTGGAGACTTTCTCTGCTGTTACAGATGCAGCCGACCATCCAAAGACTGCACGTTTAATCTGCTTTACTGGAGCCTCGACATTCATTTTCCTCTTATTAATGGGTGGAAAAGCAATTTCCTTGCCAAGGAGGGGTAATTATTTAAAATGTAGATGTGCTGCACTCCACAGCGCCCAGCAGCTCAGCTGGCAGAAGTGACGCCTCTACAAAGCCAATCAATGATTTACTGGCTACAAAACAGGGCGTCTGTTCCACAAGTGTCTGGGTGACTGCACTGAGCTGAGGAATTCTTTCTTTCATTTCTAATTCCCAATGTAATAAAGAATACCTCTCTTTTCATATCTAAGGCAGTATGACATGGAACATACTCACGTACTGTTTTTATTTATCAAATGAAATGTAGTTTCCATAAGATACTTATAATTCATATTTATTATAAACTTCAATTTTAATTATCTTTATAATATGTACATGCCAGCATGCACCATCCAAACAATTTAGAGAGAGAAATATTTATTGTTCAAGGAATAATTTAGAAATGAATAATTTTATTCAACATATGAATAATGACATTGGAAAATATTCTACCTTGGCACTGCTAGAGTTTTCATAATCATGAAAAAGAACTGAATGGAATTAATAAATGCAATGGTTTGATATAAACTCATTTAGGACTGAACTAATGCCTAGAGACAACATAAAAGGTGACTTCTAGTGAGAGTACATAAGGAAGAATTCTGACTGGTGATAAAAACTAAAATACTAGGATGAAAGAGGTGAGCAAGTAATAGTAAGGAGAGAAGCAACAGATATTTGTGTGCAAAGATACTATGTGTAAAGATGTTACTATGCCCCTGGCGGTGGTGGCGCACGCCTTTAATCCCAGCACTCCCAGCACTCGGGAGGCAGAGGCAGCCTGGTCTACAAGAGCTAGTTCCAGGACAGGCTCTTAAAAAAAAAAAAAAGATGTTATTATGCGTAAAGACCCTATGAGAATAGATACTATGTGTAAAGACACTATGAGTACAGACACTATGTGTAAAGACACTATGAGAATAGATACTTTGTGTAAAGACGCTATGAGAATAGATACTATATGTAAAGACACTATGAGTACAGACACTATGTGTAAAGACACTATGAGAATAGATACTTTGTGTAAAGACGCTATGAGAATAGATACTATATGTAAAGACACTATGAGAATAGATAATTTGTGTAAAGACACTATGAGAACAGACACTATGTGTAAAGACACTATGAGAACAGATACTATGTGTAAAGACACTATGAGAACAGATACTATGTGTAAAGACACTATGAGAATAGATACTTTGTGTAAAGACACTATGTATGAGTATAGACACTGTGTAAAGACGCTATGGGTAAAGATACTATCTTTGATTGCAATTTTATCCCTTTGTTTACTGATTGAAAGAGGAGGGAAGACTTATGTGGGGCCAACAAGAAGTAACTGCTCATGTAGAGGCTCAATGGTTACGGGTACTTGCTGTTCTTTAAGAGGAACAGAGTTAGGGTTCCAGAAGTCACAGTATGGCCTATACCAGGATCTAATTGCAGTTCTAGGAAGCCCGATGTCCTAATCTGCCCTTGGTGAGTACCAGTAATATATGATGTGTGTGTATATACACACAGAGAGACAAAACAGCCATATATATAAAATAAAATAAACACATTTTAAAAAAAGCAATCTCTTAAAAGTTCTAAACTTAGTGAAAATGAGTATGGTAATATCTTGTTTTGCTGTAACAAATAAACCTTGCCTGGAGATCAGAGTGCAGAGCTAGCCACTACTTAACCATAGAAGCCAGGCAGTGGTGGCACACACCTTAATCCCAGCACTTGGGAAACACACACCTTTAATAGAGATGAGGGAGGAGGAAACAGGAAGTGATATGGAGGGCAGAGAGAAGAGTGTAATACGGGAGAAAACAAAAGCAGGAGCTCAGCTCCCTTAGGACTGAGGATTTGGTAGAGATAAGAAGTCTCTCTAGTGGCTGACTCTTTTACTCTATGATCTTTCAGCGTTTCCCCGGATATCTGAGTCTGGGTTTTTATTATTAAGCCCAATTAGAATTTGTGCTACAAATGAGTGAAGCACGACCTAGACTGGAGGGGGAGAGATGACGGGAAGAAGGGCCAAGCTCTGTCCTAGAAATGCTGCCTGTGACACAGATGGACAGCAGGAGACTGCGCTCTTATGGAGAGAATGGCAATGTGGGGACTCAATTTCTTGCTCAACTGTGCTTCAAACCAAAAACTGGTCTGAAAAGTATTGCTTTCACACGAAACTTCTCCAAAAAATGTTACTCATTTTGTACCTAAATAATTGAAAGCAACAGACATATACCACCCATACTGAATCTACAAAGGTCTCAGCAAGGCATTTCCAAACAAATCATAAATACTAGCATTAAAATATTTGTTTTGATTCAGGACTCAGAGTCACAGCTAATAAACAAGTGTGGGAATGTGAAATTAAAAAACAAACTGAACACAGCTGCTCAACAAGTTTCACAAGTCTGTTTACTGGCATCCCTTAATTTCGAATCCGAAAGGTCCCGCAGAACACAGAGTCACCAGTCACCCCCGCCAGCCGGCCTACTGTAGTCGCTAATCCATGCAGTGGTGGCATTACATCACACACAGTTTACAATTAGAATTGCCCAGGAGGTGGCCCAAGGTAGGGCTTGTTCTTACTCTCATCCAGACATTTTCACATAGCTGCCATCTAAGACTATGTCTCTTTTCAAAGAAGAAGAAGACTAGAACAAATTCTTAATACAATATCCTTGAGTATGATATCAGTTCAGACAAGCAAGCTGGCAAGCGAAGGGCCAGCTTTAGAAACAAAACAACACCAACTTCTTTATATGTCCTAATTGTTTCTTGTAAGAACCTCCATAACCTTCAAAACAATATTGCATGCATTATGGCTATTTGTCGTCTATTACATAGCCCCTGAAAATGTCAGGGCATTAGAGGGCTGATATACGTAAAATTCCTTCATATAAATAAATGTAGAAGCCGGGTGGTGGTGGCACACACCTTTAATCCCAGCACTTGGGAGGCAAAGGCAGGCAGAGACCAGCCTGGTCTACAAGAGCTAGTTCCAGGAAAGGCTCCAAAGCTACAGAGAAACCCTGTCTCAAAAAACAAACAAACAAACAAATAAATGAATGAATGAATGAATGAATGAATGAATGTGGGAACGTGTTTGGGTAATAGAAAACCAGTCTATTTAGTAAAGGCTCCATAATCTACAGTTCAAATAAAAAACAATAAATTGAAACAAAAAATAATTAAATATACCAAATAAGTCAATTTAAAAACAAAAAAATACACACTGCGTTAAGATTCACTCAAATTATACAACTCAGTACCTAACAATATAATTCTGCCAGTAGAGAAAAAAAAATCTCATTCTATTTTATCATACACTAACTATATGGAGGAGAAGGAGCCAATAGCTACCTATTTATATATCTGTGTACTTAACTGACAAGGACACATAATGTGTGAACATGCACACCTAAATCCAAGAGGTAACAGGCAGCACAGAGAAGTCAGAGAAAACACTAATGAAATCTAGGAATGGTAAAGCAAGCCTATGTCCCACCACCCCAGGGTAAGGAAAGAAGCCAGCCTGGGCTACATATGACAGAGAAGGAAGGAGGCCATCTGATGACAGGCGCCGACTAGAGGAAGCTATGGCTGGCCCGATGACTCTTTTCAAAGAAACTGATCAGCTCCTAATTAAGACTTGCTTTAAAATTGAAAAAAAAAAAAAAAAAAAAAAACAGGCAAGATTTCCAAATCATCAACATTTGGATGTTTTCCACATCACAGACCACTGAGTGTTTCCCATCCTCTCGCTCCTCATTAAGCAACAGTAGCATTCACAACAGGGTAAGGATCCGGAACCAACAGTAATGGTCTCAGATCAAATGTCAACAACCGCATCCACCTCAGTGAGGGCTAGGGAGATGCAGCACCTGCAGGTCTTGTAGAGGACTCAGGGTCATGTTCCAGGACCCAAATGCATCTCATATTTGTCTGCAGCTCCAGTTTTAGAGGACCTGATGCCTTCGTCTGGCCACCACGGGCATTGTATGCACATGACATACAAGCAGGAAAGACAATCACACACATACATTTTATTATCTCTGCCTACCAAATACAACATAACACTGTTTAAAGGGAACAAGGCTTCATTACAAAACCACTACCTAAACCAACATTCTACACACAGAAAACGTTTCTAAAACCCTACCAAAATGGCACACAGACAAAAACAAAGTTCCCACACATTGGCCAATAACTTTGTTGTCCAGTGTCCTGAGGTGTTCACTAAATGTGCCCTGCATGCCTCCGCTCACTCCTCAGCTAGCGCTTATTTCTATATAAGCAACAGAGTTGTTATTTCCTAGCTAATCAACTTGATAATCAACAATAAGAACTGATTTCCTTTTTAAGATGTGACTTCCCCAAAATTATGACGACCCTGTGATTGGGTTTCTCTGTGTAGCTCTGGAGCCTGTCCTAGAACTAGCTCTGTACAGCAGGCTAGCATTGAACACACAGAGATCCGCCTGCCCCTTTCTCCGGAATGCTGGGATGAAAGGCATGTGCCACCAACACCCAGCTAGACTAATTTTTATATTTCAACCAGCATCCCATCCTTCCGACATATAGTTTACTTTACCTTTCTTGTGAAGAACCCACAATAACTGGAGATTGTGTTTATAGAAACTGTTGCTTCACCAAGGCCTGACAGGTCAGTGTAAGGAGGCATTAGCCGGAGAGTATTGAGATGAAAGCTTATAATAAGAATTCAGTATTTTGGCCGGGTGGTGGTGGCGCACGCCTTTAATCCCAGCACTCGGGAGGCAGAGGCAGGCGGATCTCTGAGTTCAAGACCAGCCTGGTCTACAAGAGCTAGATCCAGGACAGGCTCTAGAAACTACAGGGAAACCCTGTCTCAAAAAACCGAAAAAAAAAAAAAAAAAAAAAGAATTCAGTATTTTGACAGACAGCTTTAAATAGCTTAGTACCAAAAACCCTTCTCAAAAAATAGAAAAGCTTAGGGATCAATTAATTAGAATAATGCTTCTTAAAAGGGCAAAAAAAATTTTTAAAAATATTTTTAAAAGATCCTGTCTCAAAAAAAAATATTTTTAAAAAGTAAACAGCTAGAGTTGATCTTAATGGCAGGTCACTTGCTTAGCACTTGGGAGGCCATCGTTACAATCCTCAGCACCCCAAACACAAGAAAATCACTGATCGTGGGGTTGTATGTGTGTGCGTACTATGTAGTAATTTCCAACAATATTCAATATTCAGATAATTATGTAATAAAAGCAAACAGAAGAAAATACACATCTGAAAAAATACTTCAGTGGAGCACTGACTCAGAACAATCAGCACATCTGGGCCAGCAGCTACTTTGTGAAGTATTTTCACTGATACTAACAAGCCTCACAGACGGCTATTATGAAATTATAGGTAACCAGTGTAAGGAAGCTCTAGACACATGAACCGTATCAAAGTGAATAAATTACAAAGCAGCTCAAGGGAGCTTTGGTCAAATATCAAAAGGAAAATGAGGAAAGAAAAAAGAAAAAAAAAAACCGGCTGAGTACACAGCTCAGTGACAGCATTGCCTAGCAATGCCTGTCACTGGTCTAGTCTAAGACGTCAGGAAAAAAAAAAAAGCCCTAAATTTTATATTGACCAGTCTCATTTATTTCCAGAGCAGAGAATAAACTACAGTGCCATGAATCTAAAACTGAGACAAGTTAAAATAATTTCTTCCGTGAGCATGCCAATACACTGAGATACTTGCTCGGCACCAGACATAAAGATGGACTGGATGCCGGCACATCCAGAGTTGGAAGGAAACTACAAGCACACAAAGGAAAGAAATACCTAAACAAGTGATCGTCTCCAAATAAATTATATCATTCTTATAAACACAATGCTCTAGGAACACAAAGAAGTAAACATAATACTTCTGTTTTAAGATCATCATATATGCAAGTCAAATAGAAAAGGGAAAGATGCAGGCTTCAAAAGGAAACCACGGAGAGCTCACCGCAGACAGTAATGGGGAGACTAGTTCTTTTTACACCATGTCGGATGTTCTTCGTACAAAGTGACTTCACATACAGAACAGGTGGCTTCCCCCATCTGAACTGCTCAGGGGTGATGTGAATACACAATAATCCAAAGGAAAGTGGGCACAACAGACAGAATTACAATAGTCATGCTGGTTACCCAAAGCAGAGGGACACAAGCAAACAAACTTTCAAAGCACGTCTCCAATTTTAACTTAATTCCCCCGACACACAGCGAATTTCAATAGATATTTGTCTGCCTTAATTAAATCAATCTAACTTACTGATTAACCACTATAATAAAAATCTCTCTTCATCAAAAATGACTAATTAGAATATCAGAAAAGAGATTAATCAAGTGCTCAATATGACTGCCTAGTTACCATTCTTTATTTTAAAATGGGGGAAAAAACCCAGATTTTCTCATCAATGCAACTGATACAGTCATTTCTGAAAAATAAGATAAAAATGCTAAGACTCTCAGATACATCACCCAAATGAGCAGGATCCGAACCTATAAATTTACAAAGAACAAATCAGCGCTGAAGCAAGCACCAGTTTCATCTTTTATTTAGAGATCACGTATTTTAGATTTCACTATTTCCACCGGTATCAATAATACCCAGCACACGTATTTTAGATTTCACTATTTCCACTGGTATCAAAAATGCCCAGCACAAGATGCAAGCCAAGAAACTGACACTCGTTCTGTTTATCGTTATAGTAAGAACTGGCTGGTTCTTGCCTGAGGAGAACTGTTCCTACACCGGGTGACTATAAAGCTGCTGTTCTAGCTCGGAGGTCAATATTTTCTTAATAAAAAGTTCAGAGGAAAAGTGGGTAACAGGGCGTTCCTCACTTTTAGTCATAATCCCACGACTTAGCACAGTGACCAGAAAGGAAAAACAGAAGAGAAGGAGAGAAAGAAAAACTGAAAGTTTGCACAGTTTCATGTGGAAAAATTAAACGTGTTACAAAGAACATGTGTCTGTCTCTGGTGCTTCCAGCCTGCAATACTGATACCGGGGCATGACTATAAGGCAAAAATGAACATGACTTCAGGGGCAATGCTGACCTCCCTGCAGGGCTTCAAACACCAGCTTACAGACAATTAAAATATAGTTCTGAGTGGGACAAGGTGGGTGTAAACTTAGTCATTCAAAGATCACTGGTCCTATTATTACTTATGATATACAAGCTCCATGTGTCTCTCTGTGTGGTTTGTATATATTCATACAGAGGCCTGGTGAGCCACTTATGGGTGCTGGCAGCAGATTTTGATCAGGCCTCTACGAGTGTAGCAAGGGATTTTAACTGGTGGGCTATCTCTCCAACATCAGTCCAATCACAGATGTTCCATTTCTAATTATATTAGCTAGAAAATTCATAAAACAAATGGATTAAAAAAAAAACTTACCACTAGTATTAAAAGCCATACAGCACACTGGCTTCTCGTGGGCAGGGAAGTGGGCCACAATGCCATCGCTGTCTGAATCCTCACTCACAAGCACCTTTGAAAAAGAAAGGAAGAAGGTTAACTTTAGTCACTAATGGCATAGAGGCCACACCACACACTCCTCAATCTTCCTCAAGGAGATGCTTGCACTGCACGGAAGTTATTCTTATCCAAGTGAACAAAACTTCAGCAATCTGGATACACACTTCACAATGGATGCATAATCTCTAAAATAGCCACTTAACATAATTATAGAGAGACTTTGCTGGGAAAAAAAAAATCAATGTTTCCCCAATTATTAAAAAGAGGTCTATGAGCCGGGCGGTGGTGGCACACGCCTTTAATCCCAGCACTCGGGAGGCAGAGGCAGGCGGATCTCTGTGAGTTTGAGACCAGCCTGGTCTACAAGAGCTAGCTCCAGGACAGGCTCTAAAAGCTGTAGAGAAACCCTGTCTCGAAAAACCAAAAAAAAAAAAAAAGTCTATGATTGAAAAATACAACAAATAAACCAAAGAATAATGGAGAATAACACACAGCAATTTGTTTTCTGTTTGACATTTTCCATATTTTATTATATTATTCTGTGATCACACAAGCGTGGGCCAGAGGACAGCTTACTGACGCCAGCTCTTTACTGTCAGCTGATCTTCAGCGATCAGACTCGGGTCATCAGGCTTGGCAGCAGACACACCTGTACAGTTTAGCGATCTTGGATTATGAGTTGTGATAAAATTTTATAGAGAGAAAGGGGGACACTTTGAAAATACTGTTCTAGCATGTTAAGGAACATCGGAAGATGAGACAACATTCCTGGCCAGCATGGGGGCAAAGCAAGAGTCTCGTCTGTAAGAATGCTGGTCATGAACTACAGATGCTCAAAGTAGTCGCCAAAGTAACTCGTGCCCTGAGAGATACAGAGTCACTTCTAAGCCTACAAGGCACAAAAAAGAATGCACTATTGCTTAAGGACATGACAGGTCCACTTCGACTCAATTCACATGTCACAAAAGCCACTGCTTTCATCTTCACAGTTCAATGAGTTTACATAATAAATAATAACAAACTGTTTTATGAAATGTCTTCAATTGTTGTCTCTAAGTTTCTTGTCATCCTTCTCTGGGCAGACCTCTAAATAAGCCCATGAATAATTGTTTTATCTTATTTATTTATTTTCTGTGATTTTGTAAAATTATTTTTTCTCATTTATGTTCAGATAATTATTTCTTCATACATTTCTGGGTGGGGGTATTTTTTTGTTTGCTTAGTTTTTTGCTTGTTGCTTGCTTTTGGATTTTTGAGACAGGGTTTCTCGGTGTAACAATTCTAGTTGTTCAGAAGTGACTTTGCAGATCAAGTGGGCCTTGAACTCACAGAGATGTGTCTGTCTCATAAGTACTGGGATTTAAGGCATGTGACCACACCACCCAGCATCCCTTCATTTTTTAAACAGTACTCTTCTTTGTTTTACATTCATCTATCCATCTATCTATCTATCTATCTATCTATCTATCTATCTATCTATCTATCTATCTATTTTGGCTTTTCAGGACAGGTTTTCTCTATATTTTTAAAGCCTGCCCTGGAACTCATTCTGTAGGCCAGGCTGGCCTCGAACTCACAGAGATCCCCCTGTCTCTGCCTCCCGAATGCTGGGAATAAAGGTGTGCACCACCACTGCTTTGTGTTACTTTCCAAGTTTAGAACACCTCCTTTCCAAATAAGCACTGAAATCGCTACATTTTGTTCCACATTATGCCAGTGGGAGAGCACAAGGCAGAATCTCTCACAGAGAATCTCCTGACTCTATACTCAGGTAGAAATAAGAGAAAATAATCTTGACGAAATGATGGCTCTAGAGATAAACATTAAAAACCATCAACATTTGACTCCATTTACACGACATTTTAAAAATCACACAAGTGTGGAGAAGTAGGAATCAACAGTCGGCCACAGTGGCACCCGTTCCTTCCAGCACTCTGGAGGCAGAGACAGGCAGTCTCTGTGTATGAGGCCAATCTGGTCTATAAAGAAAGTTAAAAGCCAAAGAGTTAAAAAGTAAACTGTTTCAAAAAAATTATATAAAAAAATATCACACACCCTCCAAATACAAATGAAAAGAATGAGATGTAGCTAGGGTTAAGGGATGGGAATGGATTATTGCAAAATTAATAGATGCAAATATAGAATATATTCACAGACTTGAATTTCTCAGAGTCTAATATGCAGTTTTAACTTACATAATTTATAGTGAGTTTGGCATGTATTTTTTTGTGTGAAATACTTCTCTCATTTGTGTAATTTCTGTTCACTGGAGCAATTAGTACTCTTTACACGATTCGATAGAAATACTAAAACCTGGACTGCTTCCAGCAAAACCACATTAGTTTTGATATGCAGGAAACTCAAGGGATGACATGAAGTACCATGACTGTTCTTCAGAATGAACAAAGTCAAACAGCTACACATGCAAGGAAGGGTTCTCTGTGCTGTTCCACCGTGTGCCTAAAGCTTCAGACCCCTAAAACCATCATGATCCATGATAATTCTCCTAAGGCTGGAGATGGACACTTATCTAAGCAGAGTGAAGCCATAATTTGCACCAATAACTATACTAAACAATACAACAAACTTTAATTAAGACAAGGTGTATAAGAATACCACAGCAAAACTTGGCTAACATTTAGGCCACCATTCTGAAGTATTTTATTTCACTTATTGGTTTTGCCACATTGCTAACTTCGATTACATAAATGTGTAAAAGCCAAATCATACCACTTAACTTCTCCAGTCAAGAAATGCTTTTAAATAAAACATGAAAGTAACAAAGATGAAAATGGACACAAAGTCAATTAAATCCATTCCTCCTTAATGCAGTTACCATGCAATGATCCCATCACCATAAAATCAAATTAATCAATACAGCAACAGAAAGATGGTGAATCAGATTTTATATGCTGCCAGAGTGAATGTGAAACTGTATTAGAGTCTCAGTGGATTTAAATCACAGAAGACAACGTATAACCCTTAGACCTACATGGGAAGGAGGAGCATGGCAGGGACATGGGACGAGCTAGGGCTGGTGAGTTTCTGAGGCGACAGACACTCCCTTTAATGTTCTGCGGTGCAGTGCAACACAGCCTGGTTCTCCAAACTGTCTGAGGCAGAGGTGTCTTACAGAAAACAGACCCGTGAAAATGAAAGAGGCAATACTGTACTACAGAATTCTGGTTCCTTTGAAAAATAAACTTTTATACTGGCTTAGTACTTATTTTCTGAACACCTATCTCTTTCCTATCTTAGAATTTAAAAATAAATAAATGGAAAATCATGATGCTTCCCAAACAGTGGGAAAAACCAATTTTTCATAGGGTAAGTCTTGATAGGCTTCTTTGATTTGCTCACCAAGGAAAGATAAACTTTTGTAAATCCACAAACAATACTGCATTAATTTCCACATTACAAAGCCAAAAAATCCCCTCCCTCCTTCCATAATTCCCACATCCCTTAACTGTTTTCCAGGCTGGCCTCTGAAACCCAGGGTTTAAATCCTGGGTAGATGCAACTAGAGGTAACACATCCAGGATACATGTACGTGGCGACCCACATCAGGTAATGTATGTTCTCCACCACCATCCTAACAGTCAAGAGAAAACCATGCTAGCACATACTTTAAAAGCAAAATCAATACAAGCATTTAATGTATTGGGTTAAACTGAAACTTAAAAAGGAAAACACAGAAAATTGTTATTATTTAAATTTTATGTAAAACACAACCAAATTTAACAGCACAGAATTTCAAGGAATGTTAGCTTGAACTGCACCAGAGTATACCCTCTCTCAAAGCGCCTTCAGATCCTTCTACAGGAAATACCACACAGGAGCTGTCAAATGGACTTTTTAATCAAGATGCTAATCCATATATAGTGGACGCCAATTCCTCAACAGAATGAGACAGTTCTTCAGAGACTTAAATTTTCTAAGCCTTTTTTCGGAATTAAAAAAAATGAACATATTCTGGGCATGGTGCTCTTGCACTCAGAACACTAAGGAAGGAGGATTACCACTGATAACTGGGCAACAGTGAAACCCTGTCTTCCAGAAGCTAAAATAAGAAAAATGTTATATAATTTCATATAATACACTAAATTATCTCATACATAAGCAGTGCTAATTTTTATTTCTCCCACATATGCCAGCTCCTCAACTGCTTTCCTGCCTTTTCCTGTCCTTAGGAGAAATGAATTAATCTCGGGGTGTAGATTATAACATGGCATTATACCAAGAAACAGTGTGAACACAAGAGCATAAATAGGTGTGTACAAAAGACATACTCTGAGAGAGAGTTTCTTTAGGGTTTAAGTCTTAATGATGATTGAATTAACAAGGTTAAAATGTCCTTTGCTTTCCTAGAATGGGTGACAAAATCTGACCTGAAACAATTCTTTGGGTGACTCTAACCTGGGTCCACACTCTGCGGTTTACACATGTCGTTCACACGGAGCTCTTACCTGGCCCTCGCCAACTGTCTCGGTGTCTATGACTGTGATGATGCCCGGCACCAGGGGGCTCCGCCTGGAGTTGCTGTGGACGGCAACGTCATCTTCTGTCACCCCCGAGGGCAGTGTGCCTGTCAGCTGCGTCACCACCTTCCCAACCATCGTCAGGCCACTCTTCAGTGTCTACATGACAAGAGGCAACACGGGAAGTCTGAACAGGAGCATGCACTCGAATCCATTTATTCTCTTACAATATCATATATATATATATGTATGTATATATATATGTATAGATATATGTATAGATATATGTATAGCAATAAACTCCACAGATTTTCAATCTGCTGTTCAACATGATCTTGAAACTCATAGAAAAATAAGCATGAGTTCCAGGAAATGTCATGGATGATGCACCACGTCAGCGATACTAATTACAAGCACAGATCTGCTAAATTTATATATTTATTATAACATTTCCTTTAGTGCATCGCCTTAATTTACATATTTTAGCATATGACATAATATGAAAGGAGCTGTCCATGTGACAATGTTTTAAAATATTATATTTCAAATTCTATATTTATTTCATCAAGATATAGAATGAGACATTAACAGAATACCTAGTGGGAAAAGAGTATAATTCTAAAATATACCTATGCTATTATAAAAGACTATACACTAAGAATAATGATGGGAATTAGTTTCTAACTCCATAGTAAGTACCAGACAAATGACATCCAATAGGAAATGCAGCTGACAGGTTTCTTTCTCATCTGTAATCAGAAGTAATCCAAGCCGGGCGGTGGTGGCGCACGCTTTTAATCCCAACACTCGGGAGGCAGAGGCAGGCGGATCTCTGAGTTTGAGGCCAGCCTGGTCTACAAGAGCTAGTTCCAGGACAGGCTCTAGAAACTACAGGGAAACCCTGTCTCAAAAAAAAAAAAAAAAAAAAAAAAGAAGAAGAAGAAGAAGAAGAAGAAGAAGAAGAAGTAATCCAGCATATGCTATTCCACTCAAAGCAAGAGAGTAAAGCTACTGCGTGTATTTTGCCTCATTCATAAATCTCAACTGACTGTCCTGATATATAACAGAAATTAGGGCGGGGGCTGCAGTGCAGGGAGAGTTTGTCTCACATGCCGGAGGCGCAAGGTTCAGACTGTACTGCAAAGGAAAAGCACAAGTGAAATCGTAGCAAAAAGCTCTTAAGGAGACAGCTGCTTTTCTTCTGGGAAAAGGAGCTAAAAGAGAAAACTGTAACAAATAAATTTTTGAAGAAGATTTTTCTCATTAGAGCTAGAACAAGCATCTTAGATTTCAACAGCATATTAAAAAATATTTGTGGGGAAATAATTATGTAATAAATAACATTATCTGTAATAGGACCTATGATCTAACATGTGTGTGCATGCGTGCATGTGTGTGTTTTAGTAGTCTCTTACTTGGGTCTAGTTATATCTGTCTTTTGTCTTACTACACCACTAAAAAGAAGCCTATTATTCCATAGATACTTGAAACCCTTGAAAGCAAATAATCTTTATATATATATTTTCTTCATCCCGGAGTAGCACTTCAAAACAACTTTTTCTCACTGCTTTCTGTAACAGTCAATCTGAATTTCCTTACATAGACCGTAAAGGCGGTTAATTTTCTATTCTGGTGCTAAGAAATTGTTTAAGTGAGATTATTTGATTCCAATTATAAAATCTTGACTTATGTTTACTAGCTCTCTCCTAACAGTCATATATTAATGTGTTTTCGCCCCACGGTGGTCAATTGATTTAATAAAAATGCCCATGTGTTTTCTTGTTACCTGATAACTTAACGACAACGGTTCTGAGAGAGCAACACCATTAGCGCTAATGGCTAGGGCAACTGATAGGGCAGAGAAAGGTTCAAAATGACGAAGGACCCTGCGGCCGACCTCCTGCATGGGAAGAGAACACGTACCACGTCTATAGGATTAAAGGATTCCTGTAATGGATTTCTCTCACATTTTGTTATAGTCACATGGTCGGCTGCCTTACTGACACAATCTAAACATTTCAGACTGTGCAAAGACTCGTCCACAGAAAGTTTCTCTACTCCCAGTTGGCGACTCGCCCGCACCATAGGTTTGTATCAAGTCTGTGTTCGCATTAGCTGCTCAGATAATGTGGGAAGGCGTGTGAGTGCCACAGCGTCACATTCGCCACTCACGGGAAGTGCTTGTAAGTGTGCTTCATGCCAACACCACACAATCCTTAAGAATAACTGGTAAGCCATGTGGTGGTGGCGCACGCCTTTAATCCCAGCACTCTGGAGGCAGAGGCAGGTGGATCTCTGAATTCGAGGCCAGCCTGGTCTACAAAGAGAGTTCCAGGACAGCCAAGACTGTTACGCAGAGAAACTCTGCCCTGTCTCAGGGTGGAGGGGTGGGAGTGGGGTGAGGAAAGACTGTTAAAATTTTACTTATGTACATTCTTTTGAGATGTGGCTTCTCTGAGTAACCAGACCTGGCTGACCTTGAACTCACAGAGATCCTACCTCTGCCTCCCAAAAGCGGGGATTAACAGAGTGTGCCAACACACCCAGTTTACTCACATCCATTCTAAATCAAAGTCTTCACTGATGCAGAAAGCACTCACACACAGCCCTAATTAGATGGCTGCAATGAATCTTACATTGTCATAACTTACCACACAAATTGCAGATTAGGTGATTATAAAGTTTAGGGGTTATATTTAAAAAAGAAGAAGAAACGGTTTTACCAATAGTCATTGCTTTTTTCCAAATCACATCAAGTCTTCATGCCAACATGACTGAAATAGACTGCGTTTTTCTTGTTTCCCTGGTGACTCTTCCCATTGCCTCATGGCTTGCTCTTCTGCATTTTTTTACACTATTTATGTGCCCCAGTTTTATTCATACTCATTGGCATAAAAGCATGAGCTGATATACTCAGGGGCAAACACAGAGGATACACAACCAGACACTTTCACACTGAAAGGTCTTGCTGATAAAGGTCCAGCTACCTCTGCCTGGGAACAGCTCCATTAGCACCGATGGCGGGAGTGCCGCAGCTGAGGCATCTGGGAGGTTAATCAGGCTTCCTGTTTGCTCGCATCAATACACTGTGGCGCCTGGTTCTCTTGGTCCTTCAGAGGCTTACTCGACAACACTAACAGATTCGGTGTCAGTCGTTTCTTGTGAATTATTGAAAACAAATGTTTGGCTGCTAATTGAGGAACACTAATGTGTTTTATAATCACCACAGTCTGAGATTTTAGCACAAAACAAAACAGTTACAATTGATTGGTGGGTTTTTGCCCCCCGCCCCTTGGTTTCAGTCATCTCTAAGTTTTATCTTTCTGCTTGAATTCAGAAGGCAGAACTTTGCTGGTTATCTAAGTATACTTTACAGTTTAACATTCTTAAAAGTGTTTTACTTTTGAGACCACTACTCTTTAGCCATGAATGGGCCAGAACTGAGGCCATACTAGCCTCAACCTTGAGACAGTCCTGATTCTTAATTTTTGCTACATCTTCACCCTATCAGGTACCTGTTTTGTGTTCCTGACCTATGAGATCACAAGCTACAATAGGAACCAATTAAAACCAGAATAGGCTAGGACAGTGGTTAAAGATCAGATCTGGACAGAGAGCATTCTAGATTTGAATTGTAGCTTTATCATTATTGGTTAACTGTTTAAGCTATGTTTTATTTTAATTTTAGCTTCAACTTTCTCTTCTGAAAAATTGAGAAAGTCTAGACATAGCTAATGTTACCAGCTTTGAGAAGTGAAGTCCTAATGCGTAGTGGTAGTC
Source organism: Arvicola amphibius (assembly GCF_903992535.2). Lineage (NCBI taxonomy): Eukaryota > Metazoa > Chordata > Mammalia > Rodentia > Cricetidae > Arvicola > Arvicola amphibius. The sequence goes on from NC_052050.1 coordinate 35,781,015, forward strand.
AGGTTTCCTGAAACACTGTCAGAGTTAGTCTATGTATCATTAGGTTCTTTTTGTCGCTTGATACAGGGTTTCAAGTTGTTCTTCCCAGTGCTGGGATTATAGGTGTGCAACACCACGCTGGGGATCAAACCTAGGGTTCATGCTTACTAGGCCAGAAATCTACCTCCTGAGATAGATCCACAGCGCTGTTACTAGGTGCCTTACCCCAGTAAGTGGAGGATGAATGCATGTTCCCGGTGGCTTCTTTATTTGCTCTTAATTTACCAGGCAGCTTTAACACTGGGCTCAACTTGCCGCACTGACCACAGAAGCTGCCCCTGTGGCCCCTAGGGCACTGGCATCACAGGAAGATGCTACTCTGGCTTGGCCTCCACGAACTTCTGAGGATCTAGACTCAGGGTCTGATCCCCTGTGCAGCAAGTGCTCTTTCAGCTCTTTTCCATCTCCTTAGCCCTATTACTGGTTTCTAATTGAAATTTTTCCTTCAGATTTCCCCCCTTTTCTTTCAATTCTCGTGTAAATTGCTAACTAGATGATAAGCAAAATTGTTTACTGTTTATTCATTAAAATTTCAGGGTGGTGAGATGACGTGGTAGAGCTGATCCCTAGAACACCAGTGGAAGCAGAGACTAGATTCCTGAAATTATTCCTCTGGCTTCCTCACACAGGCCACGAAACATGGGCATGCACACACTCACATATAGACTAAAAGCAATAAATTAAAAAACTTGAAAGGCTGTGTGTACATTTATATAAAATGTGTATTTGACCTATCCAGCTGAGGAGATGACAGAGCAGTTGAGGGCACTGCAATGCAGGAGCTCAGATCCCAGCCCCTATGTCCAGCAGCTCACAACAGCCTGTAGCTGCAGCTCCAGTGAATCCTCTGTCTGCTTCTGGGGACCCAAAGCACCTGCTCTGAGGTGAAACTACCCACCACAGATTAACAAAGAAATTAGTTAAAGAGCATATAGGAGACTATATTCTTTCCCATCATAATGGGATAGTTAGACAAATCTACCAATTAACTCTCATGTTTTTGTGAAATATTTACTAAATGCTGTGAGATCAAAACCCAAATCCAAGGTAATACAGGTGGGGTATACCCAGGCCTGGAGATACCAGATGCACCTGCAACATCTCTGGATCTAGGAAGTTGTGTATTGGAATTTGCCTTGCCAGGGACTACCTATACCCCTTCCATTCTTTGGGTTGAATATAAAAGGAATGTACAATACAGCTGGGCATGATGACACATGCCCGTGATTCTAACAACCTGGGAGGCTGAGGCAGGAAGGCACCAGGTTAGCCTGGTGGATTTCAGGGTACCTTGTATGGTTGTGATTCTTATTATTGTCTGTGGTCCTGCCTCTTGGTGTGTGTGTGTGGGGGGGGGGGGTTACAATAGAAGAGTCGACCTCTTCTTGGGTCAAATAGAGCCTTGAAAAAAATCCCAGGGTAAATTCTGATAAATAAGGAACTAACATGAGAAATGAGAACCAGCATTGACAGGAATAGAACCCAAACTAGAACTAGCCACCCTTGTTATAGGGTTCATGTTTATTTTTTTTTTTGTTTTTTTTTGTTTTTTTTTTTTTCGAGACAGGGTTTCTTTGTAGCCTTGGAGCCTGTCCTGGAACTAGCTCTTGTAGACCAGGCTGGTCTCGAACTCACAGAGATCCGCCTGCCTCTGCCTCCCGAGTGCTGGGATTAAAGGCGTGCGCCACCGCCGCCCGGCAGGGTTCATGTTTATTATAGGAGTTCAAGTGTGGCAAACCTCACTGTTTTTGAGTGCCAATCATGGTCTCACCGTAGAAATATTACACAGGGAATGTGATGTATCCTATTCTATACAGTGTTTGTGTTTCCTACTATTTTTGCCTACCAGTTGCCAGATCTAGCATGGCTTGATTTTTTCATGGTCATATCAATTTTTATCAAAGTAACGCCTCATCATTTAAACAAAATTAGACATAACCTGACTGTTCTTATTCTATTTAATACTGCATTGCTTATTCTCTATTCTCTTTTATTTACGTTTGTATTTGTGCCTGTGCAATTCAGAGACATGGAGATAGAAACAGATCGGCTGTAGTACGACCATGTTGCACGGGCAAGTCTCCAACTTCTCAGTTCAAGTGAACCTCCTGTTTCAGCCTACCAAATAGCTGAGACAACAAGCATATACCACCACCACTGGCTCATCATAACTCTTCCTTAAATTATAGATAGAACACTAAAACTATCTTTGGGCATTGGGTTCCTTTGAGGGAGGTAACAGGCATGCCGAGTGCAGGGCTAAGGATACCCATGTGGAGGCCAGAGACAGATACTGGCGACTTGTTCTAATGCGCTCCACCTTATTTTTTGATTGAAACAGGCTCTCTCGCTTGAATGTAAAGCTAGCTGTTTAGGCTAGAATGCCTGAGCAGCAAGGCCCCAGGGCCCTCTTGTCTCCATGTTCCCCAGCACTGGAGTTACACCCAGGGCCCTCAAGGATACAAGAGTTGTTAAGTGGAAGCATGGGGTGTGAGGAGAAGCCTTGGACTCGCACAGGAAGCACCTTCACTAAGCCATCTCCTCAGCCCCTTTTATGAGAATTTTTTTCAAGTAAATTTAATTCACTGGCTGGGCAGCGGTGGAGCACACCTTTATGCCAGCATGGGGGAAGCAGAGGCAGGAGGATCTCTGTGAGTCTGAGGCCAGTCCAGTCTACAGAGTGAGTTCTAGAACAGCTAAAGCTATACAGAGAAACCTTGTCTCAAAAAAAAAAATACACTCTGGCTGGAGAAAGTCCAGTGACTATAGTAGCAGGACAAAGGAAGAGGCCTGAGTTACAGTAATCCACATGGTTACCATGCACTTTAGAAATACTGCATTCCTTGGGAGGTCAACTTAACAACAAATACTACCTAGTAACTTATTAGGGAAAATTATTGTATGAAGTAGAAATTACTGCAACTTTCAAATACTTCATAGTTAAGAAAAATCCACATAGCGGTTATAAATTAAGGATCACTTTGTGCCAGGGAAATGGAGGCAGGAGAATTAGAATTCCACGATCACCTTCAGCCATAGTGAGTTTGCGACAAGCAGGGACTACACGAAAGCCTGTCTCAAAACAACAAAATTAACATAAATGGAATGTTTAAATAATTTGAAATATTTTAAGGAAACTTTAAAATATTCATGCCTTCAGTCACAAGTCCAAATAAACAGATGAATACCATATAAATTTTTCTTTTTATTGTTTGTTTTCAAAATTATTTAATGACAAACACTTGAGTCGATTATAAATATAAATTTATCAACTCATGATTTAATACATCCTCAAATTAAAGATGTACCTGAAATTTTAACTTCAAGAGCTGTGGCTACAGAACAGGAATACACTATATGCCTAATCACCCAACTAGTGATAAATGTCTTGTTGAAAATTAATCAGTCAAAATAAAGTTAGTTTCTCTGGGAAGACAAACAGGCGTACTCGGTGTCATACTCCGTGTTTCAGGCTGGCCTGAGTCTCATTATGGACCCAAGATTAACCTGAATTTACAGTGACCCTCCTGACTCAGCCTCTCAAGTGTTGGGATTACAGTTGTAAGGAAAGATAGCTTGCTAAACATAATTTTTTAGAGCTTAAACATGGAAAACCTGAATATACACCCATATCCCCATAAGAAGTGGGGGAAGGTTGGGGTTTGAGACTTGTAATTCTGAAGTCCTGAAAGCCTTGTTTCCATATACCCACAACAAAACACTTTGAAAATGAATTCGGGCCCCTGGGGAAGAAACCTAACAATACACAAAAGCAGAAAGCGGCGTGCTATCCAGACTCACATGTATGAATGAGACAGTTAAGTTCAGGCATCTAACAGCCAAAGCTGCATCTCTTTGTTAAATTAAAAAGATGAACTCACAAGAGAACACTGAGGAGTTTATATGCAAGGAACAGAGAAACAGGAACACATAGTACTTGGAGCTGTAGAGACTTTTCCTTGCTCTGCAAGGGTGAACCATGTATTACACTTCTCTCAGTGGCCTAGGGACATAGCCTAATACACAACATGCGAGCATTTGGGACAATCTTGAAGTATTTTCGCATTTAACATAAAACAGTGTGACCTTTGATTCCCTCTCTGTGGCTGACTTTAGACTGCTGTCCTCTGAGCAGCTGAGCTTTCTATTACAGGCTGTCATTCAGATTCCCTCTGTCATCCCTATTATTAGAATTGCTCTCTTGTAGACTTCACAATTCAAAAGGATGGTGGAGGTAAGAATACCTTATAATCAACAAAGTTTACCAGACATCATCAAAACTAACCCGCACACACAGAAGAAGTCACTTGACAACAGCAAGGGGCCGGCCTCTAACTATGAAAGAATCCTGGAATGTGCCAGGGGAATTTTTGAAGTCAAGAAGACTCTCAAATGTTCAAAGCTGCACAGGGATGCCCACAAGCCTGTTCGTGTAGGTAGGATGATGCGAATCCAGAAAAAAGAACCCAAGTCACCACTTAAAACATGTACAGTTCATTGCAATATGGTATTAATTAGTTACCAGACCTGAAGCAAGTTGAAATACATCCAGGTTTTTAATGGAGAAAGTGCAAACCATACAATCTTCACAATAAAAGAACTATTAACCTTGAAAGATTAACTTCCAAATCACAGAATGGCAAAGCATCCTGACTTCTTCCATTTACTCTACACTTATGAATGGAAGTGGAATGGACCCTCGCATCACGATCCAGCAGTTCCACCTGGTCATTACTCGTATAACCGCAACGTCTGGGTACTCACTTTAGCGGCACTAATGACTGTGGCAGTGTAAGACTGAATGTTGTCTCCACAGGCTCCGCCGCGCGACTGATGGCATCGAATCAACTGGGGAAGGGGAGAAGAGAACGGCAGAGTCATTTTCTATTAAGCTGTTTAACTCTACACGCTATTAGACGGCGGCTATTTACCGTGCATGATAATGACGGTGGGTGGGAATGTTTGCATGAGTGCACTGCAGACCAAACAGCTAAAACCCTGCTGAGACACGTTTACCCCTTTTTATAATCTTCTGGTGCCACTCAGGCAGTTTCATGCTCGACCATGGTTTTAATTACACGATGAACGGGCTTTAAGAATTCATAAACTCTGAAATGGTAGGATTCCGGGTCTGGCAACCTTTCCACAAATAAATTTAAAAAACATAATCAAAGGACTTACACATAACTTCCTAACATTAAATATTTGACATACTAGCAAATTGGATGTTTGCTTCTCTTAATTTGTCTACAAGGATTATAAAAGGAAACCTAAAAGAACAGGCAAAACATTTTAGCCTATTTGCATGTCCACTGTGTCTGTGGGAAAGTGGACAGAGTGTGCACACACCACGTATGCACATACACTAACTGTCCACTTCAGAAGGACACTGCCCTTGCAACTTGCAACTGTCACTGTGAATCACGATTTTGATTCTCATTCGCTCAGCAGAAACTCAGGACCAAACCCTTCACTGGCAAAAACACACTTGTATTTACAAAAAAAAAAAATCATAATTAAGATTCTCATGAAACATTTTTAAAGTTAAAAGACAGCAGCAGGGCCTGTGAACAGCATGATATTGTAACAGGTGTTTTCAAAGCCTGTGAAATGAATAAACAAATTTTGAAACACACCTTAGATGAGGTAAAATTGTGCTCTGCAGCACAGATTACCACGAAGTCCTTTTATTCCTAACTCACATGTTTAAATCCCTCAAAGTAACATGAATGTAGCAGGCTAGAATACCTTAAGTCTGGTCCATGAAGCCAAACTATGTTTTAGGCCATGTCTATAAAGCCACGACGAATAGAGTTCAAGTTTTCTGATCAGCAAACTTGTTTGTCTCAGAATAAAATGTGGAAAGTAACTATTTTAGCTAATGGAAAGAATGGCTTGTTCATTCAACCACAAAGCCAAAGAATTATGAAAATCATTCCTCTGCTGCCCCCTGCTGCTGAAGCGGAGAAAGGCAGTACTGTGGACAGCAGACACCTTCCACACCGCGCCATCTCACGATCATTGTTAAAGTTATAGAAAGAGAAAATAAGCTTTTCATATTAAATTAAGACTAAATATTCAAACACAAATGGAAAAGCAAACATTACTCTTAACCATTTCGATTTAACTACAATTGAGTCAGGGTTTGTACATGAAAATATGGTCAAAACACAGCACAGAAAAAAAAATTCCATTTTTTATCATAAAATTATCATTTTTAAACAAAATCAGCATACGAACAAACTAAATTCCAGGAAATATTCGGGAAATTATTATCATTAAGGAACAAATATATTATGTTACCTTTCATGAAAAGGTAATATAATAACTGCAAGCATGTACTAGGTACATTGGCACATAAAATATGAATACAAAATGTACACAAATGTACACAAAAATGTACACAATTACACATTAAATGAAAGTCTAATCAAAATGGAGGAACAATAGGGAAAGATGATCAGCAAATAAAAATAAATACAAAACGGCTCAGCAGATGAAGGGATTTGCTGCTAAGCTTCAGTTCACTGTACAGAACCCACATGGGAAGGGAGAAATAACTCTTCAAAGTCGACTCTAACCTCCATACATGCTGTGTACCTTTATACACACAAACACACACACACACACACACACACACACAGACACTAATAAAAATTATTTTAAAAGAACTTAAGAAACACCCCCCAGAAGAGAGGCAAACTGTACACCTGCAGTTTTAGGCAGTAGTGGTAGCAGGCACGTGTCTCGTTTGCCTGTTAGGCAGTACAGGCGAGCAATTCTGTGACTACTTGTGAGTTACAGGAAGTGAACACACAAACAGATGCTGACATTCCAGGCTACCACGCGAAGAGAGGGGCATATGACTATGAACGGAAACAGGAGAGAATTTGGTGCAAGTACCAATGTGAACGCCTCATTTTCTACACCATACAAATATGCATACACAGGTGTGCAAATATGCATGCATTTCTCTAAGTGACATGTTCCCACTGACAAGTTCTATAAAGAAACACACCTGAGTATGAAGAGCACATGACAGCCAAAGCTGCCTTTCTAATGATTCTGTCCCTAACAAAGGACAGGAAGGAGACTAGAGAGATGGTTTAAGGACAGATACCCGAATTCTGTTCTCAGCAGCCACATTAAGTGACTCACAAGCTCCTGGAACTCACAGCTCCAGGAGGTTCCAACTGCTCTGGCTTCCTCAGGCACCAGCACTCATGTACACGCACGCAGACTGAAGCAAAATCTTTAATAAATAAGAGATAAGAGGAGCAGGAAGGATGGTTCTGAGGGTAAGAGCACTTGCCTAACAACCAAGAATCTGCCATAAAAATCTGAATTTGAATTATTAGGGCCCAGCAAGACCACATATGCTCCTGAGAAAGAGAACTTTGAGGAGTCAAGACAGGAGTACCACTGAAAAGTGCTGGCCACCAGCTTACCTCCAGATTCAGTGAGAAACCCTTTCTCACAAAATGAGTTCAAAGCCAACAGAAGATTGACATAAGCCCCCTCATACTCACACACGTAACACTAAACACACAGACACAAGTCAAGCACACTGTCTGAAAGTGTTCTTCAAATTTAATCCAACGTATCTAAGTACTATTATTTACAGATCTTTCTGCACGCGATGGCACTTGGTCCTGTGCACATGAGGCTCCTTGGCCCTGCATATGACAGGAAATACAATTTACATGTGTATCTGCGAAGACAGATATCAAAATGCAACTCTCAAAGGAGTTGCTTCCTCTCAAAAACAGGTAGCTAATTAAACCTCCAGCTCCAAACGTGCAGCTTTCCACATGTGGGAATATAATGGCCAGCGCCAAGGGATGGTTTATACACTTTCTCCGTGGATGTCTCCAGCACTCACGAGAAATGCATTACAGACATAAACATTAGGAGACACCAGTATGTCACTCCATTTAACTGTGTGGCTCTCGCATTGTTTGAAAAGAGCAATTTTTATGGGAAAATGAAGAGAGCAGACAAGAAGAAGTGTAAATAGAGCACTCAGAAACATGCATAATATCTTAATTTTTGTAGACAGGCTTTTGGAAAAGGAATTAAGGACTTCATCTAGAAAAATTATTTTCGTAAGCCCAGTCTTGATTCTGCACATTCCAGAGGCCAGTTGATTTACGAGTTCTGTGGCTTCACCAAGTACTTAAAATACCACATCCTGATTTTGTCAAGAACTATTTTGAACAATTTCATAATATTCTCAAGATACAATAACCATGTAACCAAGAAAAATGAAACAAAAATGCTAATCCTCAAAGCCAACAATACTTTTTATGTTTTATTCTATATTTACAGGCAGAGTTCTAAATGACATGAAAAGAATTTCTAACTTCTTGCATAAAATCAAAATTTATGTTTTACACTGAACTGTATATAAATAAAATGCTTAGATATAAAGACATATATAGCAACTTTTACATACTATGGCAATTTTGGTAAACCAAGTTAATAACTGATATAGATCCATATCCAATGAGGCCAAGTGTGCTATAATCATTACAGCAAAGAGCTGCACAATAGGGCTCAGTTGCTGACTATATAAGGCCAGTAAAATTGTCCCATGCCCCGTGACTCCAATCTATGCAAGAGATGGGTTTCAAGATCATTCCTGCAAATTGTTGTCTTTTAGAGAGTACCATGTGACAGTGAACTGCAGTGCTTTATATCAAAATTAAACAATCTCTAGGTGAGCAGCTCTATGCAGAAGCCAGGCTAGAACACCAAGAATCTACAAAGCCGTTGTTTAAGGACAGATATCGGATAGTGACAGCACTTGGGTGGATGCAAGAGGACAGGGACATAAATCCAGCCTGAGCTTAAGACATTCTGTTACAATAACACAAAGGAAAAATGTGAGCTTTTTCCTCTGAGGTAAGGGCTCACTATGTATGGCTGGACTGGGCACCACAAGTTAGCCTAGACCTTGAGATTATCCTCAATCATTGCCTCCCAAGTGCTAGAATCAGAGGTATGACTCGCCAGACTCAGCCACGAATCCTAAAGAGTCAGATTAGTGGATGTACAGGTAAAATCTTGCAAAACACTCACTAGTGGTATTCACAACAGAGCATCAATACAGAGCAGGGACAGTCCTTCCACACCTGCTCCGTTATAACTAACCTAAGTCTGGACCGTGCCTTACCTTGTTTTCTGCATAAGCAAGCCAGCGGCTCCCAAGAGCAATGGGATTCATGTTTGGCCCAGGACAAGGATAACAGCCTGCAAGTTCCAAAGAGCATTATTAAGAAATTTAGTAACTTTTTCATTAATGCATTATCTCTTAATAAAAGAAAAACAAAAAAATCAAACATTTAATTTTTTTCAAAACCTCATAAAATTCAACTAATAGTGTTCAGTGTTAGGATTAGGTTGAGACAAGATCTTTTTATATACTCCTGGCTGTATTGGAACTCACTATGCAAACCGGGCTGACCTCACACTCACAGAGACCCGCCTGCCTCTGCCCCGAGTGCTGGGATCAAGGTGTGCGCCACCATGCCCGGTCCAGTATTCATTATTTCAATACTTAAATGACCTTTTTTTTTCTGTTTACCTTCCTGATGTATGAGCTCTGCTCCACAGAAAGATCTGGAAACCACTTTTTACTAAAAAGCATTTATACTGTTATCCCTGAAAACCATGTGAAGGTAGAAGGAAATGACTTAAAGGTTGACGTTCATGAATTGAAAAAGAATTTTTGGAGAGGATAGAAAGCATATACTAAGTGCAAGACGTTAAGGTTAAGAGATCAATTAAAAACACACAGAAACACATGAGTAAGACAATGATGCAACGACAGCAATGAGAAGAAACACAAAGTAATGTGGCCAATAAACATAGAGAACAGAGAGATTCTGGAAGACTAGATAGCGCGAGATGCTTGGATTAGCACTCCATTTCATTCTTATTGGTCCCAGTGCCAGCTATGACTAGCAGTAAATGGTTCTACGATGTATTTATTGTTTATCACTTTATATACTCTTAATTAGGGGTACACAGGGTTAAATATGGTTCCCTTCACTTTACTGTTGAATCTCTAGGGAACGGTGGTCTGGCTGTCATTGCTCAAGACACATGTATGCTGGCGTACATGAACAAGGACAACACAAGAACATGTATGCTGGCATACATGAACAAGGACAGCACATCAATTCTCCCCATGCACTGTGCAGCACTTATATATTTGAAATTGCTCCTATTAAAATGAGACATTTGAGGTAGCTAATCTCCAGAACTGTCATTAAAGGTCAAAAAGGGAGGTGGAGGCAGGACTTACAGGACATGCCAAAAGTGGTCTCGAGACCAGTCAGAACTACTATCTCAAAATAAATAAATAAATCAAAAGTCTAAACACCCTAACTTCAAATCAGCTCCTATAACTAGTCTGAATGATACTAGATAATAGTCTCTATCTTCTTCCCATGTGGGAATGCAACCTCAGAAAGACAAATTACTTACTGGTTCGAGGTTCTTAGGAACTCAAGTAGACCTCAGGAATTAAAAGATTGACCTCAGGAATTAAAAGATTGTGTCAGCCACCCAGTAGCATCCCAACTGTATTAGTATTATTAACTGATCTCCAGGTAAACTCTAAAAACAAGTGAAGGGTGTAGGGGATGGTTACCAGCCACTAGACAATGTGAGCAGAGGTAACTGGGCCTTAACAGAACTCAGGCTTTCAAATTTCCATGAAGATAGAATCTAAGCGCTCCCAGCAACTCCTATACCATTGCATTTGGTTCGGAGGCTAACAGTTAATCTGAGGACTCAGGAGGCTGAGGGCAGGGCTGCAGTGAGGGTGAGGTCAGCCTGGCCTAGCTCCTTGTATGGGTAAAGAATTTTAAAGGAACAGGAAGGTTCTGCACCTCTGCCTGACAGCAGGCCAGTAGGTTGTTCCTACCACAGACAAACCTGAGCACATTAGGAAACTAAGACTTCACGACTCTCAGTCCTGTGGCTATGAAGATCAGACCAGCCTCTTCCTCCCATGTACTGTGCCAGAGGCTAGAGGTTAGCCACACCACTAATGGCCTCAGTCAGCTGACCTTAAACAAAGGGACCCAGGCGAGCCCATAGTGAAAGATGCTACCTGTGACTAAATGATGCTGGACTCTGGCGTCACACCACATACAAAAAGTACTAGAGAGTTGGCAGGGTAGAAGATGAAGGCTCAATTCCCTGTATCCACATGGCGGACCTCAACACTCTGCAACTCCAGTTACAGAGGATCTAAAGCCCTCTTCTGAACTTCAAGAGCATTGAGGAAAAACACACATAAACATAAAAATAGTAAAATAAATGAATCTAAAAACCATTTTAGTTAGTTCAGAATGGACAATACTTAAAAGAATCATGAAGCCAGGCAAGGTAGCACACACCTTTAATCCCAACACTAAAAGACAGAGGCGGATGGATCTGTGAGTTCAAGGGCAGCCTAGTCTACAGAGTGAGTTCTAGGGTGGTCAGAGCTACACATAGAAACCTGGTCTTGAAAAAAAAAACAAAACAAACAACAACAAAAACCCGTAAAGTAGATTAGGGGCTCTTCAGGGCCTCGGAGCTGGTAAAACAGTTTCTTACACTGATAATGCATAGTTTTAGCTGAAAAGAAGTTTTCAGAAGGACATCATCAAAATGAAAAGAAAAGCTGGAGAGATGATTTGGTGGTTAAGAGCATCTGCTGGTCTTACAGAGGACCTGGGCTCAACACTCAGGACCCACGTGGCAGCTTACATCCACCTATAGACTCCAGTTACAGAGATTCAATGCTCCGCTCTGGCACCTGGGTACAGGAGGTAGATATGGGAAACAATACACACATGAAGACAAAACATTCATAACACAAAATTTAAGAAAAGTAAAAAGGCAACCAGCAGAATGGAGGAATATCTTTGTAACCCATAAGTGACAAGTGACCTATTTTAGAAAATTTTAACCACTTAATATTAAGATATTTTCAATTTAAAAATGAGCTAAGATATACACTGGTAAATACATGAAAAGTAATCAGTATTACTAGGCATCAAGAAAAAACATATAATTACAAAAACTTGCAACCAAATGTTTATAACCATGAGAACTGAAAATACGTCCACATAAAAACTAAAATGTGTATTCAGTTTCATAAAAGCATCAACCACACATTCCAGAAAGATACATAAAGTATTATCTGTTAACCAATTAACATACACATGTCTAATGGCCATAAAATTTAGGGTCATTACTTAAGAAAGAAAGAAGACCTGAGCACTATGTATGGTGATGCATGTCTATAATCCATTCTTGGGACACCAAGGCAGGACGGTAAGTACTTCAAAGTCAGCCTGGGCTATATAAAATCCAGAATCAAAAAAAGAAAGAAGAAAAAAGAAAGGAGGAGGAGGAGGAAGAAGAAGAGGAGGAGGAGGAGGAAGAGGGATGGAGGGAAGGATAGACAGACAAAAGGAGGGACAGAGAGAATTAGGCCGGACGGCATACAGAGGTCAAGAGGTGGAGGAATAATGAAGGCTACAAACCGGGCAGGATGCTACCCTATGTTCTGTTAGACACCAGTCACAAAGATCACAGGTTAGACGAGAGTAAGAAAATCTGAACACAACCCAGAAAACGCACACTTATTTTAAATATGAATTTGAAAGTTCTAAGAGCGGTGAGGAAATCTGCACATTATATTTTGTTCACTTTGCATGTATATGAAACATACGAATTTCAGCACAACGTATCTAAAATTTCAAAAGGTGGGAATCATATGCAGGAAAGAGTCACAGTTTAGTTCACTGCACATGAACACACATGCAGACTTTTCTGCCTAGCGCCAGGAGACACCAGAGCAGCCCTCTTTACCTTGCGAAAAACCCAAAGTCACGGCAGTAAATTTAACATCCAAACTGACTTAGATGATACGACTCCAATCCTTTCTGCTGCATATTACAAACATGTGGGAGTGGTCATTCCAAGCCAGCCTGGACAGACACCAAGGCATTGCTTTCCCAAAATATGAAGCAAGCAAGGCAGTTCTTACCCAAAATTTTAACTTTGCATTTTAAAGCTACTTTAAACTCATTTCCATGTGTTCCATGTGTTGTTCATCATTAACATAAACAAAGAACAGACATTCTAGCACTAATAACATTAGGATTGCACCAAATAACTTTCCTTCTCAAACTGAAACACAGGCAGATGCACAGAGCCTGTTTATCAATCCCGGGTCTCTCTGGAGATTCTGTATCTGCCTTTCAACTTCAAAGGATCCCTAAAATGACTGCTAATGACATCTATCAGTCTTTGTCTTTTGTTTTCCTACTCATACCTGAGTTTTGAATTTCCACATCGGACAGCTGCTCAAGACCAACTTTCTGTACATCCAAATACAAAGGTGTCCCCTTTCTGGTCCTATTGGGTGCATTCTGTTAACAGTCCTCTATCAGCTCCCTTTACCTGCTCCATCCACTCTTTGGCACGAATCCCCACGATGCCTGCTCTGATGGGCAAAGCAGACTCTACTCATTTTACAATACTTTCATTGTATTCATACATAAGGGGGCCTTCAGCTAGGAATGCATTATGCAAGAGCTTCCCATTCTACCTCAGAAGTTAAATGTCTGCATGATCAAAACGACATCCTCATTAAGTGGCGATCTACACAGGGCATGATCCTATTTCTTTCAGAACTGGGTACCAGGCTGGATGCAGCTGAGTTGGTAAAGAGCTTGCTTAGCCCGTGCCAACTATAGACTCAGTCAGTGCTACAGAAACCAGGCATTAGAGGCCTCCAGAGATGGAGGCATGTAGATAAGGAGTTCAATGACATCCTGAGCTACAGGACGAGGCTAGCCTGGGCTACATGAAACTTTCTAACAACCCCACTGGGTGTGACTAAACAAAGACAAGGCACATGCCACATGGATAAGTGAACTGCCACAAAAGACATCACAGTGTCAGTCTTCCAACTCCTCAGTCAACCTCTGCAAAAAATGCAAAGACAGAAAAGTACGTGAGATCTCTATCAACGTTGAGTTCAGCTAAAGAAATTAGCTGAAGGATTTGGGTGTTGCAAACTGAAGAAAAAAATCTGTCACTAACACATTGATACAGTACGTCAAATACTGTGGCAGAATTTGACAGCTGACACCGAATTTGGTTTGAAATGTTTCTTCTTGGTGCTGTTTTAAGTTTTGTTATGCCCGCTTTGTTTGAGATAGAGTATCACTGTAGAGCTAAGGCTGTTCTGGAACACACTATGCAAACCAGGCTTCAAATTCACAGCAACCATCTTGTTTAGGCATTCAAAGTGCTAGGATTTCAGGTGGAAGCCACTAGGCCTGGATCATTACTTCAATCCCTTGAGTAAGGCCGTAATTCAAGGATTCCGATTCTTGATGAATAGCAATTTTCCCAACTTCAAATCACCTGCACAAACTCAATCCCTAGAGTTAACAAATCAAGTACCTACTCCTGAGAACAATACTTCCGAGTGGAGTATGAAATGAGACCTGTCAGTAGGACAAGAAAGCATTTATTAATGACCATCGACAACACATGAGCAAAAATCATAAAAGTCATTAATCACAGTAAAAGCAAGAAATCACAGGTTTTTGTTGTTGCTTTCTAAACACTTGACTGGCTTTTTGGTTGGTTGATTGGTTAATTGGGGGTTTGGATTTTTTTTACTTGTTTTTCAATGGTGGGTATTGAGTCAGAGCCTCACACAGACTGAACGTGTGTGTGTGTGTGTGTGTGTGTGTGTGTGTGTGTGTGTGTATACACAGCCTCTTTTTACTTTTTATTGTAAAAGTTTCTCACTCAGTTGCCCACATATGACTTGAACTTGTAATCCTCCGGTCTTATCCCTCTACATAGCTGTCAATCATGAATTGAAACACACAATTATATTTTGTGTATTATGCAAATCTCTACCACTAGAGGCTTTGAGGCATCCCCAGTCTATGAGAGCATGTGAGAACCCCCTTGTGACAGGCTACAAGACAATGAAGGCTTAGTGAGAAGTTTGGATAACACTAAAAAAGGTAGAAACACTGGTGACACTTGAACTACTGTTCCTCCTCTCGTGAACAATTCACAAAGGAAAAGAGACACTAACAATGGAGGACAGTGGCTTCAACTATTCGGTGGGTCTAGAAACTCAAGGTTAAGTATTTAGGAATACACAGTAACTATGCTCCATAGAGAGACATGATCATGGGCCGGTGGGGGGAGAGAATGGGGAATGATAGAGAGACACCATCCCCGCCCCCCGTAATATTACCCTAGCACTCAGAGGCTGAGGCAGAAGGATGGCAACTTTAACACCTTCATGGGGTTAAAATGAGAAAGACTGTTGAAAACGAAGAGCCAGGGCAAGACAGAAGGAAAAGGGAAGGGAAGGGCCAAGAGGGAAGGGGATAGAGCAAGGAAAAAGAAATTTCTCTGAAGTCTCATGTGCAAGCCACCAACTCTAGCTTCATCAGTACATCAAAAATGTTACTAACTAGCAAAGGATAATAATTTGTATTTTTCATAAATAATGAAAATTGTGAATTTTCAATTGTAATACCAATGTTATAAAATAATTGGAAGCCTCTATGTACTTTAATGCCATTTACTACTTATGAGAAAAATATTAACTACTGATAAGAATCCTTTAATATGCAAATTTCCAAACATAATTTCCATTTACATACACTCCACCCATCAGATAATGGATCACAAAGATGGCTCATAATAAAGTGCTTGCGATACAAGCCTGCAGACCCTAGTATAAGCCCTAAAGCACACGGAAAGGTGGAGGAAGAGAAGCATCTGATGAAAGCTGTGCTCCGACCAGCATGCATGTGCCACACCCTATGTATCGAAAAGATACAAACAGTAGTAAAAAATAATTTTTAAAGACAATGGGGGGAGCAGGGCAATGGTAGCATACACCTTTAATTCCAGCCCTCAGGAGACAGAGCCAGCTGTGAGTTTGAGGCCAGCCTGAGCTACATAGAGACAACCAGGGTGACAGAGAGAAACCTTGTCTCAAAAAAAAAAAAAAAAAAAAAAAAAAAACAGAAAAAACAAAAACAAAATCAATGGGGCGGGGGGCAGAAGAGATGGTTCACCATTTAATGTTCCTTATGGGGTAGCAGCTTTGGTTCCCACCACTCATGCCAGGTTAAGTGCCTGTAATTCCAGTTCCAGGGCATGAAGACCTCTTCCTGCATCTGAGTGCACCCTCACACATACATACAAATTTTTAAAATAACTAAGACTTTAAAAGAAAGCCAATGATGTTTGTCTCCACCACCCCATTTCAATGTTCTGTGCAATTAAATTGATACAGAAGTAACTACCAAGGAATACATGCTCCAGAATAAAGTTAAATGGGGTTACAACAAGGCTGGAGTGAAGGCTCAGAGGCTAAGAGCATCGGCTGCTGTCCCAGAGGTCCTGGGTTCAATTCCCAGCAACCATATTGTGGCTCACAACCATATGTAATGAGATCTGATGCTCTCTTCTGGTGTGCAAGCATACATGCAGACAGAACACTGTGTACATAATAAAGACCAAAAAAAATTGCCTGGTTGTGGTGGCGCACGCCTTTAATCCCAGCACTCTGGAGCCAGAGGCAAGAGAATCTCTCTAAGTTCGAGGCCAGCCTAGTCTACAGAGCTAGTTCCAAAAAAGGTTACACAGAGAAACCCTGTCTCAAAAATCAAAACAAAAAAAAATGGGGTCACTACAGAGATTCTTAGTACTGAAGAGGCCTTCACACCTTATTTGTAATCAATATCAAATAACAAAAAAAATTAAAAACAACAAAACTAAAAACAACTGCTGAATGGAATGACGAATCCACAGGAAAGGCCCGGCTGTGGCTGAGGTGTCCCACTGCGCTGTCTAACTCCTCTGCGCCCCGCAGGACTCCAGGTGTGTCTGCTGCCTGCCTGTTCCCACTGCAGATGCATGAACAAGAGGATGGACTGAGCATACGGGGAACAACTCAGAGAAAGGGGTTAAGGGCTTGGAGGGATGGGCTAGACTTACAATTCTTCACGCTCCACAACAGGTGAAACATGAACCATACTGTATGACGTGTAGTGTAGGGTGCAGATAATTATCTCTAACACCTAATGCAGATATAACAAAGAACTTGCCCTTATAGGAAAGGAATAATACCTACATGAATTACTACCTGAGGCTCAATATGGAGTAGCTACTCAGTAAAAATCTGTGTACTCCATATCGTATTTCATTTCTTCATTTCAAAATGGAAACCCACTAAGCTATTTCTGTATATATATCAGACTCTTTGGTGAACTAAAAAAAGAGAGAACAAATGGGGGGGGGACTATTATTTTATAGGGCTGCAGGAAAAATAAAATTTAAAACTCATTCTGTGTCCCAGAATGACGGGCATTTTGAACAGCTCACTGATCCCTGCTGGCATTTCCAGGCCGTCTCTGTCCTTCACAACTCGGCAGGCCAGGCCTGCACATTCCAGTTCCTTAATTAACTCCCTGCTCACTTCTCTGGTGTTCAAACAAAACCTAGCACTGAATTTGTGTTTGACCACTGGTTGTAGCTAGATTCCGGGCAAATTGCTGAGCTCCTGACAGCAGTAAAAATCATGGGGGGGAGGGGAGGCAAAGGAAGGGGTAAACAGCCTTCCATGTTTAAATTCTTTCATAGAGCACAAGGAAATCACCTCTGTATGTACAGATGACATGCTAAATGATCCGCCTCAGAAACAGCTACGGGAAACAGGGAGAGGCGCTCAATATGAGGATGTAAAGAAATCTTATGCTATATACAAAAATATGAGAAAGGTGCTTTGGCATGGTAAAATTCCTTCTAAGATTAGAAGCTACGAAGTAATGGCACCCATGAGAATCACGGGCAGAGACCATGGCTGAAACGGACTGCTGACAGCACCCAGTCAGCAGCAGAAACACAAACGCACAGACAGGAAGTAAAATGATTTGGTACATACTTGTGACAAAAAATTTTTTTGTGAAAGTACAGCTATCAAAGGCAGCGATTTTCTCCTGCAGGACTACGACGAGGATCCTAAAATCAGAGGGAAAAACCAGAATGGAAACGTGAGTGAATGAGAAATTCTACGAGTTGAATCATAAATAATTAAAACCATTCTTTAAAATAAGACATTTCTAATACATAGAGTAAAAATATCTGACTCCAAAAATCTGAGAATAAAAACAATGAAATCTTTCATACAAACCAAGTGATAAATTTTAGAGCTGTTACTGGACCCTGAACAGCTTCACTTTCATATTCTGATTAAACAAACAGCACTAAGAATGGACAATATTAGTCAGTGGGCCACTTACTAAATGTGGTGTTCAATGCTATTTAAAGTCACAATTAAATATAAATGGTTTTATGTAATCTATCTTAAAAAGATTGCAGCATTTCTCAGCACACCCAACAAAATCTGAAGATTGCCACGCAGCATGTGCCATTTCTAAAGAGTTGATATATTAATATTAATAACAATCTCGATAAACAATTTAGAAAAAAAATTTACAAATAACCTGGGGAATAATTAAGAATTTACAGATTGTATAATTAAGCTACGATTTTAATGTTCTAAAGTGAAATTACTATAATACATTCCAAATACTGAATTACAATTGACTATTTCTTCTACAATAAAAAATCCTACAGTTAATGACTATTTCAATAAAACACCATTCTTATTACTAGATAATTCACTTAATTTTTTTGAAATTTTAACAGGTAAATCTAACTAACACATGCTAAAAAATGGTGTGGAAAATAGTAAGATTTATTATGTAAAACACATGCTACAGCAAACAAGTCTTAAAATGCAGAAAACTTTCATCTGCTGAAGCAGAGGACCCTAAATACTATTACTACTTCTGTTATGCTATTGCTATTATTATTCAGTCTGTTGAGAATGCCCATCCTTGGATACACTTTCTTCTGTTACTAAGTAAATGATGTGTTGATTGCTCTGTGTGCACTCTGCACATTAGAGGCAGAGACAGTCTCCCCACAAGGACATAAACACATCACACTCAACAGCAAATTTAATTTGTATCCTAGCAATAAGGATGCCCCAAACCGTCTCCCATCCTTCTATTCCTCACACTCCCAGCAAAGGAAGTACAAACATCTCTATTGCTCCCTTACACATAATATCCACCATTTAAAAAATCAAATAGCGGAGCACACAAAAAGGAAATACGGCCTTTGTTGAGTCTGTAGACGCCTCCCCAGGCATGGAGAAGCATGCATGTGATCCCAGCCACTCAGAAGACTGAGACAGGAGGATCGACAGCTTGAGACAATAACAAACTATAAATATAGTAACATTCTATATGAAGAAAATCAGCAACAAAATAAACACAAAGACAAACAGACAGACACACATACATGATTACCAGAACCAAATAAAGAGTTCTGAATTCTGTCTACAAAGGGGTTTTGAGGAATTGAGTATTCACTTCCCTCTCTGAAATTCACTTTTGAAAATCATTTCTGTGCTGGGTACAAGGCAGAGCCTGCCCAATCTATCAGCCACACCGCTGCTGAGCTGCACAATGGTCATTTGTAATATTTTAAATAAAAACTATAAAATCAAGAGTGAAACTACAATATGATCAAGTTAAATTATACATAAGCCAACATATATAACAGAAATAATTATAAGAATTCTTTTAAGAGTACCTTAATAAAATACAGAACACAGACAGTAACGAAAAAAAAAACACTAACAGAATACTAGTCACAAAAAAATAACATAAAATAGCCACAGAGTAAAAAAACATAAACATAAGCAATAACAGAAACTCAAAATAAGCAAATGGGCACTGACATTTAAAAAATAAATAAAAAGTAGGCGGGGATGGGAGGCTTTGAGCTTGGCATTTAGAGAACTCGCTGCAGAAGCACAAGGGCCTGAGTTTGGATCCCCAAAACTCACATGAACATCAAGGCCTTTCAGTAGCTCCAGCTTCAGAGGGGAAGACAAGATCACTAGAGGGAGCTTGCTACTGAGACTAGCCAGGTCGGAGCTCTAGGCTTGACCCTGCCTCAACTAACAGTGTGCAAAAATGCTGGTGGATGATTCCTAATATCAACTGTAGGCATCCTGGGGTGCTTATGTTCATGGGCACCTGAACACATACACACACACACACACACACACACACACGCACGCACGCACGCACGCACGCACGCACGCACATACACATACACACAAGCACACACGATACACATATGAAAAACAGAAGTAGGGGAAGGGAAGCCTGAAATCCCAACAGTTTGAAGGGTGTCAGGGGAGTCTGAACAGGGCCTGTACTCCATAGTAAGACCCTGTGTAAAAACACAAATGAAACACCAACTTGAGTCATACATTCTACCAACAAAAACAATAAAAGAAAATCTACAGGTGAAAATAAAAATGGCAAGAATGATGACAGAACAGGAAGGGATTCACACCTTTCTCACCTCATCAGTCACCTGACACCCAGTCATCACACAGAGCAAATACTAATGCTACAGACGACTGCAACCGGTAAAACAACCTAGTGAACAAGAGTCAACCAAAGGCTAGCTACACTCACACCAGCACCACCAGGCAGGGTGGGGCATACCTTCATTCCCAGCACTCGGGAGGCAGAGGCAGGCGGATCTCAGTGAGTTTGAGACCAGCCTGGTCTACAAGAGCTAGTTCCAGGATAGGCTCCAAAACTACAGAGAAACCCTGTCTCGAAAAACAAAACAAAACAAAACAAAAAACAGCT
Organism: Arvicola amphibius; assembly: GCF_903992535.2. Taxonomy (NCBI): domain Eukaryota; kingdom Metazoa; phylum Chordata; class Mammalia; order Rodentia; family Cricetidae; genus Arvicola; species Arvicola amphibius. Next base: position 35,801,858 of record NC_052050.1, read on the forward strand.
CAGGGTAAGAGAAGTTTCAGATCTCCAAGAAACCTTACACGTGGCAAGCAAGAAAACTCTTAGGAGATAAGGTCAGGTGAGGAGGGAGCACATAAGGATGCGACACATTTTGCCTTTGGTCATAGGCAGGAAGTTACTGGAGAATTTAGAAAAGAAAGGAGGCACTATAACAAAAGTAGGTCTACCTGGTGGGATGCAGACATTCAAACAGTAGAGATAAAGACAAAGGGTTAGAACCGAGGGCAAGCGGGTACGGTGAAAATAATCAAGTCTATATGCAATAAATAGAAAGAAGAGGTGTGCAAAACAAACACATGACAAACAATCGATTTCTGAAGACTGACTCGGTGAGACGGGTGTGAAAACAGACCTGAGTCATCACACCATGGGAACTGACGTTAACTAGAACAGGCAGCAGAGTGTTCAGTGCAGGACAAAGAGGAGCTCCTGCGATCAGAATCTCAGGTGAAGAAGTAGGTATACAATCAGGATGCAAAGATGTGGGCGGCAGCTAGGAACACGAGCCAGACTTCTAATCCCAGGTAATCAGGAGGCAGACATAGGGTATTCAAGCCTTGCCAGGTCTACACATTGAGCTCAGGGGTAACCTGAGGTTTGGGCTGAACCCTAAGGGCCTGGCATCTGGTGGCCATGTGTTTGATCCCAAGAACAGAACATGAGTACTAAGGGTAATGGTGAAGACGACGGGAGTTTATGGAACCCAAGGAATCCCCCAAACACGTATAAGTGCAGGTACAATGAAAGAGGAAACCAGCTCACTCTCCAGAGGGGAAGCCAGGCGAGGGAGCAAAAGCCTGCAGTCTGGCAAAAGTTCAAGGCTAGCTTGGGCTACAGAGTGAAACCTTGTCTCAAAAAAGAAAAAAAAAAAAAAAAGAATCAAAAGTGAAATGAAATTCGACAGCGACGGTGGGGATGCAGAGACGCACCGCTCCAGTACACAGCCCACCACTTCCCAGCACCTACAACACGCTGTTCCTGTAGATCCCTTCAACCAAGAGCTCCTTGGTGGCTTCAGCTTTTACCCTGTTAGGGCCATGCCTGAAAACATGCCGTTCATGAAACTGGTAAGATAAATCTAAATTTCTGATATTCTTCCCCTTATACTGGGGCTTCAGTAACCTTTTGGATATTTCTTTTTCAAACAGCATAATTTCTTGCCCCCTTTTTGTTTTATGTGATTGGGTCATGTATGACAGTCTAGTCTTAAGCAGGCTACTTAGCTGAGGAAGTCCTTGGACTCCTAATCCTCCTGCCTCCATCTCTCAAGTTCTGGATTACATGGATGTGCCACCATGTCCGGCAAACTGCATATTTTTACTGACCAGTATCAGAGACTTTTCTTGTCCACAGAGACTTTCTTTAGTGCAGCCATGAAGGCGTGCTTGGTGCTTCCAATTATCTATCTACCAGTATCAACAAGGTTAACCCTTCAGTGCATTTGAAAACTGTACTATAGGTGGTTGAGCTTCACCTATATTAACTAACAGGATAGGCACGTGGGGTCTCTGCTCCCTTCCTCACTGATAGTGGCTTTGTTTAAATTATCCAATTACTGAAATAACTTCACAGAAAAACAGTGTCTACACTTCCTCTCCCATGCCTTAAGAGCACCAGACTGGGGTTGCATCAGTAAAATCAGGTGGAGATGACAGGACACTCAGAGAACCCCTGAATGAACCCCCTGTGTACAGCAACGCTCTACAGCAAGTCTGACGGCTGAGGTATCTAGCCCACCCTCAACAGGTCAAGAGCCCTCAGAGGAACCAGCCCAGGGCGACCTGAGAGGTGCAGGAGATCCTCTGAGTCACTGCTGCCACACGTTTCCGTGTGGCTTTTCTCCCACCCACCCTTTGCTGCACTAACATCTGTTCCTACACGGACCCCCAGCCTCTGCTGATTCTTTCATTCCATAATCACTTGTGCGTCCTCTCCGGGTAAACTCTGAACCCAGGTTACTGCAATCTACCCTATACCAATCAAGTCTCAGCACCACTTCCATTCCCCGCCATATAACTGCCAATCACTTCTTAGAAGAGCTCCTGAAAACTTGCTGCCGACCTCAAATTTGCCACGTGCAGTTAGAGGACTCGCTACTGAATCCTTATGTGCTACAGCTGTGGCCATTTGGGCACTGCTATTAGAGACCTGTGTGCTTTCTGAAGAAAGGCAGGCTCAGATACAGCCGATTGTGTGCATCTTGATGTGACCAGGAGATTTTCTATGACTTTTCTTGACTACACACACATTTTGGTATTAATTTTTAAACGATATACAATATTTTGATTTCCTCTCTAACTTAAGCTCAGAATACTCAACCAAAAAAAGGCTGCTTTATGTGAATTTCTATGAGTTTATAATATAAAGGAAGTGTAATCTGGCCATCTCTATTTGGAATGTGCTGATGTTGCTCTTTACTAAGTATTTGGGACAGGATGGGCAGCGCTCTGGGTAAACTATATTATCAACTGGATGCAAACCATTGCACACACAGTCTTCTATGAAGTGTGTGGACGGAGTATATGGGCAGGCACTGGTTCACCAAGTAATTTCCTCTGCTTCTTACAACTTGCAGGGTTTGGTTCTTGAATTTGGACATACCCACTAGTACAGAGTCCTTTTGTTTTCAGTGCTGAGAATTGAATTTATGGCCTCTCACATACAAAAGAATAATTTCACATGTCTCATGAACTGCCCTTTTAAATTAAGTGTGTGTGTGTGTGTGTGTGTGTGTGTGTGTGTGTGTGTGTGTGTGTGGCTGTGGGTTGGCAGGCACACGTCACAACATGTGTGAGGTTGTGTTTGGAGATCAGAGGACAATCTCAGATGTCCTTCCTCATATCCCACCTCATTAGAGGCACCATGTTTGCCAGGCTAGCTGCCCCGAGTTTCTGGGATCTTCTGGCTCTGCCTCCCCCCCTTGCGTTAGGAGTTCTGGGGTCACAGACACCCCCAACACTTCCCGTGGGTCTGGGGTTTGAATTACGTCCTGATGCTCCAACAGCAGAAGCTTCTTCTGCTCACAGAGCCACTAGCCTGCCTCATGCCTCATGCGTTTGCTCTTGGGGCAGATTTAAACCTTATACCTAAGACTCCATCAGGATATTTTCTCATCCTAAAAATTCAGATTTCCAGACTGAATTCCCAAGATTCTTTCTTCTCTAAGAGCCTGTGGTTAATATGTCATTATTATTAGAATTCAGGTAGCTTAATCTACCTTTAAATTTCTTCCTGCAATTTTAAAGAAGGAAAATGGATCTAATTAATTCCTGTTTTTAACTCTGTTGTGAAAAGTCAAGACTCTGCATCAAAACAAAGTAAAATTAGAGGGTGGGAGCAGCCAAGTAAGGACCTGCAACAAAGTATTATTCCAGAATAACACTCAAGGGCTCTGCTTTAAGTTTAATGGTCAGATGCTTGCCAAGCAACATATGCAACCAGCCAGGTTTGACGCTCAGCACTGAAGAGACAAACACCGTTCCAATACTTGACTTTCCTGTATTCTCATAGACACTGCCTGTGCTCCTCCATTTTGTTATGCAAATTCCATTCATATCCCGCCACACTGAAAACTCATGGTTAGGTCAGGAGGTTGGAAAATATTCAATGTGAAATCTTAACTGTTACACTGGAAAGAAATTCAAGCTTTCTTCAATGACTTGAAATCACAAAATTGGTAGAAAATAAATATATGAAAACTACTTACCGCTTATTGCAATGAAGATCGTAAATGGGTGTTTTGAACTGAATGGACTTCACCATTTCTCCAGTACGAAGTGAATACAGGTCCACACAGCAGTACGGTGGTGTTGTACTAAAAGACAAACATTACTTTAAGAAAGGAGAAAAGACAGCACACCAAACATTTTCTAAGCACATGGCATTAAGAAATTCATTCAAGCCGGGCAGTGGTGGCACCTGCCTTTAATCCCAGCACTCGGGAGGCAGAGACGGGGATCTCAGTGAGTTGGATGGAGGGCAGCCTGGTCTACAGAATGAGTTCCAGGACAAGCTTCAAAGTTACACAGAAAAACTCTGTCTTGGAAAAGGAAAAAACAAACAAACAAACAACAATAACAAAACAAAAAGAAATTAAAAATTTACCATCCCAGGCTAATCATTTTTTTAAAAATGTAGGATCAGGCCCGGGCAGATGGCATACTCCTTTAATCCTGGCACTCAGGAGGCAGATCTCTGTGAGTTCGAGGCCAGAGAATGGGGTAGAATCAATAGTATGGAGAAGATTGTGTTTTTGTAAACAGATTAGTAACATGTTCATTGTAAGAAATATTTCTTTAATCTTACTAAAGGATTGAAATGAGGGCCTGAAGGGAGGGCTCAGCAGTTAAGACCATCAACTGCCCTTTCAGGGGGCCTGAGTTCAAGATTAAAGCGACCTCCAAATGAACAAATAAAATTAGATAATGCATATATATGTCAGCTACTGGAAATGTGATGGTAACATTGAGCAGAAAGTGAAAACATCAGTTTTCAAGGCAGGTTGGGTCTATGCATAAATGAAAACAGTTATGGGAAAGGAAGCTTCCTTTATTTAAAACCTGGTTGTGTGTATATCAAGCTCAACAATGTGAAGAGGAAACACATAATGTAACTGGGCACTAGAGACTGCTGTGGTTGATACAAGGATTATCAAGGTCACTAGACACAGGGATACATATATTTATCATCAAAGCTTTATATATTAAGTAAAATGAAAAAATGAGATTAAACACACACACAGAAGTCTTCAAAGATTCATTTCACAATGCAAAAATAATAATAATAATAATAATAATAATAATAATAATAATAATAATAAATAAAACCTGCACAACAGAAGTCAGGTGTGGCAGTGCATATCTGTAGCCCAAGCTCACTCTAACATATATAAGGAATTCCAGGCCAGTGTTTCAGAAATGAAAAGACACTTAATGCACACGAACATATAGTTTTCTGGCAAGTTTATTGTTATCAAAAGTATAATGCAATTAAATTTTGATAGTCTTTGCTGTATTTTAAAATTAACTGGGAAAGTCCCATTATGTCTAAAAAGGTACCAGCCAGCTATTCTGTCTAGACTGTCTGCAGCCTGTTCTGAAGCAGGAAAAACTGGGAAATACCTGCATCTCAAGCTGTCCTCTGACCTTCACCCACATTCTACAGCATCCACCACCCCGAACACAAACGTTCAGCGAGGGAAACACAAGCCGGGCAAGCAAAGGGCACCTGAGCTCCGTCCCTGGGATTCAGAAAGTGGAAGAAGAAAACCACCTCTCAAGTTGTCTCTGACTTCCACCTACATATACCCTATGCCCCAAGAAACCCAAACACTAATTATGCACACACAAATACACAAATACAATTAAAATTTAAAAACAAACACACTAGTTTTTAAAGTTAAAAAAAAAAAGTAAAAACCTCACAATGTAATGGCCCCTCTCGGTGTAAAAATAAACTGCTGAGTGAAGGCCGGGGAACCGCACCACAGGGACACGAGTACAGAGTGGACGGGGCACACGAGTCCTGGCGAAAGGCTGTGCTATGACACGGGGAGACACTGCTCTGCATGCACTCAGGGCAACAGAAGCTGGGATAAAACTTTCTAAAGTCTTGAAATTTAATTTCTAAAGTTAACAAAATGCAAACATTACACCGGAAATAAATCTGATATACTGCTGATGAGAGGACAATTTAGCAGCCAATGAAACTTAACGCAAGCGGAAACAGTGTCATTTCCAGTGATGTGCTCCTGGCAGCGGCAGCACTTCCAAAATCCTCACGGAGGAGGAAAATGCCATGAAGCCTCACTACAGTGAGATATATAAACAATATACAGATTGAGGAAAACACCTAACCATTAGTCCAAGGCAGTAATCCTTTAAAATAAGAGTTTTCACTGATGCACACATTCATGATGTGACTATGTGCTGCCAGGCACGCTCAGCAGTCTCTCTTTTGAAAAGCCTTGTCTGTCTGTGCAGAACACACGAACACAGTCTTGATTTTGCTCCAGCAGCAAAGAGAAAGCTTCCCATACCCCACGGGGTCTGCATGTCCCAAAATGCCATAAGAAAGCCCTACACTTGTTTTTGGGTTCTCCAAAGCTCAGACAGACTGGCATACCTACTTATGTGTTTGCCACTGAAACAGAGCTGTGACCTCACACCCAGATGAACTGGATTTTTTTTTTTTTTTTTTGGTTTTTTTCGAGACAGGGTTTCCCTGTAGTTTCTAGAGCCTGTCCTGGAACTAGCTCTTGTAGACCAGGCTGGCCTCGAACTCCAGAGTTCCGTCTGCCTCTGCCTCCCGAGTGCTGGGATTTAAGGCGTGCGTCACCACCGCCCGGCTGAACTGGATTCTTTAAAACAGAAAATTCCTACTAGAAATTTTGAACCCAAAGGGTTTAACCGAGTTCACTGCGAGTAAAAGACTGAGGTGGGAAAAAGAAAAAGAAAAACTGAGTAAACGAGGGTAAGAAACCTCGGAATACGGCCAAAGCAACAACGTCCTTTTTACACACCTTCATCAAAATAAACAATAAATGAAGTCTGTAATTTCTGACTTCAATACATAAATGGGTGTAATTCAGCTCAATTGAGGTATTTTATAATGAGTTACAAAGCAAGTGTGTTGAAAACTTTTATCTAAAAAATCTGTTCGCTGTACACCTGACTCATATCCACAAAGGAAGTTATTAATATTTTATGGGGAAATTCCTAATTTTCATGTATTACAATAGCCACAGGAATGGAATTTATACAGTCAACTCACTTCAGTGAGAAACGTTGATTACAACTATTTAAAGATCAAGGCTTTTTTTTCCTTTTAATGAAAAAACTTTCTTTAAAAGCAATTGTAAACCACAAAACAACATGGATTCCAGGATGAGAAAACGTGGAAATTTAATGAATACAGAAGATAAGCACCACCATTATCATTTAAATGAATCCATAGTTAAAATTACACTAGTCAAGCAAAAAGAACTCTGAATAAGCAAATATCATAAACTCAGGCCTAATTCTGAAATCCAGAACTAATTACAAAACCCTATCAGCTCATTCCCCTTAGACTTTCCTTCATATACTCACTAACTAGGCATTTCCACTATAACCTCCGTGTGCTGGCTAATTTTATGTCAACCTGACAGTCTAGAGTCATATGAGAGGCAGGACCCCCAATAGAGAAAATGTCTCTTCAAGACTGGGCATTTCAAGACTGATTGAAAAGGAGGGCCCAGCCCACTGTGGGTAGCGTGACCTCTGGGTTGGTAGCCCTGCATTCTAGAAGAAAACAGGTAGAGCAAGCCATGAGGAGTGGGCCAGCAAGCAGCAATCCTCCATGGCTTCTACAACAGTTCCTGTCTCCGGGTCCCTGCCCTGCTTGAGTTCCTTACTTACTTCATCGACTACCATGGAGAAGTGTAAGCCAAATGAATCCTTTCCTCTCCAGGTTGCTTCTGATCATGGTGGTGACCTAAGACAGAAATTGATGCCAGGATAGTGGGGCACTGGTATAACAGACCTGGCCAAGAAAAGTCATTGAATGTTGACAGCTCAGTGGGCTGTTCTATAGGAGCTTAGAAAATGAGTGTGCTGAGAGTGGACGATCGAGGCCTGGCATGGGACGTTTCAGAGGCAAGCAAAGACTCCAGTGGATCATGAGTGCGCAGAATCTGTGGTTCTGGTCAGCTCAGGCTGAACAAGCAGCTGTGGTTAATAAGAGACCAGAGTCACTAAAGCCAACCTGTGCTTTCCTGGGATAATGGGTGCAGGTGGGTGGAGCGCAGATCAGTGGGGACTGAAAAGAGGCCAGCATCGCTGCAGTGGGAGTCGGCCGAGGCTTGGCACTGTGTGGGAGGACTCGGGTCCCTGAACAAGACCCAGGAAAGGCAACTGTGAAAGGAAAGCAGGGTTTCAACAAGAGCTCCCAGGGCTTTCGAGAAGCCAGTCCAGTGGGCGTCAGGCCTGAGACAAGAAGGCAGGCTGTGTGCTGCAGAGGGCAGATCCAGAGACGTGGCCCAGCCCTTTTGCAGGAGTCTAGATCATAGTAACGTCCATGAAATGAGACACTGAGTGATTTATGCTGTTCCATTTTGGTTTTTGCTTTGTTCAGATTGTGACTGTACCCAGGTACCTCCCTCTTGAAGGAAGAAAGTGTCGGGATTATTTTTTATTGTTATTTCATAGGAGCCCACAGTTGAGAGGCTGAGCATTTGAACTATCTGAACTGGTAGAGACCATGGGAGCTTGTAATGTTTTATATTTGTGATATTAATCTGACATCTTGAGAGTGAACTAAAAAAAAAAAGGTTATGTCTTAAAAAGTGTTGTTTCGAACTGGCAAGGTATCAACTGTCTTGTCTTTTTTTTTTTTCCTCCACATTTAACAAAACAAGATTTCTCTGTGTTGCCCTGGCTGTCCAGGAAGTTGACCTGTAGATGAGACTGGACTGAGACCCAAGAGATCCGCCCGCCTCTGTCCCGTGGCAATGAAAGGCGCCACCACTGCACCTTCAACTGTGACGTTTCCATCACAGGAACAGAAACCCTGAGATGATTAGAGAGCTGTCCCTGTGCCTGTTCCCTGAAAGCGGCAGCTCTAAGGACAGCAGGCCCTGCACCTCGCATGGCAGCCAATCCTGTTGGCAGAGGTGTGGGTGAGAATGAGAGAGGTGTCCCATTACTCATCTGTCATGTGGCGGCATGGTGGGGGGAACTCCCCTTCCCTCACCCCAACTACCCATCATTGCCTGAGGCAGCAGGGAGAGCTGTTCCTGCCGCTCATCAAAGGCAGCACTCAGAGAGTGACACCCACACCAGGCCTGGGAAGCACAATGGAGCTGGCCCTAAAGCTGGATGTATGGGAGAACTGGGAGAAGGGACCCTGCGAACATGAAAGCAGGAGAACCGGCCCTGCCCCTTTCTCATCACAGCATGGGATGAGTGCTGACCCTGGGGGTGAGGGCAAGGGAGAGCTGGTGGGTTGACCAACCCTGCAACTATAACCAGAACCAGGGTTATAAGTTGGCCCACCCCAACATCCACCCCATCTATGATCTGCAGAAGCATGTGACTGGACCAGACCTGCAGCTGCAGCAGGATTTCCACAGCACAGGGCAACAACAGGATAGTATGGCAAAAACCAAGGCCTCAGACCAGACCAATGACTCTTAGTAATAAACACTTGCAAGTAAAGATACCTCGATAAAAGGGTTTACGTCACAACTCACTGTGTCACACTGCAGCTTCCATGACAAGACTGATTTTGGTTTTTTTCTCTTAAATTTTCTTTCTTTCTTTCTTTCTTTGAGGGGGAGAATACAAGGGCAGAGGGCAGATGCAAAGGTATGGAAAATGAATAGATAGAGATGCATGATGTAAAAGACAAAGAAAAATAAAAAACGAGGTTTAAAAATTGGGATATACACAGCAGTGATGGCTACATGCTACTGTGAACAACAATTTAATATCACTGTGTTGTACATTTATCAATTAAATGATCATCTTAAGTATATTTTAACACAATAAAAGAAAATAATTAAAGCAATAAAAGAGAACCCTGAGACACTGTTGCCAACCATTGCCTAGCAGCATTTGTTATGCACGGCGATCTCCGCAAAGGCATGGCAAGCAGCCCAGAAGCCCAGCAGGTTCGGATCGTCTGTGTTCCAGAAATCGGGAGGTTAAGCTGGGAGGATGACCTAGGACTCTGTGTCAGCCTGGGCAAGACAGTGAGCTCCAAATCATCTTAAGTGAGAGCCTGCCTCAAAACAACTATATCTGAATAAATACAGAAAATAATTTAATATCAATTAACTAGCCAAAAAACCTGATTCAAAACAATAAAATGATACAAAGTTACTCTCACTGGCCTGGGCAAAAATATTAAAGTAAAAATAAGACTCTCAATAAGAGAAACGGTCTATGAGTGGTGTCAAATGGCATCCACATGATTCTGTAAAGAATGTCTGGTTCTAACTTGTGGCAATATACCACCTATGTACATATACCATATACGTGTGTGCATGTGTATACACTTGCCCGCGGAAAACAAAGGTCAATGTTGGCCGTCTACCTCAATCATCTTCCCCATTATTTTTTTGGAAAAGACCTTTCAGCAAACCTACAGCTCATCAATTTGACCAGCCTACATGGTCAGTGAGGACCATGGGTATGCCTGCCTCTGCATCTCACCCCAACACTTCACCCACCTGTTACATGGGTGCTGTGGGCTCAAACTCAAGCAGTGTACGTACTAAGCCATCTCCACAACCCTGTGGTGTGGAAGCTGTGGGGTCTGCTTTGGAATCAAGTCACGAGCGGGTATGCCTTTGAAGGTCGCGGCTTCCTGGTGGTCAGCTGCCATGTGAAGACCCACAGACCCATCACAGACACCCCTGCCACCCCAGATGCACCATTATACCATGCATTCCCTGCCAGAGGGACTGAAATCCCTCAGATGACATGAGCCTTTAAGCAGCTGCCAACGGGTGGGAACTGGAAATGGTGTACCACCTTTGGGGAAGAGGCTGGCAGCTCCTCACAAAGTAAAGCAGCATTACCTGTGACCCACCACAGGCATACGCCCAGAAAAGTGAAAGCATATGTCTGTGCAAAAGCTGAGACATCAGAGCTCACAACACAATTATGTGATAACCGGAAGTGGAAGCACACATATACCACTCACAACACAGATAAACAGTGGGCTATGCATAGGAAAAGACTGTTCTGCTGTAAAGAACTGACATGTTCTGCCATGTGGAGGAGCCTCAAAAACATATGCTAAGTAAAAGACACAAAAAGTCTCATCATATAGAAATCCATTTGTCTAAGATTTCCTGAATTGGTAAATCCACAGAGACAAAACACATATTTCTCTGCCGTGGCTAGAGAGAGGAGGAAACAGGGAGTGACAGTCTAATTGGTGTGTTTTCCTTCAGTGTGAGGAAAATGGGCTGGAACCAGATAACAGGTAACTGTTCTGCAACATTCCCAACAAACTACAATTTAGCAGGTTATGTTATGTTTTATGAATTCACTTCAATTTTAGCAAAGAAAAGCAGGCAATATGCATGCCCGACAGATTAATAAAAAGTAAGTAAGCCACGGAACTAATAAAAGCAGCAGAGACTGGGGGTGGGGACATAATGGCAAAGGGTTCGATACTATGAAGACGCAGACAACCTAAATGCAGCCAGACCAAACACAGAGCTGTAGGTCATGTAAGGTAAAAGCTGCAACGTGAGAAAAGCGTTAATATACCAATCAAAAGAAGATAGAAAAGGAAGGCGCAGGAGTATGGGGGAAATGGGAGGCAGCAGGAGTATTCATAAAAGGCCATATGGAAACCTTAAAATTTAAAGGGCGGAACGTGGTAGGTAGTGCATACCTTTAATCCCAGCACTTAGGAGTCAGGCAGACAGATCTGTAAGAGTTTGAGTGAGACCAAGAGCAGTATATATGAATGAAGAATGAATGAATGAATGAGAGAGAGAGAGAGAGAGAGGTTAGAATATATGTGATATAAAAGGAAGCAGGGATGGGACCAGAGAGCTAAGAGTGATCCAGAAGTGGAACCCTGCCTGCGTGAGTGAACAATATTGCTCCCATAAAACAAGGGTTATAAAATGGATATCACAAATGGAAACCTCCCCAAGCAGGAGAACAATGGGCTGCTGCCATTGCTCTTGGTAACCCACCATAAATCGATGTTAAGTGACCTTAATACCATGACACCTGTAGGCAGAGTTTTCCTGTGCCACAGCTACTCTTGAATAACCACTCTGAGACTTAATATTAATTATAAATGCTCAGCTGATAGCTTTCGCTAACTATTAACTAGCTCTGAGTACTTAAATTAACCTCTATTTCTTATCTAAGTTTTACCCAATGATGCATGGCTTGTTACATCATTTTCTAAACATCCTGCTCCCTCTGCATATGCTGGTGCCTCTCTGACCCTACCCTCCCACTTTCCAGATTTCTACTAGTATGGCTGTCCTGCCTATATTTCCTGCCTGGCTACTGGCCAAACAACAAATCCAACTGACAAATGTTCACAGTGTGAAAGAGGATTATTCCAAAGCATTTCCTCCTTTTTGTATGATTAAAAAGGAAAGATTTAACTTTAACAAACTATGGTTATATACCACAAAAGAGTTATTAAGGAAGAATTACATTTACAATATCCTGTTCATTTATATTTGACAAAATATTTTGTTATCTATCTTATGTTTGTAAGTCTAAAGTTTTATACCTAATTTACCTTTAATCATAACTAAGAAAAACTTTACATATGATTAGTTTTGAACTCCATCACAGACCTAAGAAGGATATAATATTACCTGAGTAAACAGGAAGTGAGAAGAACAACTTTCAAAACTAAGAAATCACAGAGACAGCTAGCTGCCTGGACAGTCCCCAAATGTTCCTCTGTATATTTGGGGCATCCACCTTTGGCCTTCAGTTCTACAATATTTGACAGACTTTTCTGTGAAGCAGGATATTTGAAGGACTTCCCCACCTTGTCTTGGCAGTCAGTTTCTTTTGTGTCCTGCTTGTCCAAGAAGTACAGCATACTATCAGCAGCTGAGGCAACAGCAGTTTCTTGCCCTGTGGCTAACTTTTGCCACAAAGAAAGTAATCTCCACATGGTGTTTCCTCAATGCCCATCATCTTCTCTGAAGTATATGGGTGCTGCCAGGAGCAGACATGTCTTGTCATAAAAAGCCTTATGTTATCAAAGCAGTTTAACTGGCATGTTCTGTAGATCTCCGAGGTATCTGAAGACCATCTATCCATCTATCGATCTATCTATCTAAATATATCTGTTTATGACCCTGAAAATATAACTATTATAGATAACTATTAATCTATAGTTTTAATTATACATTACACTTTTAAATGAGCTATATAAACACAATGCCCCAAACATGTATACATGTAGATACATGTATAAAGTATAACAGAAATAAGTTTAAATTTGTATCAATAAACTAAAATACATACCAATGTAAACTATTTGAGATTAACAGCTGTTTTTTGGATTAAAGTACATTCAAAATATGCTTTTTTCTATAGAAAGAGATCTTTGAAAATAACTCCTTTCTTTAGTTTTTTTTTTTACTTGACTATGACCAATAACAATTTGTAACCAACCCTCCTTAAATGATGACAAACATTCATTGGCAATCTTTTGGAAATGTGGATGTTGCTCTCTAGCCTACATCCTGCTGTTTGTGGACACTTAGCTTAGGGGAAACCAGCTGGAGTAGTCCATGAGGCTAGACCATCTCAGCCAGCAGCCTTGAAGCTGTTGTGGATGTTAATCTCTAACTCACTGTAACTACAGGTAGTTGACACCACTGGCCTCCATGGGACCTGTACTCATGTGTTTTACTCCATGATACCTTACACTGACCTATAATAAAATCCAAACTTATTAAGCAAATGAAGGTCTCTAGTTTATTATATGAAGTACACTTTGTTGTTTTTACCAATTGTTAAAATTCTCCCCTTCTACATTAGTATTCCAGAATGCTATACCTCCATTCTATATTATCAGCCTTTTAAAAAAAAGTGTGGTGGAAGCAGGGTGTGATGGTTCATGCCTTTAACCCCAGCACTCAGGAGTCGAAATCAGGCCAGCCTAGTCTAAAGAGTTCCAGAACAGAAGCAGGGAAAATACAGTTTCTTTCTCTATGAAACAGGGTCTTGATGTGGGATAACGCTCATGTACACACACTGTAAAGATTTGCCACTCATATTGGTTTAATAAAATGCTGATTGTCCAGTAGCGAAACAGGAAATATAGGCAGAACAACCAGATAGGAGAATTCTGGAAAGAGGAAACACAGAGATGTAGTCATCGACCAGAAGCAGAAGAAGCAAGATGCTGGTTAAACATAGGTAAGACTCATGCGTTAACTCTAAGTAAAAAACCTGAACAATAGCCGAAACAGTTTATAATTAATTATATATATAAAACCTTCCGTGTGCTTATCTGGGACTGAATGGCTGTGGGACCAGGTGGGACAGAAACTTCCATCTGCAGGGACTCCTATTGTAGAATTGGCCAGTTTAGAATTCACAAATATCCTCCAGCTTCTGCATGCTGCATGCTGGAATTAAAGATGGGGACGACACAACCTTGACTCTCTATCATATTCATCCCTCATGCTCTCTCCTTCACCTCTACTCTTCATCCTTAGCCTCCAATCACCTCTCACACCACATGTATTCACGTGGACATATATGATGACATGTGCCCACATGTGAGAGTAAATATTACTTTTCTTTGATAATGGCTTGTTCTACTTTATATGATGCTCTCCAGTTGCACCTAATTCCTGACAGATGACAATACATTTTTCTTCACTTCAAGGCTCACATGTTGATGGCCACCTAGGCTGGATCTGTATAACTGAGCTATTGTGAATAGTGCTACACAGACAAACATGGATGTGCCCGCATCTCTGTAGTATGTTACCTTAGAATGCTTTAGGTAAATACCCACAAGTGGTTTGTACATAGGTTTTGTGGATTTTTAGGGGATTGTCATTATGTCTAAGCTAACATTGTATAGCCAAGGATATATATGGCTTCCATTTTCCCATATCCTTCTTAGCACTGGTCACTCAAGTTGTGCATTAGTGCCCTGCACAATGAGCAAAGCAGGCCAAATACTTTCTCTCCCTGAGCATAATCTTTTCCTCTAAGACAAATGTAAATACAAAAATAAAATTGTAAGTTGAACATCAAGGTTGATAAATGATGTTCCTACGACTAAGGCTGGTGCTCGGTGACAGCACACGATCTGATTGTATCTCGAGCAGCAGAGGAGAAAGAAGGAAAGCAGAAGAGGGTGGCGGAGGGGGCAATGGGATTAGAAATGACCTAACAAGACTGGTGTCTTTCCAAGACAAAACTACCACAGACTGTCAAGATGATCATAGGTATGTATAGACAGTGTCACTGATGGTGAAGAGGAGCCAAAAGTAGAGAAATGGGCAGTGCACATCAGTAATGGTGACAGAAAAAGGAAGTGGCATGTGTATATTGCTTTAAATAAACTAGGCTGGAATTGGCTCATAGAGCAAGTACTTACCCTGCACAAAGTCACAAGTTCAAGCCCCATCACAAGGGGAAAGAAACTGCCAATACTGTGTAAAACAGGACAACAATATAAAGTGCAATGTAGAAGAGGAAAATTTAACAAACACCAAACTATGGATTAAATAAAGCAAGGAAAAAAAACTATGGAAGAGTTTCTTAATGAAAGAGTTGTATCAGGCTGGGAAGAAAGACCTGAGTTCAAAACCTGGCATCCACATAAAAGGTCTGGTGTGGTGGGACAAAGCTGTAATTCCAGCACTGGAGGAAAGGTGGAGACAAAAGTATCTCAAGGTCTGGTTGAACTAGTAAGACCTTGTCTTAAAATGAGGTAGAAGAGCTACAGAAGAAGCCATCCAATACCTATCAATCGCTGGTACAAACCCATTCAAATGTTTGTATGAGTGACTGTGTGTGTGTATGTGTGTGTGTGCATGTGTGAGAGAAAAAGAGAAAGGTAGAGAGAAAAAAAGGGAGGGAGGGAGGAGCACAAAGACAGAGAGAACATTCACAAAGTAGTATTCAAATACATTTTGTAAAAAAAAGCCTTAGGAAATCACAATCCCAGAGAACCTAGGCAACAATGAGGACCCTAAAAGAGACATACATGGACCTAACCTACATGGGAAGTAGAAAAAGACAAAAACTCCTGAGTAAATTGGGAGCCGGGGACCTTGGAAGAGGGTTAAAGGGGAGTGGAGCAGAGAGAAATGTAGAGCTCAATTTAAAAAAAAAACAACTTAGAAACCAAACATAAGAAAACAGATGGGAGGAGCCAAACGCTCAAGAAAGCTGGAGCATTACTTAGATGACCAAACAGAGTCTGTGGAGTCACTAGATCAAGTACAACAGAGTTCACAGAACACCATGGCAAAGCTAAAGAGTAAGAATGGAAGTCAGGCTGCAAAAACAAATCTGAACTAAAACTATTCCAGAACTACTCTGGAGTACTGCGGCCCACACTGCTACACAGGGTAGGCTGTAAAGCAGTACCCTTGCTCTAACCAATGATAATGAGCTTTCTGTTTAATTTACTAACTCCAGGATTGTTGTGTACACACACACACAAAGCAATGACCTGCATTATTCTGTTCTCTGCAGTGCTGGACAACTAAGCCAGGCCTCACACACATGAAGCAAGGACTCCAGCACCGAACCCAGAGTCTCCAACTTTAAAAGGTTCTAATCAAAGAACTGTGTTTAACCGTTGGTAATAACTTGTCTATGATACACTACAGCTGCTAAATCAGACTCACTGAAGACTTGCTCATTAGAAATGTACGCACAGAAAAACTTAAGGGGCACCGGCAGCTGTTGACAGACATATTTAAAATACATTAAGAATGAGGCATACACCTGGGTGTGTTTTCATGCAGTGAACATAAACTGTGCAGGGAGAAAATGTGTCTGCAGTATCTTGGAAGCCTTCGTGCATTACCTTCTAAGCACAAGTCCAAAAGCCCCAAATGGCTACCACCAGACTCATTGTACTCATCGGGGGCTAAGGGTGAATGGGAAAGTCCCACATGAAGGCACCAAAGAAACAAGTAGCCTCTAGATACAGGACAGGAAAATAAATCTAAGCTACAGATTCTTCACCAAATGAGTCTTGGACTATGAGACCCTGAAGAAACCATAATCCAGCACGGATTCTCACACAGAAGATATGACACATGTCAAACATGAACTAACACATTGCCCAGAACTAGGGAACCAAGCAGTGTTCCCTCTTCAGAACAAAATAATTGTTAGCTTCATTACAATCTCTAGTGAGGAGCCAGAGGCCTTCCAGTGATATTTAACAACACTAAATCCTTGTTATTAAGCTCCTTCACATAGGATGCTTGTTCAGTTGATCATGTTTGACCAGAAGATGAAATCTGAGCATCAACTAAGGTTGTAATATAGTTTTACCTCATACAACTACTTAATAACGCATTGAAAACTAATAAACTTTATTTTAGAAATAAAATTTATTCTGAGACAAATGTACCTAAGCAGACTTGCATTATTCACATTTACTATGACACTAAAGAACAGTTTCCAAATAAAGGGGGCATGAAGCAACTTCTCCTTATTTGTCATTTATGCTGCAGTGCCAGGAGCTGAGCCTGGAGCCTCGAGAACACTGGACAGAAGCTCTACAGCTAAGCCAGACTCATGCCACAGCTATTTTACTTTTTGAAAATCTCATCAAGATTTTTATCAAACATATATGCAGATAACATTGAGGTAAGTTTTTATACACTATTATATACTGACTGTTTTCAGATTTTTTTTTTAAATCAGGATTGTAGTGAGTCTTATGTCAAAGAAGCCAAAATGGGAAAATACCCAAAGCAAGGAATTAAATAGGAGTTTAAGTTATGCACACTACATACCTCATTATTCTTTTACCATAATCTTCTCTGGAAGGCTTGAAAGACTATTCCCCAGGTCATGAGCTAGGCTTTGAGAATCTCTGGAACAAGGATTCCCTAGGGCTCTGTGAATGTTACGTATGGTGCTGAGGGCCTCAGCATTTTTAATTGTAAAGAGGTTAGCCATGGTAACTAATACTGTATATTCTGAATATAAATACCACCCAAAGCGGGAGCAGTAGCTACATGTAAACAATATTTAAAGCCTGACAGAGTACAGGCAAAAACAGCTCAGCAAGCAAAGGCACCTGTCACCAAGCCAGACAATTCATAGCAATGCCTGTGACTCAGATGAGGGAAGCTGAAAACCAACGCCCAAAAGCTGTCTTCTTCCCCTACTGATGTCCTTAGGCGCATGTGCATCCACATGTGTGCACATATGATTAACAGACAAAGAGATGAAAGAAAATAATTTAAAACTTGATGGGAAATTGGAACGACAACTCATTGGATACTAAACTTAATAACTAAACTCAGTAAAATACTTAAATTTTATCTCAGGTATCCTATTTAATTATTAACCATTTTTTAAATTATTTAATTTAATAAACACCAAGATGCTTATATGCAGGAATCCAGAAAGTCACAAACATATGGTAACCTGGACAGGTTTTCAATAGAGCTTTATCTAAAAACAAAAAAGAACAGTGACTGTCATGTTAATGGCAAGTGAAATATGGCTTTTATGATTTCAAAATACTAAACATTAATATAATTTCCTTTACAAAGACCATTATTATTTCCATTTATGATATTTAACAGATTGAAACAAAATTAGGAAAAGTGCAACAACGTATCTGAGAAAGTGACATTTTCCAAGAATGTGCAGTGTTTAAGGAAAACACAAAATAGCAAAGACATTTACAATCTATCCAAGAATTGTAAGAAGCATGGAAACACTTATTTTTAAATAGGAAAAAGCTGCACAATCTTCAACATGTGTTACAAAATCTAATCCCTTAAACGTAAGAGGGAAATTTTGATAGCATTATGGTATTGCATTCTTTTTTTTTTTTTTTTTTTTTTTTGGTATTGCATTCTTATTCAGAGCTTGAAGAACAAACGCCGGCTGGTTTTGTTCTTTATTAACTAGTATTTAAGAAAAAAGAAAATGGAAACTTAGCCATATTAAAAGCCAAAGCTGTGATCAGTCTACTTAGCAACTCTTTATTCTCTCTGAATAAAGCCCATGACTAAACTTTCTACCATCTCCTCATCTTGAAAACGTGTTAATGAGGATACTGTCACAAAGAGGGGTCAAGCTTCAGAGTGACAATCTCCACAAACAGCATAATCTTCACACACAAACGGGAGGGGCGGGCCCTTATAAATGAAGTTAGAGTCAAGATATTCTTTGTTTTATTTTGTTTTTAGAAGTTCACCAAGTGCTGGGATTAAAGTCCTGGGCCTCCACACCTGAATTCTGAAAGTTTCCTAGAACCAAATGGAGTCAAAGATAGAAAATTCCATACACGACAGGTTACCATCAAACACACATAATTATTTTAAAAGTTAAAATTGGGGGCTAAAGATGGCTCAGTGGCTAAAAGAGCTCGCTCCTCTTCCAGAGAACCCGAATTCAGTTGCCAGCAACCACACTGTGGCTCACAAGCACCTGTAACTCCAGCTCTATGGGATTTCAACACTCTCTTCTGGCCTTCTCGAACACTGCACTCACATGCACATACACACATACGTACACACAAATAAATAATAAAAAATTTAGGAGTGTAAAAACTGCATTCCAATTACAAGGTGCAAGTAAAGTACTTCTCTCATATAGAGGAAGGAGCACAGAATGAAGACATTTTAGTTTTTCTATTCAGTTTCAAGTTTTTCCAAACCCATGAGTGCATCTAAAAGCATCACATAAGAAACCACAACTCAGTTTCAAGGGAGAACTTGTGAACAGGATGCCTATGCTGACAAGTCCCAGCATTCTCAAGAGCCCTGAGCAGAAACTGGGATGCTCCACCAAATAACTGCCACTAAAATGGGCGTGTGTTATTCTCATGCAGTAGTTATTAAAACATTCTTAGTGATAGAATGTAATCAGCCAGATTAAACAAATCCAGTTAGTACCATTTGACCATTTCTCAGATTTATAGGTCCTTATACACTAAATTACAAAGTAGGCAAATGTTCAATGTTCTTCGTTGGACATAGTCTTGCTCACTGAAAGAATGAAGAATGTTTTACGTAAGCTGAAAGGATTGTTGTTAAGTATTTCTTAGAAGACAAGCTGCTCCATCTGACACATTTCTGGCAGTGACAAGCCACTACATCTTCATCCTAACTCGCAGAATGTGCACCAGCAAGAGGGTCCCCGCTGTGAATTACAGACCTTGGGTAATGAAGATATGTCAATGAAGGCTGCAGAGATGTTCTACAAAGGACAAGAGCCTACCACATCAATCATTAATCAAGAAAAGGCCACATGGGCTTGCCTACATGCTTGTCTGGTGGAGGTGTTTTCTCAAATGAGGTTCCTCTTTTCAGAATACGCTAGCTTATGTTAAGCTGGCAAAAAGCTAACCAGCACAACCTTTTCCGATATTCTGAAACTGTCTTTTAAATAAATCTCTTTTTGCTGGGCATGGTGGTAACTGTCTGAAATAGTTGCAATGAAGCAGAGGCTGGGTAAACCCAAGAAAAGGCCATCCTGAACTAAATAGTAACAGTAAAAACGACACATCCTTTAAAGATTTACAGTTTACCTGAGAAAGAGCTGATGAACCATGAAACCAAGACAGCTACTCTGTAAATTTCCATTTCTGAAACAAACACCCTGATGTTTCAACTTCCCCTTGATGGTTCTGGCTCCTCTAGTAAATCTTCTGATGCTTTTTGAGTTACTCATAAAAAACAGAGCATTTGCAGGCCCCGGATACCACTACAAAGCACTTACAGGTATCATCTCATTTAATCCTTATTATAATTTAAAATATAGTAAAACTGTATAGAAGAAAAGTTCTCTTTCAATATTCAATTCATTCTTTAACATCAGGGACTGTGATCTATAATACTCCACATCAACTCTCCAGGAAACCGCTCCTGACACAAGCAAAGATCTCAGTTCCTCAACATGGACATTAATTTCCTGGTGACAGATACAGCAAAGAACTAACTCATTCATAAAAGCTGCAGTATAGTGGTGTCATACTGCTTTGATTCCAGCATTCAGGAGGCAGAGGCAGGGGGATCTCTGAGTTTGAGGCCAGTCTGGTCTACAAAGCAACTTCCAGGAGAGTCAAGGCTGTACAGAGAAATTCTATCTTGAAAAAAAAAAAAAACAAACAAATGAAACAAAAACAAAAAAACCCAAGTTTGCAGCTGTTGAAGTTGCAGACCATGCATGATGGTGCAATACCAGTTATCCTAGAACTTGACAGGCTGAGTCAGGAGGCTTACTATCTAGTCTGGGGCTACCCTGGGCTACATAACAAGCACTACTACAGATGATATACAGAAGGAAACTGAAACCTTGACTTCATCACGTTTCCAAATAACTAGAGGAAATACAGACATGTGCCAGAGTCAGGTAGCAAAATATTACACGGATCAACACTTGATAGTGTATTGTAATTTAAATGTGGGATACTAAAATCTTACATGCTAAATTCCTTCATTAAACAAAGTAAGTTTACACTAGTAATCAGATTATTAATTAGCAAACTGTCCTACAGACATGCCCACAGGCAAAACTGATCAAGAAAACTCAATTGAGGCTTCTTCTTCCTAAAGAAAATGAACCAAAACAATGTATCAATTAGAAAGTAATGCTCACTTCAGCAGCACACAGACTTGCTGATTTTTGATTTTTTTCCACATATACTTTTTAAAAAGTTAGAAAAACACAGAAAATTCTATTCCATTTTCCTATTTTATTAGTTAATTCTGGTGGACAACAGAATGTGGAAAACGAATAGCAGGGATACATAGGATAGAGAAAAGGCTGGATATGGCTTAGCCACTAAGAGCACATACGGGGTGAGATTTCAATTCCCAGCACCCACCTGGAGGTACACACCACCTGTAAATCCTGTTCCAGAGAGCCAGTACTCTCTTCTGGCCTCTTGGGTGTGAGGCATACATGTGGTCCACAGACATACACGTGAGCAAAATAGTAATACATATAATAAAATAAAATAATCTGTATATGAAATCTCAACACTTAGAAAGCTAAAACATAAGAATCATGACAAGTTTGAAGTAGCCTAGGCTACCTAGAGAGATGTGATAAGAGCTACTAAAATTTCTCAATCTGTGGAAGTATTTGCCATAAAGACTGACTGCCTAGGTTCGATCCCCAGAATCTACAGATGGACTGTGAGAACCCACCTCTGATGTGGGAGTCCCCTCTGTGTGCATGAATAAAGAAACTGCTTTGGACCTAAAGCAAGGTAGAACTTAGGTAGAACAAATGCTGGGGGATGGGGAGGGCATGGAGTCGGAGAGACACTATGGAGCGCCGGCCAGAGTCAGACATGCTGAAACTTGGCCGGTAAGCCACTGCCATGTGGCGATATACAAATTAATAGAAATGGCTTAAATTAAGATGTAAGAGTTAGCTGATGAGAAGCTAGAGCTAATGGATCAAGCAGTGACTTAATTAATATAGTTTCTGTGTGATTATTTCGGGCCTAAGCTCACTGGGCGGCAGGGAAGAACAAGTGGCCCTCTTCTACACACCTCTACATCTTCACAACTAAGAAATACATTACAGAGCCAGGAATGTAAGCCCAGCAGGCAACACTTGTCTAACATGCTTCTCAACATCCCTAATACAATTCCTCGTGTCATGGTGACCCAACTCATAAAATTATTCCGTTGCTTATTCATAACTGTATGAATCATAATATAAATATCTAATATTGATGATGTGTGATATGTGACCCCCCAAAAGAATTGCAACCCACAGGTTGAGAACCACTGCACTAAGACATGACTGCCTCTCAGCTTAAGGTTTAAGAGGTGAGGATCTCACTATGAAGCTCCTTTCTGAGTGCTGAAATCACAGGTGTGTACCACAACCAGGTAGGAGGATACCAGTAGACAAACCTGGAGTTATGGTATTATAAAGAAACACTGAAAACTAATGGATATATGTATATCATATATACACATCTATATATTCATATAAAAATATATAAATTGGTTATAGTGAAAGAAATCTCGTACACATAGACACAGAATCTTGCTCAGAATTATTTCCCTAAAAGCAAGAAGATTTGTAAGAGCTTCACTATTATTTTAAATAAAAATGAGACGTCATTTCATTCATCGACAGACTTGTATTTCCACAGTTAAATGAAAAACATGATAAAGCTTAAATGAGAATATTCATGTCTGGCTCAACTAACAAAAGCCATTAATTATACCAAGTTCTGCAAAGCAAGCTCAGGGACCACAAATATAACCCACTACAGAGCAATCAGCACACACTTGTTACTCCATGTCACTGCAAAATCCAGAACCTATCGATGTATGTGACATTTGAATATAAATGAAATTAACACACAACTTGGGGCAGACCCAGTTTCTATTCCCTTCACCCACATGGTGGCTCACAGGCATCTGTACTCCATGCAGGGGATCCAACACCTTCTACGGGTCCCTTCAAGCACCAGGAACACAAGTGGTGCACAGACATACATACAGGCAAAACATTCATAAAAATAAAAAAAATTCTTAACTGTTTAAACAAATATATGGGCCAGGACCAGACTGTGTCTCGCCCACTGATGTCTTTCTTCTGTTTTAGACGTGATTCAAGACCTCTTACTATCAGTAAAGCAGCAGCACACGGGCCGGGTGGACTGACTGACTTCTTCTTCTCGGAGTCTCCCATTTGGGCTTGAATCCCCTAATTTTCCAACCTCAGCCTTCTGAATACTGAGGTCGTTCTTAATGTCTATTCCACAATGCCATGATAACACTGTTTTAAATGTTTCTGGAACTTGAACCAGTATTACCGAACAGCACTATTTGTTGTTGAGGAATACCCCACTCACATAATTGGGGAACTCTGATGAAGGATAAACAGGAACTCGTTATATCTTCCAGTTTTCTAATTTAATCCCAGCAGCCCAGGCAGAAGCTGACAGATCTCTATGAGCAAGCATGGTCTACACAGTTAGTTCCAAAACAACCAAGGCTTATGTAGTATTATTGTCTAAAAGAAGTAATTTTATAATTATTTAAAAATTTTTATGGAAATTAAAGAGCAGTTGTGATGTTTTCACAGGACAGACAGACATGAAGAATGTGATCTTCCAGGCAGGGATAGGTACAAGTGAACAAGGCAGGAAGACAAACAGCAAGGAGACGTGAACTGCGTACTGCCTTTAATATGAGCAGTTGTTTCTGAAGGAATTCATTAGAAGCGAACACATATCATTGTCTTGGGACCAAAGACATGTTTTTATTAGTGTAGATATGGAAAAAAACAGTAATTATTTGTAACGTGATTAGAAACTTGGCAGTTCAAAAAAATACCCCTCATTGACAAATAAAACAATGCAGATGTGTGGCCACAGGTGCGACACAAATGTGTAAGGATACACAGGGCAAAATAGCGCTGTAACACTGGAGCAATTAGTGACCATAACCTAATCACAGAAGGATGTGATCTCAGCACAGCCTTAGAGAAATTTGGTATTCTGTTATGAGGAATAAAAATGCACTTTATTGACCAGGACTGAACAAAATTCACAGCATCTCAGCTATAAAAATGAAAGCTATCCTTTCAGGATAAGAAAAAAGGCTGCCAAAGCAAGTTTCTAACACCGTGAGCGGATGGCTGGGCACGAACAAGCCACAGTGCCTTTGGTCTTCCTTCAGGAAGATTGCTGAGGGCTCAGCTGGAGATCCCACTCCACAGAGACGCCCAGACAGCAGGGAAGACGCCTCACAAAACACAGAGGAGAGCACCATGCGTGTGGCTCACAGCACAGAGAGGCTCTCAGTGAGGAGATGGTTCTTCCACACAGTAGACTGGAGGCCAGAAATCCTCCGCAAGACTAACGAGCGCCCTCAAACTAGAGAAAGACCCTCAGAAGCAACTCCTCGGCTCCATCTCTGTCACCAGAGGACGAAAATGGAGGATTCAGCAACTGAACTGTTATCAGTCTGACACTAACAGTGTCCTCAGAAATCACTAGGTAAAGCACGGTTGAAGACCAAACTCTCCTTCTAAAGGTGACAGACCCTTTCTTTTTGACACACACATGCACACACACACACACACACACACACACACACAGCTTTTTCATACTTTTATACCTAAACTTAAAATTAAAAAAGAAACTTTAAAAAGGAAAAAAAATTAAAAAATAAAAAAACCTACCTCGGGTAAGCCTCAGCTCCCTGGCTCTCTGTCACATTGATTTATAACAGTTATTTCTTAGGGGGAAGGAAGACACAGATGCAAACAATTACTCTATTTTTGTAGGCAACAAGTGAGGTGGGTGGTAACTGAGAAATTTTTTTTTTTAATTCTGTCACAATATTCTGCTTTTTCTTAAGAAACCCTCCTCACACAACAAACGTTTGCCACATCAGAGAATTTCCAGGGCCTGAAGCACCACTTTGATTCCAGACCGCTGCAGGCATTAGCAGGAGGTAATTAGGGTAAAAAGTTCAGCCACAGTTCCATGGCTAGAGTCCTGCCAGAAATAAATTTCCTCTCCAGTCACTGTACCCCTCCCTACAGATCATATTGAAAACACATTTATCTTTGTAGAGTTTGTTCCTCTTCTAATTAACTTTATGGCGTTTACAGCATTTAATAATTTAAAATGGCTGCAATCGCGGCAGTTTTATCTTTCATGGTAGATGGGTGTGTTATCATTTTGCCGAAATTGCTGTTTGACGAGTGACTCACAGACCTGTGTTGCAGCTGTTCATCCTGCTCTCTGGTCCTGACTAACCAGTTTTACTATTTGCTTATCAAAGAAAGAAACAAAGTAGACAATCTGTTCAGAAAGTGTCCTTCCAAATTCTCATGAAAAAGATTCAGAAGTAATTTGATTGTACAGTCAAAGAAGAAAGGATATTTCAAACCATCAGTTTGTTACAGTGTTTCATATTTTTCACAGAGAGAAATATGAGCTGTTACAGTCAAGGGAGTGGTAAATATACTAGACACTTTCAGTCTGAAGAACCTGCGGGACAATCCCAGCCCCTGTTCATATTCAGTGTACTGCTCCCCACGAGGGCCTCCTCCCAGCCCTAACAGTACAGCTCACTGCTTCAAGCCCCATTGTACTTGGTGTTTGAAAAACAAGTGTTAATACAATCTAAGTCCTCGGTGACAGTATAAAAATCAGTGACAAGCCGGGCGATGGTGGCGCACGCCTTTAATCCCAGCACTCGGGAGGCAGAGGCAGGCGGATCTCTGTGAGTTCGAGACCAGCCTGGTCTACAGAGCTAGTTCCAGGACAGGCTCCAAAGCCACAGAGAAACCCTGTCTCGAAACCCCCCCCCTCCCAAAAAAAAAATTGGAAAAAAATCAGTGACAAAAACTTAATCTCATACCTTCTGAAACAATGAATTTAAAGAAATCTAAAATTTGCCTTAATGATATAGAAACAGTGGTAACCTTTGAATCCAATTTGTGTGTGTGTGTGTGTGTGTGTGTGTGTGTGTGTGTAAAATAATAACCTTGTTATGAACACAAAACAATACCTCGAATGGAATTACAGCTGTTATTACTGTTTTCCAGGAAAATAAACACAAAATACAAACGAAACCTTTTTTAAAAGCCCAAGTACTTGATGTAAAGTAGCCTGCACACAGGGGGCACACAGTGGGTTCCCGAGGGCACTCTAGGCAGAGCTCAGCTCTGACCACTGTCAAACATTCCTCCTCCACTTCACACCAGACGATCCTACCCTTCCAACAAAATGACTATTCAGGGCCTTCCTCTCTGACCTTTTTCCCCACGCATGAGCTCGATGACATCAAGGACTTCTGCCGCCCTCTAGGATCTGTTCCAACCAGACCTCTGCCACAAAATCTTGTTTTGCGCTATTACAGTTTAGCTGACATTTCTCAAACTGAAAGAGACACTAATTGACATTGTTCAGCAGCTGGAAAACGGAGAGCGAGCAAAAGTCTGACGACTCTAAGTGACTACAAACGGGGAAATGGTGTTCCATGGCAACCCGGAGTTGCATGGCAACCTCCTGGAAGAGAGGTGAGTACACACATGCACCACACTGCCCCGTCTATGAGAAGCCCACTCTCACCAGCAGAGGCTCCTGGAGTACATAAAACTACGTGCACATATCTAAAGAGGCATAGCACAGCAATTCCGATCCTAGCTACCAGTGCCAAACAAACAGAAATGAACACGCGCGCATGCATTCGCGCGCACGCTGGGGATGCAGTTGACTTACACTTACACTTGCTTGGCATGTGGTACTCAGAGTCACCAGAGGAAACAAAATAAAGATGGTACCTGAGAGCTAGGAAGAGTGGCTCATGCCACTATTAGCTTTTATTCCTACAAAGCTTGTTGCCTGCAAAAACAGGGTGTCTTTACTTAACTCTAATGAAACTTATAGTTGTTGTCAAAGGCTAATCTGCACTTTATAGAATGTCTATCAACACCCTGATGCTATCCATCATAGAAGCCACATCCCTTCACCTACCCAACCGCAGAACTATCAAAAGAAACTGCCAAGTGACTGTGGGGACAGCCTTTGCTTCTTCCCATTTGGAAAAAATGCCTTGCCTTACTAGTGGAGGAACAGATGATAGAGTACCCACTGTGCCATGAAGCAACATCAAAAACCCCTTAGAATAAACGTGCGGAACGACGTTTGATTCAGGCAGCTCTCTGAGACTGCTATCTAAATGGCATGCTAGGTGACCTATAACAAACATCTTAAAATCATATACATAATGTATGATTAACCCAGTAGCAGACAAAGATTCCTTAAATTTTACTGTGTCTATGTTATAATTTACTCAGTAAATTACATCCATATAGTCTTTGATTATAACAGATTTCAACCTTAGTTAAAGCAAATTACCTTCCTCAAAACCCCAGTTCTCTAATACAATAAAATCATCAAGTAACACAATTAGTGACATTTGGAAAGCTTTTATTCTGGTTAAATACCATTCACTATATCAACACAAGATCTTGCGGGGAGTGACGCTGCGGGTGCTCCCGTTGCTCCAGCTATTCAAGAGGTTGAAGCAAGGGAAAACTAGAATCTGGGAGTTCAAGACAAGCAGGACACCACAGAGCGACTTTACCTCAAGACACACACACACACACACACACACACACACACACCCCTAATCTTCCTAGAATATGGCTTTAAAACAGCCCTGTGAAAATCTCGTGATCGTCACGCTAACTGCAGGTCTTGCCTACTTCATCTTTAAGATAATCACAGCACAACAGTGATCTCTGCGTGGTGATTTTCTGCACACATGCTCTCTCTGTTCTGAGAGTAAGCGTGCCTGGGTAGAATTCCACAAAGTCAGAATCTATGCAGATGTTCCTTCCCTTTTGGTTTCCTTTAATTTGCAAATCTTGTAATCTAAGCCTGAAGTTGACTGAACCAACATTTAAACCAGCATTGCAATATCAGCCAAAAACTCAATCTGTTTTCTATTTAAATGTCAAGACTGCATCCTTTTTGGTGGCTGAAAAAGCTGTTGTTTTGAAATGATTACACAGTGGAACTGCAAGCCCTTTAGTAGTTTTATGAACTGCATCTAAAAGGAAAGCTTTGCTTTTAAAAGGCCTTTAGGTCATGGAGCGGAAGGGAACACGGAACTCAGGATGCTTACTTTTATATTTTTAACCACTCATTGAAGTTACCTTAAACTAGACAACAGCAAAGTATCCTAAAATTTATTACTAAGTCAAGACTCCAGTGCTATTCTGAGCCTTACTACCTCGAAGTGAGCCTCTTCTACCAAGGGACGTGCAAGGATCCATTACAGCTGGGCATGAGAATGATATTGGGGGATGGCTATGCTCATTATCTTGATTGGACTGATGGTTTCACGGGTATATACAGATGTCAAAATGTATCAAACTGCACACATTATGTATGTACAGATAATCATGTTTCAATTATGCCTCAATGAAGATATATATGTATATATATATATACATATATATGTATATATGGCATTATACAACAGCTTCTGTAGGGAATATAAACAAATTACACTTTTTCAGAGGAAGGAAAGACCCCTAAGTGCAGTCTAGCTTAGTCCCTGAGGACTGGCAAAGCTAGAGCACAGCCACGCTCCCAAAAAAAGTACAAGCTAAAAAATAAAATAAAATAAAAAATAAAATAATAAAATAAAATAAAAGTACAAGCTTTTATCCCAACCCCCAAATCAGATAACTACATCGAGACACGGGAAGAGAATTCTTGCTAGTGTTCACTGTCTGCTCTTCCTATCTCCCCAATTCAAATAAATTAGTATAAGACGCACCTAATACGTACCAGACTGTAGTGAAAACATTGCCTCACTTAATCATCACGGTATTCCTGGATCAGTACCTCTTTTCCATGGAGGGTCCTGAGACCAAGAGCTATCAAATACACTGGTTCTTCATCTACAAATTCATGTCTACATCTTTCCTATAAAGACATCATTGTTTCTATTAATCCTAGAGATCCAGCCTCACAGTTCAAGAGAATGAAGGTTATAAAGGACCAACTTTAGATTAAACCTGTACGTGAAGAAAACTGTAGAACAGGAATAAAGAGGAACTGAAAACAAGACTCCTACTGAAGGTCAGCATCTGCTGTGCCATTACAAAGGCGTCTTTACTCAAATCTGAGTTCAATCCCTAGAACCTACTTCACAAAATAAATAAACAGGTAAGCAGTGGCTCAACTCTGTAATGCCAGGAGAGTAAGAAGGTAGACACAGGTGTCGGAAGACGGCTGACCTGCAACCACACAGGACACACCAGGCAGAAAGGGCAAGAAAGACCGTGTTCTAAAGGGACGAAAAGGTGATGAGAATGCCTCACTGATAAAAGCTGCCAAGCCACGTGGCGAACACAGACAAGATGTAAGAAATAAGAGTTAATTAAAAGGAAGCCTGAGCTAATAGGCCAACCAGTTTATAATTAATGCAAGCCTCTGTGTGTTTCTTTGGAACTGAATGGCTGCGGGACTGGGCAGAACAGAAACCTCTGCCAACAGTAGTTCTCCTTCACTGACAGACTCACTCTATAGATTTGATTTCAATTAAACCACCCTGAAAATATCCAATGTGAGTATACTATCTGATCTAGCTGAGTCTAAAAAAAGCACAGATTCTCAGGATTTTTTTTTTCTGGTTTTTCGAGACAATATTTTGCTGTAGCTTTGAGCCTGTCCTGGCACTAGCTCTTGTAGAGCAGGCTGGCCTCGAACTCACAGAGATCCACCTGCCTCTGCCTCCCAGGTGCTGAGATTAAAAGCATCCACCACCACTGCCCGGCTATATTATCATATTAAAGCAAGTGAAACAGACCTTTAAAAAATAAAGCCAATGCTGAAGAGATGGCTCAGCAGTTAAGAGCTCAAAATCCAGTTCCAGGAGATCCTCTTCTGACCTCCACAGTTACCAGAGATAATTTATGATACACATATATACACTAAAATAAGATATATAAATCTTAAAAATTTTAAAAATAGCAACAAAATTCTTATTGTTTGATCACTAGCAAGTATTTTGGTAGGATATTTGAGCAAACTACTTAGGTGTGCATATAATGTAATTTTTTTTTTTAAAAAAATGATTTATTTAACTTTATGTACATTGGTGTGAAGGTGTCAGATCTCGTGGAACTGCATTTTCAGACAGTTGTGAGCTGCCATGTGGGTGCTGGGAATTGAACCCGGGTCCTCTGGAAGAGCAGTCAGTGCTCTTAACCGCTGAGCCATCTCTCCAGCCCCTATATAATGTAAATTTTAAATAAACAAATGCATTAATTTAGCTACAATGTGGCATAACAATGCACTATAAGTTTACACACCACTCATACATCTGACTGCCCACTGGGTGTTGTAGAACTACATTAACAATAAGTCAAGTGTATGGGGTCCTGGCTCTCTGTCTTACCCTGCACGACGAAGGGAACTTTGGTCATGATTAATCCTGTACATATACATTTATGCTAGTGGCTCTTGTTTAATACAAGATATAGAAAAACAATCTGTATCCACATGAGAAAAAGAAATAGTGTCACTTTATTTTCTCAAGATTTCCTGATATCCACTGTCACATTAACAGGGTCACATCTCTTCTAAGATGACTTGAGGGTCAAAGGTCACACAACCCTAGAAGTGTTTCACATTTACTATGCAAGACACTCTTTAACACTGGCAAAGACTTTACCATTTAATCATCTTTAATCTAAAATAAGAAAGAATTATTTGATTATTTAGTAATTTACTACTATAGAAGTCTTGTTTGTTGCTGTTTGAGATGCCAGGGATCAAATCTAGGGCTTTGCACCCAATTGACAAACTTTCCACAGCATAGCTACAAGCCCCAAAGAAAATTCCAAACATTAAATACTGGTTCGGTTACAACAAAGCCAAGTTTCCTCGAGGTTTGTTTTTGAAGGTCTCTTGTTCTGTCACATTGTGACCTCATCTCCTCCTCTTTCCAGACAGACATCTCCTCACCAATACTAAGGGCAGAATGCGGAGTCTTGAACCGAGCTAAACCCCTCGCTCTGCAGCCTTGTACTAGAGTCCAGGGGTCTCAAACCACCCACGGGAATCTGCTGACCAGTCCCACTCAGGACCTCCACGCTAGTGGTTGACATCTATGCTACACCAAAAACTATGTGAACCAAGAGGAAGAGCTGAGAGAAAAGTTAAGAGTGCCCGCAAGAGGCCTGGAGGACCCCAGAAAGGGCAGTGGAAGGTCTGCAGCCCTGCGCAAGGCCTCTTATCTATAAGCTGCGAAAACCAGTGGGAATGTCTTGTTTTGTTGCCCGCAGAAGTAACACAATCTAATCTGTGATTCCATCAGACCTCACAAACACAACTCAAGCATTCAAAGTGGCAGGAATTGTTTGTAATTGGCATTTCATGGCAAAAAAGAAAAGCCACATTCCTTTATCCCAAGTAATTTCCTCCAACTTCTAATTAACATGACCTTTATTAAGGAGCTCAGGAGGCTGAAACAGTAGGGTCAACCTGAATTCAAGGCCAACATGAGCTACAGATCTTAAGCCATTCATTAAAGTACTTGGTGTTCTTCCAGAGGACCTGAGTTCAGTTCCCACCATGGACATGAGGCAGCTCCCAAGTACTAATTACAGAGAACCAAACACCTCCAAAGGGAGACAGCCATCACACCCTACAGGGACCCACACAGGGATACACCCCTGCAAGTGTGCCCTGCCATCTTAACAGATAACAGCACTCATGTTTAATGTGCAATACTCCTCAAATCAAAAGGTTACATTGCTGATTCTATTTCTCTGAAGGTCTCTGAGAGGCTTGTCTATCCTCAGTTCACTCCTCAGTAAATTACCATGACAAATAATCCATGACTCTTCCTCTATGATATTATCTTATGACAAAGTGATTCTTTCATAAATAAATTTTCTAAAAACAAATCCTTCATTCAGAGTTGGCAGGGTTCATAAGAAAAGGAAAATACTTTTCGAATTGGAAAGGAAGGAGATGGAGAGGTGGCTTTGTGGTTAGGATCAGTGGCTGCTCTTCCGGAAGAACCAGGTTGAAATCCCGGCACCCATATGGAAACTCCTGCCTGGCTGTAACTCCAGTTCCAGGAGATTCAAAACCCTCACACAGGCATACGTGCTGGAAAAACACCAATGTATATACAATAAAAATAAATTATTAAAATTAGAAAGGAAGACAAAGCTTCATTGGCGCTGAATCATGCACACACACACACACACACACTCACACTTATGTGCCTATAAACATCTGTAAAGCAAAAGCTTTACAATTTTGAATTAATTACAGTACGTTCCCCATGTTCCCTGGAGTCCAAAGTCCCTTTCAGCTCCCTTGTAAGTTATCAAGCCTCTTTGCTTTTCTGAGCTACTTTGAATATGGTGCTGGGTTACTCTCATGAGTTTATTCTATAATTTATAACTTCTTTTTGAGATATGTTGAGTGACTGCTACTTTAAATGTTTGATGCAGTTCATTTAATTTTTAGATTAACTTACTTTGAAGTCTTTGCAAGATTTAACAACTTGAAACACTCAGGGATGTTATTCTTGCTTTATATTAAGGCCTGGCTTTCAGGAAATTGCCTCGCGTGTAACTAACTAAAGAGCCAAAGGAGGGTTTGCTCAAGAACTCATAAGTCAACACCGCACCTTGCCAAAGCATCTACACACTCATGCTTTTTCTGTTCTCCTATGTTGTTCTTAGCCCTCAACCCCTGTATGCATGCCTCTTCTACACATTCATGAAGCCTCCATGAGTGACAGCCACAAACTGCACAAGCCTTGGGCTCTGGGTACCCCAGGCCCAGAAGTCAGGAACTTTCGTCAACAATGTTTCCAGGGTTGGGAAACACCAGACACTTCAAGCTGAGGAGAAGGGGCCTGGAAGAACCTGTTCACTCACCAGAGGGATGGGAGAAGCTGCAGGCATGAATCCCCCCCAATCCCACTGTTGTACAAAGTCTGGCAGCTGCTCAAGCCTAAACCCAGCTCAGACTCTGGTGCCTCTGTTGACTTCCCGACCACGGCTGTTTCCACCCGCTCTGCAGATGGCTGTTCTCCAGTCATTTAATCCGTTTACTCTGCTGTTCTCTACCTGCAATGCTGTGACCCTCTACAGAAGTGTTCTGCATCTACCGCAGACTTTCTCCGAAGGCCCAGCCGCGGCTGCTCCTTTCTGGGGGCCTCCATCATTACAGCACCTTCACCCACCTCTCCCTTCTCTCGGCTCCTCCACATGTCAAAATCCCAGGTCTACGCACATGTTCTGCTTTGGATTTGACATAACATTCTTATGTCTTTGGGAAAGGGATTGGTTTTTTTAGCTTTTGAATCCTTCTGGACCTGACATAATGCTTCATACTAAGTAAACTCCCCAAAGCCCATTTTTTTAATAGCAACAACAAAAAGAAGTTAATACTTCAAGAAATGCAATGATCCTCAACTTAACTGGATCTGGAATCAACTAAAAGGCAAGCTGCAGGGCGCACCTGTGAGGAATTTAATTAATCAGGTTATTTGAAGTGAGAAGACCCACCCAAAATGTGGACGCCCCTTCCAATGGCAACACCAATAAAGGAGGTCAAAGAAAGAGAGCAGCTTTGCTGCTGCTGCTGGCCTGCCACTGCTCTGCCACGCCTGGCTATCTACGCCGTGGTGGCTGTAGTTACTGCCTGCGGTTCTGGTTCCTGTCATATTGTCTCCAAGCATGGGGTGCCCTATGGTTGTCTCATGAGCATGAAGAAGACCAAAGCCTGGGTTATGAACCACCCTAAATGGTATGCAGGCATCACCCAAAAGTGGACAAGGGAAGCACTGACATCCACTTTCTGGGACAGCCCTGAAAGGCTTACTTTACAGGGGAGAACACTGGGCAGTGCACATGGTGGTACATTTAGCTTGGTTTCGCTGGATTCAGGGACATAGAAGACTCAGGCATGGAAGCTGGTGAGAACAGTGTTTGGGGTAGAGGTGTGCAGACAGATCTCTACACAATGGGCAAAAAGGGAAAAGGGATTTGTGTCCCATGTAAATTCACATCATAAGATGTTAGCAGAGAAGGAGATCAACAATCAAGGAGACAGGACAACCCTTTCAGTGCACAGTTAGACTCTTTTCCCAGCCATCTTTGCCACAGCCCAAAGGCCCATGAACAAAGTGAATCCTAGGTGCTGGGAAGAAGGCTATGCATGGGCTCAACAATATGGATAACCACTCACCTAGGCTGACCCAACTGTAGCTGCTGCTCAGGGTAAAATCTTTCAGCAACAGAGACAGGCAGTGAGCTTGATAGAGCACCATTCCCGGAATGGCCAGCCAGCAACCTGGGGGTAGGTGACTACACAGGACCATATCCACAATGAAACAGACACTTTTATCGTTATAGGTCTGCCTTAAGAGCTGTCATGAGTGACTGTCCTTCAAGAGAAGCAGCCTCCATGTTGGGGAGTTCATCTGTTTCCCTGTGCAAAAAAATCATGCCAGCTGGACTAGTTAATACTTTACACCCGGTTGTGGGACATCTGTGTTCTGTGTGAAGGTATTATTGCTGCAATGGGTGTAATAAAAACTGAGCTGCCAACAGCTAGGCGGGAGACATAATAAGAGCTTCTGGGACATAATAAGAGAGAAAGGAAGAGGACTTGAGAGAGACACGAGGAAGAAGGATGTGTGGTACGCAACGGCGTAGATTAATAGAAATGGGCTAATTTAAGTTATAATAGTTAGTTAAAACAGGCTTGAGGTAAAGACAAGCTTTCATAATTAAATCTCTTGTGTCGTTAAGTGGGAGTGGTTGGAGGGACAGAGAAAGACTCCTTACAACATTCTCTGAACAGCAGGCACAGGGTAGCATATAAGGTCACACCTTAGTAACCAGTTGCTCCCACCATCTGGCAACAGTTATCTTGGCCAGGAGAATGAGCCATAATAGAGGACAGAAAAGACTAGAACTGGTGCTCGACCTAAGGGACTGTGGGGAATGCCTCATCCCTGTTGAGTAAGGCTTTCAAGGTGTGGCCAGTTGGGCAAATAGTGCCTACACCCCTGTAAGCAGCCCCTGGCTGT
Source organism: Arvicola amphibius (assembly GCF_903992535.2). Taxonomy (NCBI): domain Eukaryota; kingdom Metazoa; phylum Chordata; class Mammalia; order Rodentia; family Cricetidae; genus Arvicola; species Arvicola amphibius. The sequence continues at coordinate 35,837,169 of NC_052050.1, forward strand.
GAGGTTCTGAAAGAAGGTTGCCAGGCATAAATTTTGGTAGAATTGTCCCTCAGTTTATCACTGAGACCCTGGAAGGAAACAGTGCTTTATGTATTCCCCAGAGAAGGAATTTTAGCAATACCTACACATAATACTTCCTCCAATACTGTCTTCCATGGACTTGCAGGATGGCTTCTCCACCTACACAACACTATTTCACAGCCAACCCAAAGAAGTGTGACCGTGTGCTTATGGTCACAGAATTCATTGATCTTACCACGTTCCCCAACACGCTGAAGTAGCTAGACTGAACCACAGAATTGTGAAGACATACTTACAAAACTAATTAGGGGCTGAATATGATGGCACTCAGGAGGCAGAGGCAGGCAGATCTCTGCGAAGCCAGCCTGGTCTACCTATCAAGTTCCAGGCCAGTCAGAAGTACATGCAAAGACAGTATCTTTAAAAATAAAATAAAAAATTAGGTAGCAGTAGCCTAAAGAACCAAGGTAGGGTTCTCCAGAAGTCTCTACATACTTTGAATCAATAAGCAGTAGATATCATTGTTTCTCTGACAGCCAGTATTAACAGATCTAGGACAGGGGAGAAAATGGAAATGGTACCACTCACCATCACCCCAAAGACACACAAAGAGAATGTTTATTTCAAGTTCCCACTACTGTATGCTCTGCTGGAATATAAGTTTTGGTTATGGGGGAGTACTCCTGCCAGGAGACACAGAAAACACTCTACTCCAAAGAAAGCTAAGAATTTTCCCAGTTCACTTTGGGTTCCTGATGTTTAGAGGGTGATGGATTCAAAACCTCAGCGGGAAAATGGACTGCTTCTACACATTGGAGATAGGGAAGACTATGTCTAGAGACTCGGGGATCCTTTAGAACATCTCTTGGTGTTACCACGGCCTGTGGTTTATGTCAGTGGTAAACTAGAACTACACACACCAGGCAAGAAAAGTGGCCCCGGCACTTCAGGAGTAAAAGTACAGTCACCCTACAGGCAAAGAACCAAGCCCTGTGAGGTTCTTGCTGGATGTGGAGGAAATACAGAATGGGTAATAGAGGATGTCAGATGGAAGGACCAGCCATGTGACCAGTTACGGAAATGAGGACTGTAATTTCAAGGAACGATTTTTGTCCTGGTTTATTAAGAATGTTAAACAGATGTGTTTTATTTCCTCCATCTCTTTATCATGTAATGTAACATTGATGGTGACAGTAAAGCATTCTAAATTTATGTTTCCATATTGGGCTTTCAATACTAAAAGACTAAGAATTCTTCATGATACCATGTCTACTGTATAGGAAAATTACACATTAGCAGTTGTACCTGAGATAGATATATCACATTAGAAAGTTATGATATTTTTATTGCTGTCAGTTGGAAATTAAGCATGACACAAGGAAAGGTGATTGTGTGTCAAACTGACAAGGGTGGCTGACTTGTAAAGGTTGATCGTCACTAGCAACTTGACGGGAACTGGAATCAACTAAAGTCAGGCCACAAAGTAGGCCTGTGAAGAATTTTCTCAGTCAGGTTATTTGACACTAGAAGACCCACTTTAACTGTGTGCAGTACCTTTTAGGGGCAGCCCAGCAAAGATGGAGGCAAAGAAACAAAGCAGTTTTGTTTTGTGATTGCCTTTGCCCTCCCAGGTGAACTCATCTGTCCTGTTTCTGCTATTGTGGCAGCTATCATTAACTGACACAGGATGGCAGCTTCTTGGGCCTTCCACCTGGACTTGAAGACCCTGGCTCTCCAGAAATCCTTGAAGCCCTCAGCACCAAACTGAGACTGCTGGTAGACCCACATACTGACTTCTCAGCCTTCCCAGTATGAGAGAGCCACACTGTCCAGTTTGTATTTATTATCAGTACTGTTCTTACAGCAAACCCTAACACACATTTCATGAAGCCAAACTATATTCATAAGTAGTAATAATCAAGACAACATGATTTGGCTAAGTATGATGGCTCAAGTCTATAAGCCCAACACCCAGTGGTTTATGGCATGAAGCCTTTATGGGCCAGACTAAACTACAAAGTAAAAACGTGTCTCAAAAGGGATTAGGGGCTAGAGAGATGGCTCTATGGTTCTCTAAAAGCACTGGCTGCCCTAACAGAAGACCCAGATTCAATTCCCCAGGACCCATATGGAAGCTCACAACCATATATAACTGTAGCTCAAATCCAGAAGCTCTGGGACCTGGGTACACAAGTGGTCCACAGATAGACATGCACGCAAGCAAAACCTACACATAGAATTGTTTTATTCTGGGTGGATATAGCTCCATGACCTAAATATATGTCATTAAAAAGATCTTCCTTTTCCAAAGTTCCATAACTAAAGTGTACACCATGGTTGAAAGCACGTGGCGGCAGCTACCAGCTGCCTGCCTAATACCCATCAGGTCACCTTCCCTATCAACAAAGGAACACAAGAACAATCACTTCTCAACTTTGTTTCAACGAAGAGTTCAAGTGGACAACGTGGCTACCTGCAATCATTATTTTAAAAGATACTTTGAAAGAATGTCAAAACTACAAAGAATGTAGGTCACTAGAGCATCATGGAAACATTACACTACCCGGGCTGCCTATCTAGACAGAGTGACTGTGCACAACACTGCAGCTCACTAAACATATTCCTAACTGGAATTATGCAAACAGTTAAAATGCAGGGCACACAATGGATAACTGGGAAATTATAATTCACCAGGAAGACTACGATTAACATTTAATACATGGAAGAAACAGATAAAACCAGAAAATAGCACCCCTCATTCATAGAAACTAGTGTGAACACACAGCAGTTGAGTGTCCCTGACACTCAATCAACCCATGTGAGGTCAGCAAATCTGTTCTTTGAATGTGTCAATTAAGAAGGAAAATGGTATCTTTTCATGGTATTATAAGGAATTAGTGAGAAAACCAAGCAATACCTTTAGAGTTACATCAGACACAAGCCACAGCATCAATTATGACCACACGATAGCAACTTCTGCAGTGGGGGCATTGGTATTAATACAACACTACAAATGCGTAAATTCAATAACACTTTCCATGATGCTGACAGCCATGGCCTTTTATCACTGCCTTCATCTGATTCAGCACCACAGCACAGGAAAAAAGAGTAGGTAAAAATGTCACAACAAATGCTACAGGTGTCAAAGTTTCAATTTAAACGTCCTTACCCCGAAGATCCAATGCTCTTACAAACACCAAGAAGAGGTCTTTTCTCAGCAAAGTTATCACATTTTTGAGCACCTGTAAGAGAGCATAAGACAAAAAAAGTACGTTTTGAGAAATTCATGGATATTGTATATTTGCCATTATTTAAAAATATTTACAACAGAGGATGGAATAGAGCAGTGTGAAATCCCTAGTCTACCATGTACTAAACAAGTTTGTGAATGTTTGTGTTTACATTCATATATACACAACAGAAATTTGTTCAGTATAACTCATTCAGTCCATTTAAATGCACAAAATAAAGAAAACAGAAGGAAAAAGATACTGACATTTTATTAAAGATTTATTTGACTGGCACCTGTTTCAATCTAACCAACATTCTCTGTGGGATCAAAAACCCACATCCTATAGTGCTGACTAGCTCATTATGACTGGCATGTTTGCCAGCCTGGAATGGTGCACAACTTTTTATCTTAGCAGAAGCAGGTGGATCTCTGAGTTCAGGCCAGCCTGATCTTGAATTCCAGCATGGCCATGGCTACACAGAAAAATCCTATCTTGAAACCCCCTCCCCCAAAAAGACTAGCATGTGCATAACACTCAAACTATCATGATTTTAAAATTATAAAAATATATCATAGTAATTTGTGCATGAATGCAAACTTTTTAATGAAATAGTTTCATTAAAGTCACCTAAAAAATGAGGCAAATCCTTGCTAGTTGTTGGTATATACAAAGCTGGAAACTAGATTAACCAGTAATAACTGCCAACGTAGCACATACAGATTTGACTCAAACTTACTCAGGCTAGCAACAAAAGAAAACAACAAAGTTAACCTGTTTTATTCTGATTTACCTCTGCAGCCTGGGCGGGCCCTGAGCTCCAGATCCTACAGCTTCAGCAAGCACTACCAGAACACCTAGGGTTTCTTCATTCATTGTTTTATTTTTATGTATATGGATCTTCTGCCCATCTATGTCTGTGCCCAATCTGCCTGCAATGCTCCAAGACCAAAACAGGGTGTCAGCTGCCCTGGAACGGAGTTACAGATGGTTTATTGTAAGCTACCATGTGAATTCCGGGACATGAGTTCTGTGGAAAAGCGGCCAGTAATCTTAACCACTGACCCATCTTTCCAGCCCCAATTTTTTTATTTCTCCCTCTCCCTTTGAGAAGGTCTCATGAATCCAGGGTTAGCCTTTATCTTACCATGCAGCCAAAATTGCCTTTAAACTTTTTCTCTTCTGCTTCTACCTCCCTAGAGTGCTCAAAAATAGTTGCTTTAACACAGTAATGACTATTTACAGAAACAGAGACTAAAATAATAGTTAATTGTTCAGAGTATTCCCACTCAAGTCAGTAAGGACACAAGTGTGCTCTACATCGATGTTCTCATTCAAGGCTATGCCAGAATACTAGTCAACATAATAATAAATGAACTCTGTAATATTCCCTAAGATAAACCAAGTACAGGGTTGAAGAGACACTTCAGTAAGTCAAGTGTGTCCCTTGAATACACAGAAACCATATTAAAAATAGTAGTACTTAGGAGTGTTGATCTTGTAGAAGACCTGGCTTTGGTTCCCAGTACCCGAGAGCAATTCACAATCTTCTGCAACTCCAGTTCCAAGGGATGTACCTTCCCCCTCTGGCCTCCTCAGGAAACACACATACATGTAATTCACATACACATAACTAAAAACAAACCTTTTAAAAAATAAAATTAAGGGGCTGGAGAGATGGCTCACTGGCTGCTCTTCCAGAAGTCCTGAGTTCAATTCCCAGCAACCACATGGTGGTTTACAACCATCTATAATGAGATCTGGTGCCCTCTTCTGGTATGCAGCCATACATGCAGGCAGAACCCTGCATACATAATAAATAAACTTAAAAAATAAAAATAAAAAAATAAAAAATAAATAAAATTAAAATAAATACACTTTGGGTACAAACGACATAGAAAGATGTCCGACCACACAATTAAGAGAAAGTCCTGAAAAGCGTGCTAATGGTACGAGGAGAGCTGGCGCTGCTCCTGGTCCACTTTTTAGAGCACCTAAAGCACAGGTGGAGGTGAAGCAGTCCGACCCGATCCTTGTCAAACTCCCACATGACACACTTCCTCCACGCCAGGACCAAAGAATAAAAAAAAAAAAAAAAAAAAAAAAGTCATTGTTTTTCACTGGGTAGTACTCCATTACGTAAATGTCCCACATTTTCTTTATCCATTCTTCCGGTGAGGGGCATCTAGGTTTGTAGGTGGAGACCGCTCATTCGTTCCCAGCTGCCCAACCCAAATAATCAAACAGACACTATATTAATTACAACGCTGTTTGACCTAATAGCTCAGGCTTACTAACTAACTCTCACATCTTAAATTAGCCCATTTATATTAATCTGTGTATCAGCATGAGGCTGTATCTTACTGGTAAGGGCCCAGTGTCTGTCTCAGCTACATAGCATCTCCCTGACTCTCTTCCAGCCTGGCTTTACTCTGTCCTGCCATAGGCCAAAGAAGCTTCTTTATTAACCAAGGGTAATAAAACATATTCACATCATACAGGAAGGAATCCCAAATCTTAGGTTGTTTCCAGGTTCTGGCTGTTATTACAAACAATGCTTCTATGAAGCTAGTTGAACAAATGTCCTTGTAGTATGATCCAGTACCCTTTGAGTATATGCCCAAGAGTGGTACTGATGAGTCTTGAGGTAGGATGATTCCCAATTTTTTGAGAAAATGCCATACTGATTTTCAATGTCGTTGTACAAGTTTGCACTCCCACCAGCAATGGCGGAGTGTTCCCCTTACTCCGCATCCTCTCCAGCCTATGCAATCATGGATGTTTTTCATCTTAGCCAAGCTGACTATTGTAACCATCCTGAGTGAGCAAACCCAGACCCAAAAAGACAAACACGGTATGTACTCACTAATAAGTGGATATTAGATGTAAAACAAAGGATAACCAGCCTACAGCCCACAACCCAAGAGAAGCTAGGTAATAAGGAAAACACTATGAGAAACATATATGGATCCCCCTGGGACGGGGAGATAGACAAGATCTCCTGAAAAAAATGGGAGCATGGGGGTGAGGGGAAAAGGAAGGCTGAAACGAGCGGAAGGGGGAGGGAATGAGATGGTCGAGATGGGGAAGGACAGAGAAAGAGAGAGCAAGGAAAGAGATATCTTAATCGAGGGAGCCATTAATGGGGCTAGTGAGAAACCTCACAATAGGGAAATTCCCAGGAATCGACAAGGATGACCCTAAGCAATAGTAGAGAGGGTGCCTAAACTATCCTTCCCTGTAATCAAATTAATGACTACCTATTCCTCCTCTGCTGCCATACTAATGCTTAGGATAGGCCACCAACTATGGGAGGTTGGGAGGTTAGAGGAGAAACTATTACTCTTCCACAATGCAGTTGCTTGCTATACTTTTGCTTTTGAAGATTTGCTTTTGCTTGATTGTTTGGTGGTGGTGGTGGCCTGGCCACGAATTTGCTTTGTAGACCAGTCAGGCTAAACTCGAACTCAAGAGACACGCCTGCCTTTGTTTCCTGAGCTGCAACACACCTAGTCAAGATTCTTTAGATCAAAAATAAATAAATAATAAAAAAAACTAATGTCTTATCTAGGATGGTCTAGTAGGAGAAACATAAAATGTAGTGAAATCAGATGGATCATCAAATGATGAGCAGTATCTCATATATTATTCCAAATACTTTAGATAAATCAGAAATTTTTCAGCTGGGGTGGGTGAGATGGCTCATCAGATAAACATGCTTGCTAGGCAAGCCTGGTAACCTGAGTGAGATCCCCAGGACCTACAAAAGGAGAAAACAAATGCCCAAAAGTTGTTCTCTTAACCCTGTATAACTCCACTGGACAAGCATATTCTCTCTCTCTCTCTCTCTCTCTCTCTCTCTCTCTCTCTCTCTCTCTCTCTCTCTCCTCACATACACATACACACACACACACAAGCACAGAAAGGGAAACACACAGACTCTGTCGCACAAACACAATAATACAAACAAATAAAATAAAAATTTAAAATCTATTAATCTTTATTAAAACTGTATGGATGTTTTTTATTGTTTGTATTATGCTATATATGTTTCTCTGCTCCCCTCCCTTCCTCCCTCATCCCCTTTACTCAGGAGATCTTGTCTTTTTCTACTTCCCATGTAGATTAGATCCAGGTATATCTCACTTAGGGTCCTCTTTGTTGTCTACGTTCTCTGGGATTGTGAATTGTAGGCTAGTTTTTCTTTGCTTTATGTCTAAAAGCCACTTATGAATGAGTACATATTATATTTGTCTTTCTGGATCTGGGTTACCTCACTCAATATTATGTTTTCTAGATCCATTCATTTGCCCACAAATTTCAAGATGTCATTACTTTTTTTTCCTTTGTGTAACACTCTATTGTGTAAATGTACCACATCTTTATCCAGTCTTCAGTTAGGGGCATTTATATTGTTTCTAGGTTATGGCTATGACAAATAATGCTCCTATGAACACAGTTGAGCCCATGTCCTTGTGGTATGATTGAGCATCCTTTGGGTATATACCTAAAAATGGTATTGCTGAGTCTTAAGGTAGGTTGTTTCCTAATTTTCTGAGAAATCGCCACACTGATATCCAAAGGGGTTGTACCAGCTTGCATTCCCACCAGCAATGCAGAAGTGTTCCCTTTTCCCCACAACCTCTCCAGCATAAGTTGTCATCAGTGTTTTTGATCTTGGCCATTCTTACAGGTGTAAGATGGAATCTCAGAGTTGTTTTGATATGCATTTCTCTGATGACTAAGGATGTTGAGCATTTCCTTAAGTGTCTTTCAGTCATTTTATATTTACCTATTGAGATTTCTCTGTTTAGATCTGTACCACAATTTTTTACTGGATTATTTGTTCCTTTGAAGACCCATTTATTTAGTTCCTTGTATGTTTTGGAAATCAGTCCTCTGTCTGATGTGGGGTTGGTGAAGATCTTTTCCCATTCTGTAGGCTGCCGTTTTGTCTTGTTGACTGTATCCTTTGCTTTTCAGAAGCTTGTCAGTAAAAAAAAAAAATTAATTTCTTGAGACATTCCATTTAAAATCTAAATTGTGCTCATATAAATTGACATTTATCAAAAACAAGATCCAAATTTCGATAAAACTTTCACCAAATTAATCAAAATTATAAATTTACAACCCCTGAATCTACAGATAAGATGGCTGAGATTTTCATCCTACACAAACACTCAAGGATCAGAAACAATTTACATGTCCGATTACTCACTCCAGCACTGTTTAAAAGAGTGAAGAAAGAAAGGGCAATGGAAGATCAGTCCCCACAGCTGCAAACAAAAGGCACTGAATGTAAACACGGAGGAGACGGCAAATATAATGGGGAAAGGGGAATACACACAAGAGTGGGAAGACACAGACCCATACAGCATCCCTTCTGCTGTACACCTTCCCCAAGAACACATAAGAGTCGTAATCATTGTTGACAGGAGAGGCAAAGGAAATCAGAAGACTGGAGAAGTGGAAAGAAACTTTTCAATGTTGAAATCGTTTCTGGTTTTCAGTCCATGTGATACATAAATTTACTGTAAAATGTCTGTGTTCACTTTAAACAGGAAGCCAAATGCAAAGAGATGAGCGGGGGCTTATTTTAAATTTGAATACAAACTGAGAGGATGAAAACATGCGTTTAATTTTATTCTCTCTAAAAATTCTATGAGAGCAATTCTTCAAGTTTTAAAATATGTAATAACCCCCAATCAAATTTACAAAGAGATAAGTATCGACCATTTTAGCAGTTCAAAGTAAAAGCTAAAGGCTTTAGTGGTAGAAAAGCACCCTGAGATTAAAGGGAGTTTATATAAAGGGTTATAAAAGGCACAGTAAGAGATTACACCAGGTACACTTGGGACTGGATGTGAAAGAACCGGTCTAAAATAAAGGGGACCGGCTTGTCACTGGCTACTTGAGAAACTCTCAGATGCAAAAAACTTACTTCTAGACAACTTAGCTCTCCCTCCCCATTCCTAACAGCCTGAAAGGCCGCTCTCTAGAGAGCGTCAGACAGTAAGCAGCTCCAGGTGACGTGAGGATTAAATAACAGCATTAATGTTTGATACCAAAGCGGCCTTTCCCAGGCCCAGGACTCCTCCCAAACACCAGTGTCAGATCCCTTATCACCTGCGGCTCCTCTGGGGAAGGCCTGGAAAGTGCGGGAAAGCCTCCAGAAAACCAACTCCACAAGGGAAACACCTCCCTCAGAGAAGGGGAAGCTGCAAATTGTAGTGGGACAGGAAAGGGTCTACAGTAGCTTAGAAAAGTGTCTCTATAGGAGGAAACATCAGGAATTATGACGTCACCGTCACTAACTTCCGGGAAATGTGAAAATTCTGATACGTGGAATAAAGCAAAACACAATGTGAAATGGACGATGAAGTCAAGAAAAGCTCTGGAGGCTGCTTGCAGCTCAGAAAGCAGAGTGCTGGCCCAGAGTGCTCAAGGCCCTGGGTCTACTCCTCATGCTGCATAAACCAGGCTTGGTAGCTCATTGCTGCTGTCTTAGAACTTAGGAAGTGGAGGCAGGACGATAGGGTCAGAAGTTCAAGGTCATCCTCAGCTACTTTACAAAATCACGGAGAAACCGAGAAGGGAAGGGAAGAAGTGAATGGGGAGGAGTGAGGAGAAAAAAAATCCCGAAATTTTTCAAATGGTAAATATTATTTTAAAACTTGAAAAGTACCAGAGATAAACTGAAGAAAAATTCCAGAACACTTTAAATAGTCACAAGAAATCTTCAAAGTCTGCATTTAAAGATTCAGTATGGAAGAACCAAGAAGGAAAACAAAATGAAGGAGTACCCTCTTCATTTCAGCACTAGGGAGGTTGAGGCAGGAGGATGACAGCAAGTTTAAGGCCTGACTCCATCTCCATATTAAAAAGAAAATGAATAAACAACAAAAAAGAATATTTGTTCAAGATCAAAACATTAACAGTACTCCAAAAATACATAAATTGTTTTATAATATATAAAATTTTAATGAAATAAAAATAACATGTCTGTTCAGACATAATTTACAAAGGATTATTTCTGCTTCTGCTACAAATCCGATTTAACAATTAATAACCTGACTTTTAAATCCAAGCATGAGTTAAAATTTAACTGATCCAAAGCCTATACTATTTCTGTACAAAATTAATTACAATTGGACTTCATCTGCACAGAGCCAATCCTTCACAGTCTGCTCCTGGTCTTTGCAGTTTGCACCTGCTCTGTGCACACCAATCCATTAATTCGATGGAAGGAACATCGGGTTTTGGAAGTGCAATTCTGGCAAGACTGGTTTGATTATTTCACGCTTCTCGAACTGCAACTGAAGAACTCCACTGGTTCCCACTGAGCAGACAGCCACAACACAGGTACTAAGATTTAGGCTCTTTATGGATATTCAAAGCCAAGTTTGTAAGATGCAAAAGAGAAGCCCTAACTCGAGCACAGGGCCACCCATCAGGTACCCACTACAAAAGACAATTGTAATGACTGAACCACAAGAAACAAGGATCCCCAAAATCCCTAAATACATTTGAAGCAGACCCCTCTACAAGCTGGACAAAAAAGAACTACAATTTCATAGTTTGAAAACAATGTCAGTAAATTTTAATTCTCATTGAAATATCTTTATTCTGGATGGTCTGAATAAATGAAACTCTTAAAGTATAAATTCTACACACTAATAAACAGTGCAGTATTCATTTGGGTTTTTTATGCATGTAACAGCAGCCTGTACTCTTCCTGGGGCCTAATGGAGTCATCGCCCTCCGGTAATGTAATCCTCCAAATTGGAGCGGATTAACTTTTTATATATAAATTGTGTGTGTGTTTGCATATGCAATAGAAAATGACGTCACACACACCTGCTCCACAGCACTTGACAGGATGCACCATGATTAAAATGAAATGCAGCTAACCAAATCCATCAGATACAAAAACTACCGCAATCCTGTTGCAAAGTCCTTTTGTTAAACTCCTTTTATTCCAAATCCTTTTAATTCTGTCCTATAACACTAAAACATTTACAAAAAGCTTAAAATCCTAATAAATCACACAATTAAAGTAATGAAAGCGGGCCTGCTCACCAAGTCACCAGCTCCTCCACCACTCAACAAAATTCAAAACAGTTTGCCTGTCAGAAACCGCTAACTAATATCCCCCTCACACACGCATTTGAACCAAAGAGCTTAAGCTCATAAATCAGCCTTGAGATTCCAAGACATCAACTTAAAAACAGCTTCTACCTGAGTCCAAAAGCAGATCCAGAGGCAAATAAAATGCCAACTGGTGATGAAATATTACGCCTCCCCTTTTTGATGCTGAAGACAGTGTCCTGCATATAAAGACTTTACACCACAGTATGTACTCACTAATAAATTTTTACTGAGAAAATCTTTTCCAGAAGGATTTCTTTGAACAACTAAACTCATTTAAACCACTCAGCTAATCTATCCCAAAACCTCCCTGCCTCCTCTCATGGAGATGAGGTCTCGTGTTGCCCAGGCCGTCCTGAGCATCTCGGCACAGCGAGCTGATGATGCCACCGGAATACGGATCCTCTTGCATTACCTCCCACAGGCTGTGTCACCTTTTATTTTTTTTTTTAACTGAAATCATTTCCTTTAAAACAGACATCATTAAGTTGACCTTGAGGTGTTTTACTTACAGATTCCCTCATTGTGAGCACTCAAGATACAGGCAAAATGTGAAATTTCAGATGATTGTATTATCAATAAATCTTTGTGTCAGTTTTTAGGCTGTCAGAATTTTTTTTACAAGGAACAATTTCTATTTTATCAGATTTTTCATAAATAATACCCGTCATAAATTGGATGAACATCTTAAGTCTTTTTCTTATCTAATCAGGAAAATGTGACCGAGTGCCTTTTTTTTTAAAAACAGAGAAGACAGGGATTGAAACATGGAAGAAGCCAGACAGAAGTTTCATGAACCTGGACCAAGCACAAGAGTCAGGACAAAATCTCACTGCTTTCAACTATCTAATCTAAATGTGGTCACAAAGCATATCTTGGCATTTGCCCTCAGTATTCAAAATACACGCATACATTGTAGCTCCCAGTGAACTCAGAAACTGTCCCAGTACAGTACAGAACAGCAGAGATTTCTTTCCTTCTATGTCCAGGAGCTGAAGCCAGGATCACGGGCCTTATGCAAGCCCTAGACATCTTTTGAGAATTCACTCTGACACCCAGGCCTTCTTCCACAGATCTGACTTGTCAGATGGTCACAGCCACCAAAATCTTCCACTGCTGTGCAGAGGGCTTAACTGACAGCTTCTGCACACGGCTGCACAAGTAGAGGATTTAACTGTCCATGGATAGGTCGGACAGCTTTTGCACACTGCTGCAAAAGTACATGTCTCACCTGACTCACCGGAAAGGCTGCTGTGGGACAAATGGGAAGGGATGAAGAGAAAAGTGTCTGTCCAACTCCTCTGCTGGAAAGGGGCAAGCACCAACATATCAAAGAGGGCAGCCATGACTGGTGAAAGGGGGACACATGCAAAGGCACAAGATTAACATCTACTCCTGTGTGATGCCAGCCCTGGCTCCTGCTCTGACCACAGAGCCACAGTCCGGTTGTCGCCTAGCCACGCGACCCAGTCTGGACCACACTGGGCTTTCCCAGGTTTCCAGCTCACAGTAGAGCACTTTCTACTCTGCTGAATTCGCTCGTGTGTCTTTTACAACTTGGCCAAAACATCTCGTACTCAGAAAGGTTCCTCTCCCCATCATCCTTCATCACGTTCTATTCCATACCCAGATTTATTTCTTCACAGTACCTACCTGTACATACCATACACGTTACATTGTTGACCTTAATTCCTATACACTAAAATCTGTAAGTCAACGATCACAATCACTATATTCACAGCTCAAAACCATGTTCAGGGGCTGGAGAGATGACTCAGTGGCTGCTCTTAAGGTGGACCAGATTCAAGTACCAGCACCCACGTGGCAGCTCACAACGTCTGCAACTACAGTTCCAGGGGATCTGACAACCTAACACAGACAAAACACCAACGCACCTAAAATAAATTTAAATAAATTTTAAAATAAAAACATTATCAAGACCATCCTTGAATTTAAGCTTCAAACTACCACACACAAAGCTCTGCATTTGCATGCTACAAGTTAGTTGCATTAAAATATATTAGCAAGTAAAAATACCAAAGGATAAAGGTAATATTGAAGGTATTCACTCAATAAAATACTACATGGCAATTGAAAGGAAAAATACCTAGAGTTTAAAACCACCCCCAAAGTAGGGAAAACTGCTTTCTCTGCTGTGAAAGAAATCATGGAAGGAGGAAGGAAGGAAGGAAGGAAGGAAGGAAGGAAGGAAGGAAGGAAGGAAGGAAGGAAGGAAGGAAGGAAAAAAGCAAGCAAGCACTGGAGATGAGTGAGTGGGAAACAGCATACAAATGAGAACGTTCCAGGTTGCTGGGAATTCTCCCTTCACAGAAATATGGAATATAAAGCGTGCATCTGTCAAGATTCAGACTAAAGGCAGACACGGTGGCTCACACCTACAGTGAAGTAGAAATAGCTTAAGCACCTACACTCTAGCTCCAAACCACCACACACAAGGTGAGCTATGCAAGCTAAAGTTTATAGCTGCATTAAAAAAATGTAAAACATCGCACCGCAGTCAGTGTAGAAACGGGGACACTGACAGCAACTGACTGGGTGCTACACAGCGGGGAGCAGACTGCTAACAACAGACGTGGAAGAACAAAGGCTAAATGCCTAGAGCCCTAGCAAGAAAGAAGAAGCTCAGGCAGTGTGTGTAGTGGGCAGAGCATTAGTGAGTCACGAAAAATGAGCAGAGTCACATGTGGGTGAGGAAACCATGATTTAAGATGTTCTGTACAGGACACTAGTAAAAGCGCCATGCTGTGAGGAAATACATGCAGAAAACATAGCTTCCACAGAACTGTGGCTTAGAACAGACAGGAACTGGGGTCTGTTTAGTCGGCAGGCTTAAGTGTTTTGTTTGTTTTTGAGTTTTCGGGGTTTTGGAACTTTGCATATACTGACCACACTTTCTATGGCAAGGCTAGGCCCCTAGAATCAATATTTTAAACCAACAACAACAAAAAAAAGAGCTATTTTAAAATTGGCACAAGGCCTAGAAAGGCCACGCCTTTGACCCTAGCACATAGGAAACAGGGGCAAGAGGAACTCTAGGCCAGTCAAGGCTACCTCACAAGACCCTGTTTGGTGCCATGGATCACTGTGGAATAGACAATTACAACAGTAACATGCCACAGAACAGCTCCATAACAGGCCAACTATGAAACACAGACACCAGAAGATAGGCAGGACAGGCAGCACCAGAACCGTCATTCCTCACAGGTCCAACGAAAAAGATTGTGTCATCTCTATGGAGGACAGCTGACAGTTCCATAAAAACTAAACATGCTCTCACCAGACAACGGCCTCAGATCCCCGGATATATTTACCTAAACGATGCAAACATACATCCACACCATGTGACTGCCTCCAGTGGTTTTATTTACCTCTAACAGTCAGGCTGCGCTAAACATAGAAACAATCAGCATGTCCTCCTGCAGGTGAACAGATAAACCACCCCTGACTGTGGTGAAATACTATTCACGAATGGAAGGAAATTAGCACGCTATCAAGGAATGCAGAATTTAAGCAAAGCTAACCACTGATCATTCAATAAAAGAAGCCAATGTGCAAATGTTGTGTACTGAATGAGTCCTATCATGTGACTCAGAAAAAGGCAAAACTGTGAAAACAGTTAAAAAAAAAAAAAGATTAGTCAAGGACTTAGAACTTTTTGAGCATTGATTTTCATTTGAGTGTATGTGTTTACTGGTGCAAATGTAGCCCACATGTATGGGGATGCCGCGTCCCTCCCATGATCCAACTGTTCCCAAGCTTACTGGGCTACAGAGCCAGCTCAACTCCTCAGTGAACAACTTTTGGGGACTCTTCCTCAAAGCAACAAGGTAAAGGGCCAGGGAAGGCCTGGGCATAAAGCTCGCAGGCAGAGCATTTTACCTGGAATCACAAAGTCAAAAACCACTCAATATCATCCGGGAAACGAACATAGCTGGTAGAAATTAGCAATATATATAATTTATATATTTGGCAATAGATAATAAAATTAAACATATATGTCACAGAAACCCCACTTCTAAATAAAGATCCATGAGAAATCAATACATGCCTTTAACAGCAGAAAGAGCAGTTTAAACATACCAGCAAAGCTGGAAATAAAATACCCTTACTGAAAGCAAAGCATATACAAACAGTGGAATACTACCCAAAAATGAAAAGGGAATTAAACACAGGGAGGAGGAGATGGCTCAGCCAGTAAGAGTGTTTGCTTGTAAAAGCAGAAGGACCAGAGTTCAAATCTCCATGAGTCATGACTATGTCTGGAGGTAATACCAACATTTGCAAGGTGCAGAGCAGCCAGGACAAGTGAATCCTGGGAATTCACTAACCAGTTAGCCTAGAAAACACATCAAGCTTGTGGTTCAATAAAGAATCCTCTTTTAAACGAGTAAGCTGGACACCCGAGGACCTTCTCCAGCCACTGTGCATCACACAGAAGTGCACACCAACACACCAATGTGCAAGCACACACACACACACACACACACATTTATGCCTGCAATCCTAGAACTTGAAAAACTGAGGCTAGAGAATCAGAGAGGACAAGGAAAGAGAAAAGAAGGAAGAGAGAGGAAAGGGAGATGGGGGAGAGAGAGGGAAGGAAGAGAAAGGTGGAGTAGGAGAAATGACTCACTGGGATGTAACACACATCAGAACTCTATTCCTGCAATGAGAATCTGGTAGAGAGCTTATCTAGACCCTGCTTAAGGACTATCCAATACACAACACTATTAAAAAGAAATAATTTTTTTAAAAAAGTATAAATCTGCTCCTGTTAATGACCAAATAATAGTCAAATGTATGGATATACCACAATCTACCACCTGGTAAATGTTTGGGCTATTTCAATATTTTTATAATACTCCTATGAAGATCATGTATATACTGTTATATGGCCATATATTTTTATTTTTAGATGGACGTTATATTTCATTCCTAGGTTGTATACCTACGGACAGAATTGATGGGTTCTTGTGGTAACTCTATATATAACATTGAAGGAACTCCAAACTAGTTTTCAACATAACTACACTAATGATACATTCCCGGGCACCATGATTGAAGGTTCCAATTTTTCCACATCCTTCCCACATTTGTCCCATTCTACTGTGTGTTGTAAGTGTCCCGGGGCGTTCAGAGTTGACAGAGGGGCTTTCTGCAGACACGGAGCGGCCTGTGTGCTGACGGCAGCCGCGGTAACACAACCGTACCTACTTGCTTGCCACCTAGTCAAACAATATCCCGAAAATTCTTCAAAAAGGGTAAATTTCATTTTACATTTGCCATGGCTTAGCAAATGCTGAGTTCTAGCTTTCATGCCTGTGTCGCAATAAACAAATACAGATTTTACGACCAAAGATTCATCCATTCGCCAAGACCCAATCTCCAGGGAAAGCATTTAACGCGCTGCGACAGTCATCTGCCTATCTGGGTCACTGTCATTAAGCCCACAGGGATTTAGCAGTCGCTATCACACCTGGCTTCCTAACCCTGATCTACGTGGCCCATGTACCACTGGGAGTTTATTTCGGTCGCAAAAAAAAACCTGCCAGCATTTCTTTTAAAGATTTGTTAATTTAAAAAATTCACTACTGCATTTGTGACATTTATCTCCTTTGAGGGTGGAGGGTCTGTTACTGGCACAGTTTCTCAGTGTAGCACTGACCATGCTGGCCTTGAACTCAAGGGATCTGCCTGTCTCTGCCTCTCAGGTGCTGGGAAAATGGTGTTCGCCAAGCGGCCTGGACATTTGTGACTAAAGCTTAAAGTTTAAGAGCAGTATTGAAGGACACTGGTTTTCTATGTATTTGTGCCCGTGTTACTTACGTCCTCTCCAAACTTCACAGACACTAAGGTATTCTAAAGCTTCACAATGAAAGACAAACACAGACCAAGCCTGCTGGCTTCTATGTTTTGTTTTAAAGACAGTGTTTTCACATGTAACCCCAGCTGGACTGTAACTTGCTATGTAGACCAGGCTGGACTCAATTTCACTGCCTCACTAGTGCTGAGATTAAACATACCACACCAGGCCTCAAAGTGAAATCGCACTATCAAGGAAGTATGCAGTATATAGAACCTGGAAACACCTGGATTTGGTAAAAGTATTTCTTGACACTACAGAAAAATAATCCATGCGGATACTAAGCAAGGTGAAGTGGGATCTAAAGTCCCAATGGGGATGTGCATATGCAGCCTTGAATGTCACTAGAACAGCACCAGCAGGCAGCAGAGTTCACAGACTACTACTTTAGAATCCTCTCTCTAGAAGGAGCATTAACATAGGGTTCAGACAAGTCACACCTTATGTCAAAGTTCATACCACACCACACCAAAACCAGAAAAGGCAGATATTCTCCTCAGGAACTCTGTCCTCAGGACAGGATCAGGAAAACAAAGCCACCTCGAACATAGGCTTGGAAAACAAATCATTCCTAAATGACCCAAGCAGCATGGCTACCACGCTAGGGACGAGGTGTGAGGAACAAACACACAATACCAATGGATGTTGAAACGTAATAAGAGCAGAAAACATAAAGCCCCAAATTTCAGAGTTCAACCATTTAAAAGTTCAGTACGCCTGTTCCCTCTTCTTTGCAACATACTGATGCTAACTGTAAACAAATGTTAGCTGGCCTACTTTTGGGTGTGTGTGTGTGTGTGTGTGTGTGTGTGTGTGTCCGCATGCACTCCTGTGTAAGAGTTCATTTCTCTAACCACAGCCATCAAAATGTTACATCAAAAATATCACACCAACATTTCTCAAGAACTTAGTCATAAATTCTGACTTCATACAGCTGGACAAATCAAATGATTCTCCTTTGAACATGACAAAAACCAGATTTAACTCAGAGCTAACACAGCTGTATTTGGAAGTTTGTGAGATCAGAAAACTGTAGTAAGAAAAAAGTTAAAAACAATAAGTTGTGCAAAAGATAAAACATAAGTGTCTTTAGAAACAATGAAAAAATCCTGAGTTTTGAGAGAGAACAGTGTTCACAAAATAAAGTAATTTGAAAAACACATAAGCGCACACCAGCCAATATATACAAAGAACCTAAGCTCTTAGTACATGTACTCAGTATCTGAGGAATGAGAGAGGGAAGAAGGGCATAAAAGTTTCCCTCAAACACAGAATTACATGAACCATCAATTTCTCTATTTCGGGAGTTTTCATGACCTTTAGCTGAGAGCCCAATGTGACATTGAGGAATCTGCACACGATCTGCTCATGCTCTGAACACCTGTCTCCTCGTGTTCTGGTCCCCAGAAATAACTGTGCTGCACTTGATGAAATTCATGCAGCTGGCTGTTTGGTTTTGGTAATGGTTGTTTTGTTGTTTTTAAGATGTGTGTGTGAGCATTTGACACGCATGTATATACATAGATATGTACATGTGTATGTGTACACATATGTATATGTGTATATAAACACATACACATGTACTTACTTAAAATTACCTGCAGAGTCCAGAAGGACACTGGATCCCTAGAGCTGGAACCCCAGGCATTTGTGACTCACCTCAGAGTGTTAGAACATCTACAACAAACAGCACAAGCTCTTAACCACTGAATCATTTCTCCAGCCCCATCGCTTTCTTTCTCTCCCTTCCTTTCTAAAGACAGGAATTATAAGCTACCCAAAAAGGGTACTGGGAACTCTCGTAGTCCCTATGCAAGAGCAGCAGATGCCGTCAATCACTGAGTCATCTCTCCTGCCCACCATGTTTGTCTTCTGAGACAGGGTTCCAAGTGACCCAAGGTGGTCTCATATTCACCATATAGCCACTCTACAGCCTCCAAATGGTTAATATCAATTGTCACCTGACAAGGTCTAAAATCACCTAAGAAACAGTCCTATGTGTATGCCCGTGAAGGACTGTCCAGGCTAGCCTTGGGTCACATCAGGACTGTCTAGGCTAGCCTTGGGTCACATCTGTGGGCATGCCCATGAAGGACTGTCTAGGCTTGCCTTGGGGCACATCTGCTAAGGAATATATAGAGTAGATTAACTGAGGTAAGAAGGCCTACTCTTGGATCTCAGACAGCCCAGAAAGGAAAAGGCAAGCTGAGCACTAACACTGTGTTCTCGGCTTCCTGGAGATGCTTCAAGCTCCTCCCTCCATCACTTTACTCTGTGGATTAAACCCTTGAGCCATGGTCCAAGAGGAACCTTCTCTTCCTTAAGCTGCTTTTGTCTGATATTTTATCACAGTGATGAGAAAGGCCACTACTAGGAATACTGCCCCCAGGCCCAATTCTCCTGATCAAGTGAGGGGCAAGCAAGATGGTTCAGCTGGCAAAGGGGCAGTTCAAGACCGGCAACATGAGTTCAATCTGACTCTACAAAGTTGTCCTCTAACCTCCACACACATGCTAGGGCATGCACACCCACACACAGTACACATCCTCACAATAATAACATCAGTTTTTAAAAACTAAAACTTGCCGGGCATGGTTGAACACGCCTTTCATCCCATCACTTAAGAGGCAGAAGCAGGCAAATCTCTAACGTAGAGGACATTCTGGTCTACACAGCAAGTTGTAGACCAGCCAGAGTTATATAGTTATAACTTGTAACAAAACAAAGGCTCAGGCCTTTAATCCCAGCACGGGAGGCAAAGACAAGCAGATCTCTGAGTTCGAAACCAGCCTGATCTACAGAGTGAGTTCCAGAACAGTCAGAGCTACACAAAGAAACCCTGTCTCAAAAAACCAGAAAGAACACAAAAAACAAGCCAACATTCCCAAGAGAGCTACAGGATACATAAAAGGAAAAAGATGTCAAAACGGACTCAGACTCTTCTACATAACTCAAATCAAATGCCTACAAAACTCTGAAACAATGTGGTTCTAAGTGAGCAGTCAATGGCCAGCCAAGCATTCAAGGCAAATAAAGACATTTCACAGGATGGGGCTGAGCTCCCACGTGTGTGTTCTCAGGAAGCTTCAGAAGGCCTGACACCAAAATGAAGGCATAAAGCACAAGGGGACAACCCCAGGGAGGACTGGATTTCCTAATACAAATTTTATGAGTTCTGTCCCATGAATTACACTTAATAAAAACAAATATTAAAATTTAACCAAATACATTAAGATGACATATAATGAATTTTTCAGTTAGAACATTTATCCTGTAAAACTATACTTTAAATCTAAAGAAGTCTACTAGTGGTAGAAATAATTTACTGACTAACAAAGCGACTTAAAAGTTACTTTGAGACAAGTAAAAGTTGAGAAATGTTGGTTAGTAACTGACTAAACAAGAGTTTTATAAATAAAATGAAAAAGTCAAAATTCTGCTTCTGTTAATCACACGGGAAAGAAAACACAGTCTGTTACTGTTAAAGTCCTTGTGGACTGCCCTGACGATTCCAAAGCAGAGAAGGACTGTCTAGAGCCTTCTTCCACAAGAATAAAACTATCCACAAGAATAAAAATGTAGCAGGACGCCGGGCGGTGGTGGCGCACGCCTTTAATCCCAGCACTCGGGAGGCAGAGGCAGGCGGATCTCTGTGAGTTCGAGGCCAGCCTGGTCTACAAGAGCTAGTTCCAGGACAGGCTATTAAAAAAAAAAAAAAAAAAAAAAAGCTGCAGAGAAACCCTGTCTCGAAAAACCAAAAAAAAAAAAAAAAAAAATGTAGCAGGACAAGGGAGGGAGGGAGGGAGGGAGGGAGGGAGGGAGGGAGGGAGGGAGAGAGAGAGAGAGAGAGAGAGAGAGAGAGAGAGAGAGAGAGAGAGAGAGAGAAACTTGAGGGAAAGCAAGCAAATACAACCCAGGGCAGAATGGAGAGGTGGGAGGTGGGGGTGGGGGAGGAAGAAGACGGGAGAGTGAGATAGGAGAGGAGGACAGATGAAGGCTATGAAGGCCACATAGCTGAACTGCAAGGGGAAATCATGTGATCTCACGGCATTGTTGCCCAGCTATCCTTTCCATTTCATTAAAGAAAATTAATTGTTACATTAATCCCTAAAATTACTTATGCACAACCAAGCCCTAAGTTTTAGTAAGCACCGCTCTCACCAATTTGGATCATTAACAGCTACATGAAGTCTTAATGAGAATTTTCATTTCAGGATAATCTCAGATGATAATGGAATTAAAGTGTTTTGTATCCTTATTCTATTTAAGGAAACTTTAAAGTATCCAAAGTGATTAATATGATTGTTTTCTGCATATATAAAAATGCATTTTGGTAAACAAAGCGAATAAGGGAAAAATAATTTTTCTGATTTCATAATACGAAGGAATCAGAAAACTTAATATGAACACACATTTGGACATTTATACATAAATATAGAACATACAATACTCCATTGTAATATTAAGACGCACTTGGAAGAAGCACGGATGAATAAGAAGGCAATAGAGGGCAAAAAGGTTTAAAGAACGCTGTACACGTGAAAATATCAACATGATTCATTGTTTTCCACAAGGAACACACACTAATATAAAAACTGAAAAAAAGCACAGTTTCAGCGTGAAAAGCCCACAACACACTTCTGCCATAGTGAAGTCTGACTGCAGAGTCACCTACAGCAGAGACAATACTGAAAACCAAGCTCTCTGAGCCAGCACGTCTAACTGAGAAGGGAGAGACAGGCAAGGGGAGACCTGGGGAATACCCACAGAAGAAAGCAGGCCAGCAGCCGAACAAAGGCAGCCCAGAAGGATGCCCAGAAAACCAAGAGAGAAGACAACTTGGAGAAAGAGCAAGCAAAGGCAGAGGCCAAATCGAGATCAAAGAGGAGGGAGATAAATCAAAACCACAGCAGAAAGTGAATAGCCATATTGAAATGGTTAAGATTACCTATTTCTATCGCAACTGAGAGCACTAAGGGTTTGTCTTGGGGGAGGAGGGAGGCAGAATGGACCTTTGCAGCAAAGCAGACCTGGGTTATCACTCTTGCTGTCTGTAGTCCAAAACCAACCAAAGAGAAACTGTGCCATTTGTTTTCCCTTAAGGGCGACACTCACCCAACTGTGGAGCAGGCAAGATTCTAGCTGCTCGGACCGGGCCGTGTCGAACAGAGAAGAGCTCCTGGGCTTCTCCGCTGATCTGCATGGGAGAAGGCAAACAGCGGCTCAGTATAGTAACGTGTGTAGCACAATGCTATCAGATGAAAACATCTAAATTCTATCATACATACATACATACATACACACACACCTCCACACAATACATTAGGATTTTAGGGAGCTTATGCACATCAAGTACAGCCCTATATTAAATTCTGTAAGCATTTTCAGAAAAACATTACAATTCATTATTGGTATGAACTTGAAAAACACATCAGTTCTGGAAGTCTGTAATTTCTATTAACCCATGAGAAGTCTGTGCAGCCCCTGTGCTCACGCTCCATGCTGGAGCAAAGCAGCTATGAGACTGCTTTGCAATATCCAAGCTCAGTTACTAGTCACCTGTCTTTTTAGAGTCATTCAAATCTATCGACTACATTATTTTGCAATTATAGAACAGGCTGCTAGGGAAGACCTCCAAGACACCCCTAACTGCAGTTTTCCGTGTTGATACAGTTGTAAGCAAGCAACTTTGGAAGTCATCACTTTTACTAAAAACAAAGATCAAGCATTGTAACAATGCCCACTCCACAGTCAAAATCTGTGCTTAGATATAAAGACTACAGTATTCTATTTCTCCAAAAGGCAAAAGGAGGTATGCTTTTTCAAATCCTGATTGATCTGATGAGCAAATTAAAACAGAATAACAACATTCTAGACTGACTGTGGGAGGTGACACTAATATAGTCCTCAGCGCACTGCGCTAATAGCAAAGAAAATGGTACGCCATATAAAATTGGCCTGAAAGATTCAAGAACTTCTAATAGCGTAACAAAGATAAAGACTCATAGAAGGCATGAGACTCATATGTTCTAATAGGCCCAACAAATGGTTTAAATATCTCCATCATGAAAACTGGCAAATCTTCCAGTAAACTCTGTGCACGCAGAGGTGCCTTCCAGGGCAAGAATTCCTATCTTCAGCCTCTCTCCTGTGTACCTCTTAAAGCTGTGAGCCGTAAGCTTTCTACCCTATACAATCCACTGTGCTTGTGGTGATTCAGACTAGCAGCTGGCTGCAGCGGCATGTCTCCCCACTCGGTGTGCAGAGTCCCAAGAGCATCCCAGCAAGGACATGCAACAACAGCACCACCTGACCAAAGGCTCAGAGAAGCCCACAGAGCAAAGGCTTCTATGCGCCACACGCCTTCATGGCTTTCATTTCAATAACAAAGCCCATGAACAAAACACACTGCAACCCTCGAGTCTCCATTTTACAGTAATAGGACAGAATTAAGTTTATAGGAATAAATTTGGATGATTATTTTTTGATACTTTCCATCTAATGAGGCAATCATACACTTTTCTGAAATATAAAATGTACTACATATTTGGTTTCTGAACACACATATGCTAACAGGTGAGTATTGGTATGGTTTACTTCTATTAAAGACTGTTATTGACAAGTTCCAAGTCCCTGCCACTTGAAAACTGGAACAGAAAAAGACAAGCAGAGAATGCTAATGTAAGTCATTACATTATAGTATTTGCTGGACAGGAGATAAGTATGTCTACTCTTTCATGCAATCAAGAAAAGAATTTAATAAAAATAGTATAAAACTTAAAGCTGTATACTAAAAAGTAATGAAAAATTCCACTTGTGAAATGTACACCCATAACAAATTACAGAGTGAACGCAAACGCTCCTGTTTGTACTATTGTTTCCACGTACCATAACCGGCATTCAATTTTGGTTCGACCAAACAAACTTGAATCTTAAAAGATATAACCTCGTTTCCTAAGTCTCTGTACTCAGATATACTAAGTACTGTTTTAAAAATCTGTCTTGTCTGTAATTCTAATTTTTATACTTGATATTTGTTCTTATTGTATATAATTTTGTATTATGCTTAGAACTCTCTTTTTTAAACAAAAGGGGGAGGTGTTATAGGAAATCCTTCAGCCAGTAGGTAAGCCTTTAGGTTACCTGTCCACTGGGTGTAGCCTTTTATAATATAAATGCCAATGTAAAGCACAAGCTGCTGGATTCCCTGTTCGAACAAAGGACTGTCATCTGTGAGCCTATCCCTAAATAAATAACCTCTTATTATATTTTTTTAAAAAAACCCTACCTCAACAAAACTTACCTTTGTAAAAGGAAAAAAATACACTAGTGAGTACAGCTGAGCAATAAATATTTAGTCTAGCACATTGTTGCATGAATAACAAGAACAAAATCAATTATGGTTAATACAGGAGTAACTGACTGCATAGTAAAAAATACTTCAAATATATATACCCATCTAGTAGTCTCTAAAATTCAAAATTATTTCTCCATACAAGGTGCTATCAACAAAGACTAGACTTTCACTTCCCCTCACTTCCTTGTAGAGAGGACCACAGCAATTCAGAAGGGCAGTCAACTACCTCTGAACAAAAGAGGTGACTATTCCCAGCCAAGAACTTCTGTAGCCAACCTTCTTTCTATACCAGGAAAAGTGCCCTCTAGGCAGGTGCTCAGGAGCTTACACATGCTAAGAAGGAAGAATGGCTGTGCGGTCAAGTCCTGGATTCCCAGTGTTGCATGGTAAGTGTAAGATTAATATTAATACTCAGTTTCCAGAAAGAGGCAAATCACCTCCAGTCATCCGATACATTGTCTACCATAAACCCAGTAGACAGCAAACAAAGGAGAAAGTCCCAATTATACCTAATATTTGAATCTATCAAATAGCAAACACCTTTATCAAAAGTGAAAAAAAATCTGTCTTGTCATAATTAAAATATGTTTGGTATCACTGAATTTAATACACAAAAGCAAAAAACAGAAAAACAATTCAAAATCCAAACACATGAAGTTTTACAATAAAACAACTTTCAAAATAAACCAAACGCCCTGTTCCCAACTGAACATGTTTTCACATGTACAGCGACAGGTGAGAATGACAAACCCCAAGGAAAGGTTAAATATGAACTACCCCATGCACAGTTCACGCCTCACGGCCTGAGTTAGAGTTCTAGAATCCTTGAGTTCATCAGAGGAAAAGAGAAGGAGGACGTGTCATGTCACATGTACAGAGAGCTATGAATCTACATGACTCTGGATTACATCTTGCTGAAACCAGGAGCGTAACTCTAACTGCAGAATGTAAGTCAGAAATATCAGCCTCCAGGGAAAGAATCCTGCAGGTATACATGAAAATCCTAAACCAGAGCAACACTGCGCAGAGAGTATTAGCAAGGCAGATCCAGATAGTGAGCCTTCACGGGTCAGAAAGGACATAGACATACAGGAATGCTTCCCAGCTGCCCCTAATGCTGTCAGTGTGTTCGTGGGTAACTTTGCTGTCAAATAAATACCAAAACAGTGTTAAAAACTTTTGGGTTTCCTAGAGAAAAGATCTCTGGAAATGACAAGGAACCCCAGCCATGAGGACCCGGTAGCCTGAAGAGAAGCGGCAAGCTCACTTCTAAACTGACAACCCAAGAAGAGCAGCCAGGACAGCAGCAGGGAGAGTGGACCAAGAATCCCAGCTGCCACGCAGCAACAGGAGAGGGCACTAGAAGGGGCCTCATCCCAGCTCCGCCTGGTCTCCCTGCCTTTGTTCTTGCTGGCATTTTAATTTCTGATGACAGACTTTTGTTGTTTGGGGCATAAACCGGACGTACCAGTTTGAAGGCACAATAAGGAGAACAAAGACTGATTTGTTCACACTGTAGGAAAAAAAAATCTTTCCAACCATAGAAAATAGCTTTCGCATGGTGAAAATATGCAAATTACATACCAAACTGGAAGGGGGTGGGGGAATCCAAGTTTAGACTCTCACAGCTCAATCTAAGGAAAGAGAAATTACAACTCAAGAGACAACAACACACACAGAGATCTGGAGGAGCTTGGAGAAAACTTTCAGAGAACTGTAAAATCAAATGAAGGTAGCCCAGCCCTCAGGAACCAGCCTGCTCTGAAAGCCCGCGTCCCACTGACGACAGAACGACAAAGAGGAAAAACAAATGGTGGACCCCTCCCCGCACTGCTCTACCCTGCCCTGCAGGAACAGAACACTATGGCTTATGAATGGCCTATTTTTTTTTTTTGACAAACTTTACTGACAGGCAACAATCTATTTAAAATGCGCAGATCATTAGCTACATGTAGAGATTAATGAATGTTCCATAAAGCATCTATGTTACTGACATACACCTCAAGAGAATGACAGTTAAGCTGGTAGCAAGTGCTCAGAAGGCAGAGGCAGGAGGATCTGCGCTAAATTTTGAGGCCAACCTGGCCTATACGAAGAATTCAACACTGGCTAGGGCTACAAAGTGACACTCTGTCTCGACATAAATTAGTAAATAAATAAATGACAAATAATTATGGAAATTTAGAAGGCTTGCCACATCCCTCCCCAGTCATAATCACAACCTCCTAGGTCTATACAAAGGTTTTAATTACTGAATACAGAATAATTGGGGTCATATACAGTATACTCTTGTATAACTTCTTCCACATTACTGGCTAAGAATTAATTCACGTTGATGCACGTGACTGCAAGGTTTTTCTTTTTCTATTGCTATAAAGACTGCCACGGGATGAAAACACTGATTTTACATAGCACACTACCGACAGGCCTATACCACGTTTCCAGTATGGACCTAGCAGAACTCAGCTTCCTGGTCCTCAAGAAAGCAGGACATGGCAGCACATAGCTATAACCCAACACTCCAATGCCCAAAGCTTTAAAATTATAATTTCAATGCCTACCTGGGCAGTGGAGCGAAGTCTCGCCTCAAACAAACAAACAAACAAACATACAAACAAACAAAATCAAGAGACTAAGTCCCAGGTCTAAAGTTCTTTGATCACAGATCAAAGTTCTGCCTGCTGGGGCAGTAGAGAGTGAGTTCAAGACCAACTGAGGGAGCCCCTACCTCAAAAAAAAAAAAAAAAATTAAGAATAAGCAGTGCTAGGATGTAGCTCAGTGCAGCAGTGTTTGTACACGACTGAAGCCCTAGGTTGCTGGGAGCTGCAGACCCTCAGACTATGAACATTCTATGACCTCTGCTGGAGTAAACAATTTCTTTTTCTGTGCTTACAGCTGTACTGTGCATGAAACCCTCATGAGTTCCTGATAACAAGGAAGTGGTTTCTGGTGGGCTTACAGTAGTAAATCCCGAGAGCTAGGGTGGGGCCACTAGTCAAGGAGAGCACTGTACAGACTGCCCTGGAACACAACAAAACTGGCATTCTTGCTTTAAGAGTGACCCGTGTCTCTGAGTGTTCTTTACTCCACAGACCCATGCCCGACACAGTTCCACACGGTGCAGGCTCCACACTAGGTTCAATATCCAATTCCACCAAAAATACACACTACACAAATATAAATTAAAAGAAGAATTCACTAATTCTTCCAATAGACTGACTACCTAGTAGGTATTCTCTAGATGCCACCATATGGTCACCGAATTTCTCAGAAGTCTACACTATTTTCTTTGAGCTATTTTACAATACTCTAAAGTACCAAACCTGACAGTAATCATTTTTTCTGAGTTTGTAGAAATTTAACCCAGGGCCCTGTACACACCAGGAAGGACTCTACCACGGACCACATCTCTAGTCCTGCAACTTTTTTGCTGAGCAGCAAATGAAGTTTAGTAGAGAGACAACTGAATCTACTTTTTAAAAAGCTAATTCCAGCCAGAGGCAGTAGTACAGGACCACAGGACTACAGGCCCACACCTGTAATCCCAGAAATTGGGAAGCTGGAGTAGAATCACTTACACACAAGCTAAACCATCTTGTGCAGACAGGAAGACACAGGTACCAAAGCAAACTCTCCTTAGTACTTTATAATATGCTCTTAACCTTTGAAGGGGGAGGGAGGGCAATGGAGACGGATCCTGGGTAGGAAAGCAAACCCACTACCCTTCTGGTCAGGTGCTGGAGAGCAGAGCTACCTTCCAGCTCAAACGCTTGTTATGGAAAGAGGATGTTGATGTGGCTTGCATTTATTAGAGTGCACACCAGCGTCCTTGCCTGCCTTCAGCTGTTCTTCATATTGTCCTTTTCTTAATTAAATATGATCTAGGTCACCTGTCCACTCACAGTTGCATCTACTGTAGATAGCTTCAGTGAATACGTATATAACATTTTGGTTTGTTGGATTTTTTGTTTTTGGTTTTTGGGTTTTTTTTTTTTTTTTTTTTTTTTTTTTTTTTTTTTTGCAGAGACTGATTAGCACACTTGCTCTATCTTCAGGGTAATTAAGGGTCTAGAGACCCCTCAGGTATTAAGAACACTTGCTGCTCTTCTAGGACCAGAGTTCCATTAGCAGCACTCAAGTCATAGCTCCTGTAACAGGGTATCTGGTACCTTCTTCTGGCTGTTGTGGGCATTCAGCATGCACATAAAAACAGAGAGATGCTTAAATTAAAAAAAGAAAGAATAAATATAAAAATAAGGTTGAGTGTGGAGACGTATGTCTTTAATCCCAGCACTTAAGAGGCAGGGGTAGATGGATCACTGAGTTCCATGCTAGCCAGGGTTAAAAACAGCAGGAGACAAGGCTCCAGTTAAGACCACTGACTGCTGTTAGGGAGGAACCAGGTTTGATTCCCAGCACCTTCATAGTGGCTCCCAACTGCATGTAATCACATTTCCAGGGTCTGTAATGCCCTCTGTGGCACCAGTTGTACAAGTGGTTCAGATACCCATGCAGACAGAACACACACACACACACACACACAAAAGTGTTTTTAAAGATATTAGAGGTAGGTGTAGATGCAGCTTTCACTGATTAACAAGACTGTTTTCTAAAGACTTCATATCAATTCACACTTCCACCAGAATGTATGAGGGTTCTTCCTGTTTAACACTCTAGGCAGCCATTAATGTTGGCCATTCTGATAGCATAAGTCAACCTCTGGATATGCAGGTCATATGCCGAGCACCCGTGAAGCCAGAGGATTGCAAACTTCCATCCCAAAGGACGCCTCTTGTGCAGATGCAGATATGACAGTACAGAATACGAATGAGACTCTCGGACTCTCAACACCTCTGAAGAACATAAATCCTTAACTTAATTCCACACTGATACACAGCAATTACAGTAACACTGTGCTGATACACTGGAAAACTCGAGGCATCCATCTCGTAGATGATAAACACACCTTAGCACACTGAAAGGAACAGAAACCACACACTACCCTCTCACCACAATGGAACTACAGCAGAAATTAGTAACAGCAAGACATCTGGAAAATAACAAAACACTAGCGAGATTAAGCAACCAAATTGTAAACAACACACAGTTCAAAGAAGAAAGTTTCAAAATTTTTAAAAACTATTTTGTTTATGGTTTGTTTTCTGTTTTTATTTGAGCCAGGATCTCATGTAGCCCACACTGTCCTTGAACTCCTGACCCTCGAAAATGTTGGGATTACAAGCGTGTATCACTATGCCGAACTTTAAGTCGTTTTTAACTAAATGAAAATAAAAACCCATTGTAACTTGCAGTATGCAGTCACAGAGTGAAGTCACGCCACTAACTAAATGCATAGAGTTGACAAACGAGTCTTTCATTGAAAAATCTCAAACTACCTATGAAATAAAAAAAGAACAAAATCAAAGCAAGCAGGCACAAATAAACATCAATTAGAGGGGAACTCAATAAAATTGAAAAAAAAAGGAAATCAATAGGGGAAAGAATCAATGAAACCAAAAGCTGGTTCTGGGAAAAGATCAATAAAAATTGTAAAAATTCTAACCAGTTCAAGAAAGAGAGGAGGACGCGTCACTACCTACAACCTAGCACTTGAGAGGCAGATGGAGGAGGTTGTAGGGCTCAGGGCCATCCCAGGCTACAGAATGAGACCCAGCCTCTAAACTCTGACGGCTTCCTGGTGTGGTGGAATAAATTCTAATCCCAGTACTCCGGAAGCTGAGGTAGGAGGACTGGCCTCAAACCAGGCTGAAATGCACAGTGAGCTCAGGTGAACGTGAATGGGATGCAGTTTCTGTTCCAACAACACAGGGTTTAGAAAATCCTCAATTGAGCTAGCTCCCAGCCCGCCATTCTCAAGAGTGAGGCCGAGGTAGGGTGGAAGGGTACTAGGCTGGCCATCGAGCCTGTCTCTGCCTCTGCAGCACAGGAACTACAAGTGTATACCCAGTTTTTCCATGGATGTCTGGGATTTAACTTGGGGCCTCAGGCTTGCATCAAAAGCAGGGAGCTGCCGGGCGGTGGTGGCGCACGCCTTTAATCCCAGCACTCGGGAGGCAGAGGCAGGCGGATCTCTGTGAGTTCGAGACCAGCCTGGCCTACAAGAGCTAGTTCCAGGACAGGCTCCAAAGCCACAGAGAAACCCTGTCTCGAAAAACCAAAAAGCAGGGAGCTATTTCCCTGGATCCAAAAAAAAAAAAAAAAAACCTGAATTTTTAAGTGAGCCATGAGACTTGAAAAACAAGAAGAATTTCTAGGGTTTCTCTCAAGCACATTTTGCCTTAAATCAAAAACTCTATTCCTCTCAGAGTCACCTAGCTCAGCAAAGAGTTCCAACTCCCTGGGGAAGCTTGGACAGCAAGCCAGCCGACATCTGTGGTCCTTCACGTTCTATTCCTACTGACCAAATCACACACTGTGGGGACTAACGAAGCAGAGTATCTACAACACACACCCAAAAGATCAACACCCTAACAGTTTACTTTAGAAAATAAACTGGATTATGGTATGTTTATATGATATATAAATCTGCTACCTTAGAATCGCCTAGAAATAAGCAAAAAACTTAAACAGCAAAGTGACTATTGTAAGAGTGTATGTTTAAAAGCAGGGGGGCTGGAGAAATGGCTCAGAGGTTAAGAGCATTGCCTGCTCTTCCAAAGGTCCTGAGTTCAATTCCCAGCAACCACATGGTGGCTCACAGCCATCTGTAATGGGGTCTGGTGCCCTCTTCAGGCCTGCAGGCATACAGACAGAATATTGTATACATAATAAATAATAATAATAATAATAATAGCAGGGAGCCCATAACTAATACTGAGACTTTAACCAAGGATGTGTTTCTTGAGGGAATAAATGACAACAGACTGCACCTATACATGTGATGGCAGGCATCACATTAGCTTAATAACTCAGTTAAAAAGCCAACATGGCCAGCCATGGGCGGGCATTTACCTATAACGCCAATTCTAAGGAGTGTGAGGCAGAAAGACCAGGCTTTCGAGGTGACAGAAGAAGGGAGATTTTAATTAGCTATTAAGTCGCCAGAGCAACCACAAAGGAAACAGTAGGCGCCCCCAGCTTCTGCCTGGGCTAATCCAGCCACCTTGATGCTGTACAGTCAGTCCTTTGTGTCCACAGGGTTATCTGCATTCCAACACCATCTCAAAGCAGCTGTGGGGACATCTGTACTGATCACAGAGGCTTTTTACTTCTTTGTTGTTGCTGTAACACTGTGCCTAACAGCCATTAATATTGGACTGATATTGTGCTATGCATCATAACCTAAAATAACTTAACAGTGCTCAGGCTAATATCAATGGTTATATGCAAATACTATGCAGTTTTTAAAAGAGAGACAAAACTGGGCTGGCCGTGGTGGCGCACACTTCTAATCCCAGCACTCAGGAGGCAGAGGCAGGAGGGTCTCTGTGAGTTCGAGGCCAGGCTGATCCACAGAGCAGGGCAGGCTCCAAAACTACAGTGAAACCCTGTCTCGAAAAAAAAATACAGAGAGAGACAGACAGACAAAAGTATCTACAAGTTTTATGTACATTGGGGAAGGGTATGGGATTTTGGAACTAATCTTTCCATGAATCATGGGATTATAATTTCACTTTAAAGATTAAGGAAAAAGGGAGAAAGTGTCCCACCTCAAAAGACACAGGCCTTTCTTACAGTTCTCAGCCAGGCATAGTAGCACATAACTGTAGTACTCAGCTAGGGAGGCTGAGGCAAGAGGATCACATAGCTCAGCAATTTAAGATACCTGGGCATAAGCCAGGCAGTAGTGGCACACGCTTTTAATGCCAGCACTCAGGAGGCAGGGGAAGGCGGTTCGTTGTGAGTTTGAGGCCAGCCTGGTCTACAGAATTAGTTCCAGGACAGGCTCCAAAGCTACAGAGAAACCCTGTCTCGAAAAATAAAAGCAAACAAAAAAGCATCACAGTGAGAAGCCACCTTGAGTACCAAGCTAGTATCTTTAACTTGGGAGGCATTTTGCTTTAACCAGTGTTTCATGCCACTGCCAGTGTTTCATGTTACAAGAGCACTGGCTCGATGGTTTCAGAGCCTGAGACAGAAGAGTTTGAAGAATGCATTCCTAACAGCCATGGGCAGTCCTTCTGCAAGCTCCTACAATTAGGGGCAAGAGGGGAAGAAGTCTTCTGTTGTATTTTTGCCGCCAACCACAAATGATTCAGCTGATGCCAAGTGTCAGTGTCTCCAAAACAGACTCTGTTTGCCAGCAAGGAAGAAAACACAAACCGCAGAAACCACCTAAAATGTGGATTTGTGAGAACTTACAACTTAAAGAACAGATATTTGCTGACCACATGAAGGAGACAGCAAGCCAGTCTGTATTTTGGTCTTGATACTAAATACAAAACACAAAACTTGAAGCAAGAAGGAAGCGAGTCTCAGGAACAGTATGAAAACCACAGAACATAAATAATGAAAGGAACTCGTAATTATATTTTCATACTTCCAAATTTTCACACACATCGAAGCAGCACTGTGGCAACGCCAACCTTTTCCCTTCGGCCTGATTTTCCAGAGCAGATGAGAGGAGAGCAGCGTGATGCCGCCCTTGGCTACGCACAGCTGACCCAGACAGGGCACTTCAGCCCCAGCTAGGACTGCAGCACCCAATCTAAGCACCGCTTGGGCCTTTGAAGCTGCTCTAATGGTATCTTCCATTTGCAGCTAACACTTCTGTAGCCAAAAGATCTTCCTTGGGGTAGACGTTAATGCAAAACCACTCAGACAAGCCGCCACTCACGCCTGGAGGCGGACTGGAAGGTGCTCAGAAGTCAATGTAGCACCATTACAGAGAGTGTCGGCCTAGCAGCTGTCATAAACACTTCAACATCACTCAGGCACATAAACGCGATGGCCTTTAATTCATTCTTTTACTACATCTTGACTGGGATGAATCTAAAATACACACTGAGCAGAAGACAACAGACAAGAGAGATTCCATACTGCATCAATTTAAGATATGTTTAAAAACTGCAAAGCTAATCTGCGGTTAGGACAGTGATTGTCTTGTCTGCTGGGGAGGCAGAACACTCACTAGGAAACTTCATAAAAAGAAAAAAAAAGTCCTTAAAATTTCTTCCAGTTAAGCTTCATTTGCCTGTGTGCATACAAGCACAAGGAAAAAGTAATCAAACTATAAACTTGAGCCAGGCGGTGGGAGGCACGCCTTTGATCCCAGCACTGGGGTGGCAGAGGCAGATGCATCTCTGTGAGTTCAAGGCCAGCCTGGTCTACAGAGTGAGTTGTGAGTTCCAGGAAGTCAGGGCTACAAAGAGAAACCCTGTCTCAAAAAAAAAAAAAAAATCCTATAAACTTGAGATTTGTATATCTTGTAGTATGTAAGCTATATAAACTATATTTATATTGATATGTCAAAAACAAACTGATACTCCACATAGCAAAATCTATAAACTATCAGTCCTTAAAAAAAATAGAGGAAACTTTTAAATGAATATTACAACACAACAGAAACCAGTCTGAAATGGCTTCTTCAAGTTCGACATTTGCCACATGCAGTCATATACTACCAACACAAGATGCTGTGCTGCCCCTTTCCAAGGTGAGAGAGGATGAGTGAGCAATGCCCAGGTCCTGGAGCAGTGATACGTTGCTGTCTGATGCTACAGAGGTGACACATGACACTGCATATTTACCGATGCCCAGGGTAGACATGGCAAGTGAACCCTGGCTTTGGGTAACAATGTGTGAACTCAGGTTCTGAGACCACACCTGCATCACTCCGGTGTAGAATGTTGGTACAGGGTGGTCACTGTGTATGCATGGAGCATACAGCGACTCTACACTTCAAATCAGTTCCACTTTCTCAGAAAGTTAATAAATACAGCTAGACATGGCTGGGCACATATGTTAACTCCCAAAACTTTAAGGCAGAGCCATGCAGACTTGTAGACCTCCCTAGACAGACAGTGGAGCTGAAACATCAAGCTTCTAGTTTAAAGTGAGACTCTGCCTCAAGGTAATAAAGTGGAGAAGCAACTGAGAAAGACATCCCATGTTCTCCTCAGGCCTCTGCGTGTACTCGCAGGGAGACACACTCAAGAGCATGCACCAAACATCCACATACAAATAAACATATATGCTCAATCGTACCACAAGGACATGTGCTCAGCGATGTTCACGGCAGCTTTGTTTGTCATAGCCAGAACCTGGAATCAACCTAAATGCCCCTCGACCAAAGAATGGATAAGGAAAATGTGGTACATTTACACAATGGAGTACTACACAGCAGAAAAACATAATGACATCTTGACATTTGCAGGCAAATGGACAGATCTAGAAAACATCATATTGAGCGGGGTAACCCAGACCCAGAAAGACAATTATCACATGGACTCACTCATAAGTGGCTTTTATATAAACATAAAGCAAAGAAAAAAAAGCTGACAATTCACAATTCCAGAGAACCTAGACAACAATGACAACCCTAAAATAGACATGCATGGATCTAATCTACATGGGAAGTAGAAAAAGACAAGATCTCCTAAGTAAATCGGGAGCATGGGGACCATGGGAGAGTACTGAAGGGGAGGGGAGAGGAAGAGAGAGGAGCAGAGAAAAATATATAGCTCAATAAAATCAATTTTAAAATGTAAAATAAATAAAGGTGCACACCAGTAAATAAATAAATATGTAAAAATTAATGATACATACATATTCCTGGAGAGCAAAAAACTCTCATGCAAGAAATATTCCAATTTAGGGAATATTTCACTTGTGGAATGCTGACCAGCCTACATCAAATCAGCCAAATTTGCATGATGTTACTAAAACGCACAGAAAAGTGAGGTTTCTCATGGATCTCTCTAAAAGACTGCTCTAAGAAGCATTCTACAAGGGAAGGAAGGAGTGAGAAGGAGGAAGAGGACGATGTATGAAGGTATCACAAATGAAACCCATTACTTTGTATGCTGACCTAAATTTCAATAAAATAAAGAAACTAATAAAAATTTTAACTATATTATAGAGCCAGGCACAGTGACAAACGCCTATAAGGCCAGCTTTCAGGAGGCACGGACAGGACAACTGCTAAGAGTTTGGGAACAGTCTTGATTAGAGAGAAATTGTGACTTGAGAATATAGGAGAAATTTCAGTTCAGTCGTATGGGTGGACTAAACAAATTATTTCAACAGGGTCCCTCGTTTCTGCTTTGTATCAATGTGTCACCCAATGAAGACCCATCCAACACTCCTCCTTCCGGAAGGAAAAGAACAGAACAAACAAAATCAGCCCCGTTCTCAACAAAGGCACTGGATCCTGAATGGGCTCCAAACCTCTGCTTACCAGCGTACTCAAATCACCAACTTAATATTATTCCCAAATGAAACCTATAAAAATGTTTCCTGGCTAACAGTCTCAACGTGGCAATGTCTATTGGCATATAGCTTCTAATAAATAATGAACTAATTGGTCTTTACCTCAAATATGCCCTCACGTGTTTGCTCTCAGGATTTTGGTATGTAAAGCTACAACTGCTTTAGGGCTGACATTTTCTGTCTCGTAGTTCGATGTACCAGTGACACCTAGTGGCCAATATCAGAAGCACATGCAAAGCTCATGAGCACATGGCAACTAATTTTCCCACAACCAGCACCTTCCAAGTACTATAAAGAATATTATTTCATGATTCTATTAAAATAGATATTTGTAAACACATTAAGAAACCTTAGGAGCCATTTAAACAGAGAGAAAAAGGTACAGAAAAAAAATCCAGAGTTTTCCAAAGGTATTTTGGGGATTTTTGGTTTTTGTGTGGCTCTGGACATTGAGACCAGGGTAGGTCACGGGAGTACAAAGCCAGGGTCCCCTGACACTTGAGCAGTTTTTGTTTTCAGACAGGACTTGGTAAAATTACCCGGGCTGGTCCTGATCTGCCAGAGCATCTGTGATAACAGACAGACCAGCAAGCTCAGGGGATTTTATTTTTTGTTTTTTTGTTTTTGTTTTTGTTTGTTTGTGTTGAGACAGGCTCTTCTTACCAACTACTGGACGCTGATCTCAAACTCAGCAATCCTCTGCCAAGTTACCCAAATGTTGGATTAAAGGGTATACACCACAACCAACCCTACTTGTTGTGTCTTAAGACATTGGGAGTGGGAAAAAAAACCCTGGACCCCCCCCCAGTCCCAGATTCCTGGGCTGGTGGGATCACAGGAATAAACTCTCACACCCACTTTATGTGAGCAAACTTTTAAAGAACCCCTCATAACCATGTTAAAATACGCCATACAGAATTTTCCCTCAATTTTTTACATATAAATGTGAATGGACTAAATTTTATTTCCTCAAAAATGAATGCCACTCCCGGGGCTAGAGAGCTGGACCTGTGGACAGGAGCGCTCGCTCTGCAAGCGCGAGAACCTGAGCTCCAATCCCCAGCAGTCACATAAAAAGGAAGGCATTCTGCGTGTGACTGCAGAGCAGGCAGGTACAGGGGGATCTGAGTGCTCACTGGCCAGCCTACCCCAAAAAGGCAGCTTCAGTTCGTGAGATGTCCTGGTAGACACCCAAAGTCCTGCTCTGGCCTCTGAATGCAGACACGGGCATGAGTACCTGCACACTCACACATACAGACACACATTCACATACACTCACACACACACACACACACACACGTACAAACAACACACATGCACAGACACACACACACGTACAAACGACACACATGCACACACGCACTCACACACACGTACAAACAACACACATGCACACACGCACTCACACACGTACAAACACACATGCACACACGCACTCACACACACACACGTACAAACAACACACATGCGCACACACACAAATTTATTAATAATATAATCATCCTCATCTTCATTATGCCATCTCCTATTACACAGCACCAACCCTAGCCAAGACGCTGGGGATAACTGACTTCTCTTCTAAATCTCTTGTCACTCAGGTTTTTCACGATCCTCTGACAACAAAACTCCCGTCTAATGCTGGGACAATGAAGACTACTGACAGGCTAAGAATGCGTTGGGGTGTGGGGGCGTGTTCAGTTTGTTCTGGTTTGTTGAGACACAGTGTCATCTGTAACCTACACTGGCCATGAACTTGCAGCAATCCTCCTTCCTCAGCCTCCTAAATGTGGGGATTATATGCCTGAGACATAAAACTCGGCTCTTATAATAATTTGATTTTTTCCTTACTTTTCATCCTTGACGCTACAAGATCAGACTCTATTAACAGCAAGGTCTTAGTTACTTTTCTATTGCTATGGCAATAGGAAAATCATGGCAACACACCATGACCAGGACAACTTAGAAAGCTTAATTCAGGGCTTCTAGTTCAAATGCTGAGATCTTGACAACCATGGCAGGGAGCAGGCCGGCAGGCAGTCATGATGCTACACATGCAGGATGCATATGCAGGCAGTAGCTGAGAACTTACATGTGATCCATACGCACAAGGCAAAGAGAACTAACTGGGAATGATGTGGGCTTCTGAACCTCAAAGTCTACCCTCAGCGACACACATCCTCCAAAAGGCCCACACCTCTAATCCTTCCCAAACAGCTCCACCAACTAGGGACCAAGTATTTAAATATGAGCATATGGAGACCATTCTCTATCTATCCACCACAACAGCCATGAGAATCTGTTCCTAAGAATGAAGTCCATACTACCAACATTCACATTTCCACCCTCAAAATTCACTATCCTACTCCCATACCCACAATTACCTTTTAACTGCAAATATGTTTCAATAATCATAAGGGATCTTTGTGTTATACAAAATAAGACAGTGTCTAGGAATGTGCTCAGTATTCTAGGATATGGAAGGCATCCACCAGGTTAGCAGAATACTGGCCTGGCATGCACAAAACGCTGACTCTGTATAGTAGTACAGGCCTACAATCTCAACAGGAGAGGCAGAAGTCCAGGGTAATTGGCAGAAACAAAAGCAGCCTGAGCTACATGAGGTCCTGTATAAAACAGTTCCCAATAAGAAAAGAAAATCAGGGCTGGAGAGATGGCTCAGAGGTTAAGAGCACTGGCTGCTCTTCCAGAGGTCCTGAGTTCAATTCCCAGCAACCACATGGTGGCTCACAAGCATCTATGATGAGAGCTGGTGTCCTCTTTTGCCATGTAGGTATACATGCCAGAAGAACATTGTATGCATAATAAATAAATAATCAAATAAATGTATCTTTTAAAAAAGAAAAAGAAGATCTTAAAAGGATCAAGTACGCAAACAGTAACAATAAATATCATTGTAAACATTACAAAATGCCTAAGCACGTTTACTGTCCTAAATATCCCCCATCCAACTGGAAAACTCTTTACAATGCTTTTTTCACACATTTAATGATAGCACAAATATGTGAATGCTTTCTCTTCTATCTCACAAAGAAACATCTATAAACCAAACATAACTAGATGCTGTACAGTGACAAATAGACATAGGCTCGCAAGTAGTACAAGGACTGTAGTCTGCATTTAACTTTGTTGTGAGTAAGGACCGTGGTCCACGCATTTAAAGCAAACCATTATCCTGCCACTGAAATCTGCTCTGCACACAGCTTTCACTTCTAGAATTATCATTGTCTATCTCTGTTCAAAGTCCTGCAATATCCTCTGAGACTCAGTGTAGGTGGACACCTCTGAGCATGTAACTCAGTGGTAGAAAAAAAACATATTTCTTTTTTGTTTTTCAAACTTTGTTTTTAAACAGGAATCCTCTGGTAGCCCTGGCTGTCCTCACACTCGCTCTGCAGACCAGGTAGGTTGGCCTCAAACTTAACTCAGAGATCCACCTGTCTCTGCCTCCAGAATGCTGGGATTAAAGGCGTGCACCACAACCTGCCAGGTGAAAAACACATTTCTTGATAGGGAAAACTTTTGCACAGAACATTACTAAAAGACATATAAGGAAAAACAAACAAAACAAGTGCTCAATATTTTAAGTCATCAGGGAAACACTAAAGCTAATTAAATTCTCAAGTTATCATCCACCCGAATACGAAAATTTTGAAGATGGATGACATAAAATATTGACAGGGATGCAGAACAATTCATACAAGGTTACAAGCAATATAAAATGGTAGTCACCTTACAAGTTTGTTACACAGACCACGTTCCAAGTGAATGAATCAGCAAACCCACACACAGGTAGCTATCTAAGAGAGGTGGATGCATAGGTTTACAAAAAGATTTAGAGCCGGGCGGAGGTGGCACACACCTATAATCCCAGCACAGGCAGATCTCTGTGAGTTCGAGGCCAGCCTGGTCTACAAAAGCTAGTTCCAGGCCAGGCTTCAAAGCTACAGAGAAACCCTGTCTTCGAAAAACAAAACAAAACAAAACAAAAAAAGATTTAGGCAAGAATCTTCACATATTCATAACAACCAGAAGTTAACAACCAGAAGTTGACACCCAGTAGGGAGGGAGCTGGGAGTTCTGCTCAGTGGGGAACACCTGCTTGATATGCATGCGGTTCTAGGTTCAAGCCCCAACACCTAGTTTATTTTCTTTTTAGTAAGCGAGCGAGAAACTTTGATGGAATTAAAAGAAATGGACAACATGACTGTTTCTCAGAAACACTGTAGGAAGCAAATACCGCACAGGAGGTAACTAACTCATCAGGGCACAGGAAACTACAGCAGGCAGACTTAAGCTACCGCGGGTGCCATGAGGGCACTACTGCACGGCAGACAGAATGGGGCCAAAGCCTGAGTTATTTTGGGACGGGGAATTCCGTGAATAATGTCATATGTCAGGTGAAGCCAGAAGCCGGATTCTGAACCCCAGGAACTGGAGTTATAAGCAGTTGTGAAAATATGTGGGTGCTGAGGACCAAACCACGGTCCTTCAAGAATAGTGAGCACTTTTCCAAAGAACCAATCTCTGGAGCCCTAGCATAATAAACTTTTAATTGCCCAATCTAGGTGTACATGTTTTCTCTATAAAAACATTTCAACTTTGCTCTATATGCAATTTTTTAGAAGTCCTTGTGATGGCACCAAAGCTTGAACCCACTAGAACCATGCGAGTGCAACACACTCTCCCTTCTGAGACAGGACGTTGCCATCAACAGTACAGGCTAGCCTGGAGCTCACCAACCTGCCTGTCTCTGGAGTGGTGGGATCCAAAGTGTGCGCTACCACTCCCTGCTCACAGCCTCCTCTCAGCCTTCATGTTGCCACAAAACTTCAGCTAAGACCCCACCCCTCACTGCTCCTCATGATCTGAAGCATATTCCCAACCATGTTTGCACTGCCCTTGAATGCACATCCTTCAATACCTACCTGTCTGACTGTCCTACACGTCTGCTTGTATGAGTCTCTGAGAGCCTGCCAGACAGCACCTATAACACCCCACCCACCATCACACTACCCACCATCTAGGCAAGATCGCTCTGTGTAGACCAGGCTGGCCTGGAACACAGCAATCTGCCTGCCCTCTGTCTCCCAAGTAGGCATGCGCCACCAACCGCCCGGCCACTGATCACCATCTAACACAGAACACACATTCACTAACCCCATTCCCCATCTTCCAATTACCAAGAATAGAAATTCCAAAGTCAGAATGGTTTTGTTTTGCTCCAACTTGTTTTCCCAGAACTTTCAAGGCAGTCTGGGGTGTAATGGACAATCAATAAATCATTGCTAAGTGACTGATTAATGAATGAGCAGGGAAATATAAATGGCACAGCTTTACAAGAATGCAATTTGGTAGAACTAACAAGGGCCTTACTTGTATTGATCTCCCAAAATTACATAACCATAGAGATATTTATCTCAATATTCCTGAAATTAAAACAACAAAATTAGAAATCTAAACGCTTGTTTAATTATAAAGAAAAGACTTTCTGGAGGCTGGCCTCAGACTTGCCAAGTACCTGAGGATGACCTTGAACTCCTGTTTCCCCCTGCCTCCTTCTGAGCATTGGGATCACAGGCACGCCCCATCAAGCCTGGATTTTGGGACATGTGGTTTCTTACATGAGCTGACGCACAGAACTCAAAAAATCACTAAGGATGACTTGAAAGTCCTGAAACAGACTCTACCTCCCAAGCACAAGATTGCAAGGCAGGAGTCACCTGATCCCGTTTATCATTTGATCTCAATTGACTCTAAGTTTGGGGAGGGAGGTTATGCAAGTGCTATACAATGGATCTGAGCCCTCGGTTTTTATGTAACATTTAGTTTAGATACAGGGCCTCTTTCTGTTGCCCAACCGAACCATCATAACCCAGCTTACCCAACAAAATCCTGTTCCTGAATGCATGCCACTTCCTGCTCATATCTCCTGCTTTTCTTTGATTCACACTCTACACGTTGATTTGTGTTTACTGAAGGCTCTCTCCCACTACCTCTACAACCACTCGGACCGTAGCTATTCTGCCTGGTGCTGTGTATCCCAAACATGCACTCCATAAGTTAAACCATTTGAACCCTCATAGCTCACAGCACTAATTCAATCAATGTCTAAGACTAGGAGAAAAATATCAAAAAAGCAGATATGGAGCAAGGAATAGTGACATATCATGGAAGCAGGAGTATTGCCATAGTTCTAGGCCAGCCCGGGCTAAATAGTAAGACTCGGTCTCAAAACCAAGGCAGGGAGGAGACAAAAAGGGAGGACACATACACCAACATCATAAACACAACAAACAAATGTTCTTTCTTCTGTGCTTCTTTTGTTTTCAAACAAAGGCTCAGATAGTACTCAAACTAGCAACGTAGCCAAGGTTGGTCTTGAACTCCTTCCTGAGGCCTGCCTCTACCTCCCAAGTGCTAGATTACAAGTGGGAGCCAACATACCAAGTCATTTCTTTGTATAACACAGCAGACACGCTGACTGGAGAGACATACAAAATGGCAGAAACAGATGGTTGGTGGCATGGAAAAGCAAAGGCAAGTGGGAGTCCAGGCCAGCCAGAGTTAAATGGTAAGACTGTGATCCACAAAACTCGCAAAAATGACGGAAACCAGCCACAGAGACAAAACTGCTTAGTTCTGCCATGGTGTGATTCTCACTAGCTAGACCCTAGACATCCCCTCACCAGCACAGTTTAGGGGGCTAGGGAGATGCTGCTCTCTGAGGACTTACTTCCCAGCACCAACACAACAGCGCACAGCCATCTTTAACTCCAGCTCCGCCGGTACCAAGCCTATGTGTAGTGCACAGTCATACATGCAGACAAAACCCCTCTACACATAAAATTCACTTTAAAACTGAAGTTTAACCTGGTTTACCTGGTTTTCGGTGGGGGTCAGGGGTTAACTCTGGCCCCGTGCTTGCTATGTAGGTACGCTACCACCATGCAATCCTCAGGCCTATTTATACTCTTATTCGGAGACTCACATTTGGGATAGTAACATAAACTCAACACATGGAAGCCAGGCGTGGTGGCCCAAGCCTTTAATTCTGGCACATGGGAGGCAGAGGCAGGTGGTTCTCTGTGAGTTTGAAACCAGTCTGCTCTACAAAGCAAGTTCCAGAACAACACAGAAAAACCCTGTTTCAATAAATAAATAAATAAATAATAAATAAATAAATAAATAAATAAATAAATAAATAAATAAATAAATAAATGGTAAGAAGCATGAGCAGTGCAGTGCCCCACTGTCTGGATATGGACTGAAAAGCACTGTGCCCTGTTATCAGCTAAGATTTGTGAAAGTCAGTTTCTGGAGCAGCATATTCCCCCTGTCTACGCTAGGACTGCTGAACAAATGCCTTCTGGGTACATGCTGAGATAGTATAGTAACCAATGAGACTGTGTGCAAGTCCACCCCAG
This sequence comes from Arvicola amphibius, assembly GCF_903992535.2. Classification (NCBI taxonomy): domain Eukaryota; kingdom Metazoa; phylum Chordata; class Mammalia; order Rodentia; family Cricetidae; genus Arvicola; species Arvicola amphibius. The sequence goes on from NC_052050.1 coordinate 35,880,646, forward strand.
CCTTTCACAAGGGGAAATAGCTCAGCAGGAGCGTGTCGGCCGCAGAGACAAGGCCCTCATCAATCTCCAGACTGTCAAAAAAAAAAGTTCACAAATGAAAATAAGTACTAGGGCCCAGTGATGGTGGTGCACGCCTTTAATCCCAGCTATCGGAAGGCAGAGGCAGGCCAATCTCTATGAGCTCAAGGCTAGCCTGGTCTATGAGAGCTAGTTCCAGGATAAGCTCCAAAGCTACGGAGAAACCCTGTCTTGGGGCAAAAGAAAGAAGGAAGGAAGGAAGGAAGGAAGGAAGGAAGGAAGGAAGGAAGGAGCGAGCTAGCAAAGAGAGAAAGAAAAAAGGAAGGAAACAAAGAAAGAAACAAAGAAAGAAAAGGAAAAAAGAAAATAAGAACTAAATTCTTGTCATGGTCGTTTGCTGCCGTCCTTCTTGGGAAGCACAGCTGTTGGACTGGGCTGTGGATCTGCCATCAGGACAAGCTAGATCGACAAAGCAGTTCACACTCACAGCGGAGCAGCCTTCTCACCTAAATGAGTATAACTGTGACCTCACAGAAAGTGCTACCTAGGATAACATTCTAGGACCCCAACAATTCCAAAAGTAGACCAAAGAACACAGTGAGTTTGTTCCTCCCTCTGCCTACAGGGACCGAGCTCACCAGCATGCAACTCGTCATGAGCCAGTCCAGCAAGAGATGAATACCCCAGCCTGCCCAAATACAGCTGGAGAGAAAGGAGGATTAGATACTTTTAAGAAATTCCAAGAAGATACAAGCTACCTTTGAAACTATTCAAAGTAATACCTCTAATTATAACCAAAACAAGTGGGCAGTCAGAGCCACCTGAGTCTCATCAAAAGAATGTGCTCCATCCAGCCAACGCCCCTAAGCCTTCCAACCATCTCGGGAAAGCCACCCCTTACTACCTGCCTGAAAACAAACAGCATGTGCAGCAGAATGTATTATTGGTACATTAGTACATTAGTTTAGAAAATATTACAGAGCCCTATTAGTATAGCAAAGTTACACTAATGAAACCACTCCCTCAGGTCAACCTGTGTGCTTCCTCTTGACAGGTTACAAGTCAGCAGCCTTGAAAACAACACCCAACCCACGTGACTAAGGCTCGGGGATTTATTCTCATTACCTAGGGGGTGGGGTGAGTGAAAGAAAGCTACTTGTTCCTGGCAGCCAGCAGCGTTCTCCAACCGCAAAATAAAGCTTCAACCCTACACGTGTGCTATGACAGTCACAGGACCAAAACAGCACCACAGTACATAAACAATTTGTGAAAAAAAAAAACTGTGAAACTTTAATTACATTTCTTGATTTATTTGTTGGGCATGTGTGTGGAGATCAAAGGCCAACTTGTGGGAGTTGGTTCTCGCCTTCCACCATGAACTCAGGTTGGCAGGCTTGGCAGCAAGCGCTTTGACCTGATGAGCCATCTTGCTGGCCCATAAACAAATTTTTCAAGTCAAAATGTTAAAGTAATACAAGTGTAAAGCTTTCGTTATGTCATTTAGGCCAAATTCCATTCTGTAGAGGAGTGGTTCTCAACCTTCCCAATGCTGCAATCCTCTGATACCATTCCTCACACCATGGTAACACCGCAACCATAAAATTATCTTTCTTGCTACCTCATAACTAATTTTGCGACTTTCATGAATATTACTGTAAATATATGATATCCAGCCGTCTGCTATGCAATCCCCCAAAGGCTCATAACCCACAGTTGAGAATCACACTCTACAACATCACAGCTTCCATTAAATCTGAAGTAAGATACTGCTAACAAATGCTTTCATGAAAAATCATGTTACCCAAGGGAACAATAACAAAAATAAAATTAAAATGCCTGGCTCTCTAGTCCCAGAACTCTTCCAAACTCCTTGTGTAGGTGACACAAAGCCACTTGGAGGCTGAGGATCGAGTCTTCCTTTGTAGTACCGAGCTACTTCCCATCCCCACCGACACCACAGAGGCAACCATCACTACCCATAAGATCTCCATACATACGAAAGGGGCTAGAGGGCTGGGAACGTAGAGCTCAGAGGTAGCGTTGTTGCCTACCACACATCTAGATACAACCCTCAGCATCACCTAACAACAGGAAAAAGATACACAGACACACACAGACACACAGACACACACACACACACACACACACACACACACACACACGCACGCACGCACGCACACACAGATATATTCATTACTGACGGGGCTGGAGATGTGGCTTGGAGGTTAACAGCACTTGCTACTTGCTCCTCTGCTAAGAACTGAGTTTGAGTACCAGCACCCACCTGGGCAGTTCACAGCCCTGTAACTCCAGCTGCAGTGGATCCAAAAGCCTCTTCTGGCCTCCTAAAACACCCATCCACACAAGGCAGACACCCACACACATAAGTAAAAAACAAAAACAAAAATCTAAAACTATAAATGCACTCAGCATCTTTTTTTTTTTCTTTTTCTTTTTTCTTTTGAGACGGGGTTTCTTGTAGCTTTGGAGCCTGTCCTGGAACGAGCTCGTGTAGACCAGGCTGGCCTCGAACTCACAGAGATCTGCCTGCCTCTGCCTCCTGGGTGCTGGGATTAAAGGCGTGCGCCACCACCTCCCGGCCTGTACTCAGCATCCTTGAGTGTTCAACTCTACTATAAGGAATTTACCCCACCAAAGCAAGTCAGTGTGTCCCATATCTATGATCAGAGCACTCAGGCAGATGAACAGGATTGCAGGGAGTTCAAAGCCAACCTAAAGTATACAGTAAAATCCTATTTCAAAGATGGGAGGGAGTGTCTCTACACAAATACTCAGGCATACAATACACCTTTGGAGGCAGGTTCAGTGGCCCACATTTGTGATCCCAGAACTTGAAACAAGGACAAAAGGACTACCCACAAACCTGAGGCCAGGTAAGCCCCAAAGAGACTGCCAAGACTGCCACAGATGGCAAAGCTGTCTCAAAATGCCAAAGCCACATATATACATACATACCTATATACATACATACATATGTATACCTATGTTCAAGTTCATTACATCATTATACTGTTTTTGAAATAGCATCTCATTAGGTTGCCTAGACAGGCCATGAACTTGCCATCCTCCTGCCTCAGCCTGGGTAAGTGACTGGATTACAACCCTGTAACATGTGACCCAGTAATGTAATGTAAACAATGTAATGACAAAATTATGGACATTTAAAGTATTTGTATTAGGGAACAGTAGTCATTTTAAAATCAGAATAGATGAGGTAGCTATTCAAGTCCATAAAAGACCCCCTGAGCAGTGCCATTACAAAAGAAACAACGGGAAAAAAATGACATCTTGAAATTTGCAGGCAAATGGATAGATCTAGAAAACATCATATTGAGTGAGGTAACCCAGATCGAAAAAGACAAATATCGTATGTACTCACTCATAAGTGGCTTTTAGACATAAAGCAAAGTAAAACCAGCCTACAAATGACAATCCCAGAGAACATAGACAACAAAGAGGACCCTAAAAGAGACTAATCTACATGGGAAGTAGAAAAAGACAAGATCCCCTGAGTAAATTGGGAGCCTGGGGATCATAGGGGAGGGTAGAAAAGGAGCAGGGAGGAAGGGAGGGGAGTAGAGGAAAATATATAGCTCAATAAAAACAATTTTTTAAAAAGGTGATTTATTGAACAGCCAATTAAAAGCATATGGTAAGAAATTTAATCAGCAGAAAATTATGTGTGTATATATTACATATGTAAGAAATATGTATGCAAATGTATGTATCTGAATTATATGTATATTTCTCCTATAAATAAAGAGCAAACTTCATAGCAACAAATATAGCTCCAAGAATAACTCACAAAATAAATGAAAGTGGTTTGTTTTGTTTGTTTGTTTGTTTTTGTTTTTCTAGACAGAATTTCCTTGTTTTAGCCCTGGCTGTCCTAGAAATCATTCTCTAGACCAGGCTGGCCTCAATCTCACAAAAATGCCTCCAGAGGATTGGGATTAAAGGCATGTGCCACCACCACCTGGCTTGACTTAATATTTTAATGACTTTTATTTTACATGTATTAATGATTATTTTTATGCATGCATGCCTGTGTACCACATACATGCCTGGTGCTCTCAGAGTTCCAGACAGTTGTGAGCTCCATGTGGGTGCTGGGGATTGAATCCAGGAGCTCTGGAAGAGCAGTCGGTTCTCTTAACCACTGAGCCATTTCTCTAGACCCTAAAAGTTTTATATTAATTCAGCTGGTACAAAATTCAAAGAAGGATACTAAGGGTAAAAACTGTCTTCTAGTTCTCTTATCTTCAGGAAATCAGATTTCTACTTTCTGATGTATTTTTATACATTTTTTAATTTTTTTTTTTGAGACAGTGTCTTTCTATGCAGCCACTGCTGGCCTTATCCTGGAGATTCTCCTGCCTTTATCTGTGATTAAAGGCACAGACCACTATGTTAGGCTCTTTGTTAAATTGTATTTACTATTTTTATTTGTGTATGTATGTAGGCAAGACTACACGTGTGCTAGCCTGTGCATGTGACATGGAGTAACTGTCAGAAGGGGACAATTTGCAGGAGTTAGTTCTCAGCTGCTACTGGGACATGGGTGGGGTGGGAGCTCTGAACTCTAAGCCTCTCAAGTTGTAAGGCTTTGCAATAAACAGCTTTACCTACTGAGCCAATTTTTTGGTTCATGTCAATGTTTTAACACACAAAACAACTGATATATTATGCTATAGAATAATCCTTCTGTACACTGTAAATTACACTGACTGGTTTAATAAAGAAGTTGACTGGCCAAGAGCTGGACAGGATAAGGTTAGGTAGGGAAGCCAAACTAAGGACACTGGGAAGAAGGGAAGAGTCTGAGGAGTCTCGAGAGACACAGGGGGAAGCAAGATGAAAGAAGATACAGCCACATAGCAGAAGGCAGATAAGAAGTACAGGTTAATTTAAAATTTAAGAGTGAACTAGTAACAAGCCTGAGCTATCGGCTGAGCACTTATAACTAATGGTCTCCGTGTCGGTTGCTTAGGAACTGGCAGGCAGGAAAGAAAAGTCCACCTACAATATTGTTAACGTTTTCTAATTACAAATCTCTTCCCCAAGTCTCAGCTTATTCTTCTGTAAATTAGAAAACACAGAAACATCCCCCCCAATTTAATAGTATTACCCTAAATAAAACTGACACCTTGCATAAACCATGAGTCCCACAACTGCTCAACTCACTCATCCTTTAGTGGACCTGCTTGCTACTAGCCTCTCATTCATTCCCACTGGCTCTCCACAAGGCCTTAGTAATGTATAAACACATCTGCAGATCTTATGCTGAGCAGCAAGGAAGGCCTTGTGCATACTCACAGGGATGCCCCAGACTTGCATGCCGTCACTGTAGCCGATCATAACCAGCAGAGGGGGCTCATTTCCAGTGCTATGCAGTTCATGAAATTCTAAATTCCGTGATGTATCTGTATTAGGATTAACAAAGAAGCAAATAAAAAGACAGCATGAGCCAAGAAAACTACTCATTTACCCCATCAATGCAAAGATTCAGTTACAACAATAAAAGCAGGGATCCGGAAGGACGGCTAAGTAATTAGGAGCACTTGCTGCTCTTCCAGAGTTCGGAAGAGCACCCACATCAGGTGGCTGACAACCATCTGTAACTCCACCTCCAGAGCGCTCAAGGCCTCTGAAATGAGGGCATTTGCACATGCCCATACACAGGCATATACACATAATCAATAAAAACAAATCTTTCTTAATTAAAAAAAAAAAAAAGCTCGGAGGCCAACATAGTATCTCTGGCCAGTAACCCCAGCAGGTAGGAGGCTAAAGCAAGAAGATCACCAAAGCCAACCTGGCCTACACAGTAACTTCTAAGCCAACCTAGCTACACAGTGACACCTTATCTCAAAGGGAAAAAAAGGTTTGTTTTTTTCTTTGTTATACTGGTGATTGAACCCTCACACATGCTAGGCAAGTGTGTTAATGCTGAGCTATGTCCCCAGCCTGCTTTTCCTTTGTGGGCGTGAGAAAGGCAAGGGCTAAATTGCCCAGGCTAGCTTTGGGGATGGGCATAGATTCATAGTAACCTTTGTAAACAGCCCAAAGATGAAAACAATACAAATGTTCACCAATTGGACGATAGCCTTATTATCGTACAAAGAGGATGGAGTATCATCAGCATGGAAGAAGAATGGATTACTACAGACTGCAGCATACGGGGGCTCTCACATTATAAAATGCTGTATGTGGGGATACGAGGTGGGGTAGTTAAGTGACAGACTGGGCCTCACCAGCCTTAGATGTGGGGGTTCAATCCCCAGGACCAGGAAAAAGTCCTTGTGCACTGTCGTTGGGAACCTGGAATAGTGCAAGCACTCTACATAGCAAAGACTTAGTTCCTCGGAAAACTAGACTGGGGTTACCATATGGGACCCAGCTATTTCCCTTCTGAGTATGGGCCAGAAAGAACAGAAGCAGAGTCTTGAGCCAGATAACGAATGGTGACAGCGATGGCTGTTCACAGAATTAAGAGCCGTATGAGACCTGGAGGGACAGACCTCTACTACCACCTACTCAGGAAGCTGAGGAAGGATGACTGTCACAAGATAAGCCAGCTTGGACTACAGTGTAAATTCGGAGCCAAAGAGCAATAGTAATAAAAAGTCCAGGACTAAGGATGTAGCTCAGTGGGCAAGAGGCCTAAGGATCAATCCATGGCGCCCCAGAAAGTTGCCATGGCAACAGAAGAATCAAAAGTTCAAGGTCATCTTCAACTACTATGATCTAATTTAAGGCTAGCACCGGCCACACCTGCCTCAAAAATAGGCAGCTTATCCAGTTGGAACACACATTTAATTCCAGTACTAGAGAGGCACAGTAGAGAGAAGCTCTGTGATTTACTCGCCAGCATGGTCTACAGACTGAGTTCCAGGCCATTCAGAAAGTCCAGTACTTGGGAAGTAGAGGTTGAGGTTCAGAAATTCAAAGCCACCCTGAACCATTGGAGAACCTGCCACTAAATAAAAAAATAAGTAAACAAACAAACTGACTGATAACAAATAAATAACTAACTGAAGAGAGCAGAGGGTATAGTTCAGTGGTGGTGCACCACACAGCATAAACACTGCTCTTGGTATAACGCCCACCGTTAAAGAAAATGGTATGACTCATGTCACTCAGGTGGCTGAGGAACTGGGAAGAGAATGGTTTATTTGAGGCCCAGAGTTCAACCTGCTTTAAAATAAAATAAACTAAACGGGTGGTGGCATACACATAGTGAGATACAAGTCAACCTTAGAAAGAAAAGAGAAAATGCTGACATGCCCCAACACAGATGAATCCTGAATATGAATCCATTTCTATAAGGTGTCTGTATCAGGCAGAGCCATGAAGAGAGTAAAGGGGCTGGAGCGGAGCGATGGCTCAGGGTTTAATAGTACTGACTACTCTTCCAGGGAAGGGTGATTTTATTCCCAGCATTCACTGGTGGCTGACAAGATCTGTCACTCTGCTCCCAGGGAATCGGACTCCCTCTTCTAGCTTCCAAGCTGCATAGACATACATGTAGGCAAAACACGGAGACACAAAAATAAATCATTTTTTTAGTAAGAAAAAGTTTGGTGGGGTAGTGCACACCTTTAATCCCAGAACTCAGGAGGTAGAGAAAAGAGAGGCTCTGAGTTCGAGACCAGCCTGGTCTACAGAGCGAGTTCCAAGACAGTCAGGACCACACAGAGAAATCCTGTCTCAAAAGAAAATAGGATAGATAGATGGTAGTTAGAAAGACTGGGGATGAAGACACGGAACAACTTTTAACGAATATAGTTTATTTTCCAATATGAAAATGCTATATAGAAGCCGGGCGGTGGTGGCGCACGCCTTTAATCCCAGCACTCGGGAGGCAGAGGCAGGCGGATCTCTGTGAGTTCGAGACCAACCTGGTCTACAGAGCTAGTTCCAGGACAGGCTCCAAAGCCACAGAGAAACCCTGTCTCGAAAAAAAAAAAAAAAAAAAAAAAAAAAAAAAAAAAAAAAAAAGAAAATGCTACATAGATCAATAATCAAAGATCATAATGGTTACACACTGTAGAGTGTTTAGTTTATGCACAGGTACCCCAGTCTCACCTCCAACTCAGGATCCTCCTGTCTCAGCCTCATAGGCACTGGGATTATCAGCATGCACTACCACTCCCAGCTAAAAATGAGTTTATTTTCAAAACTGCAAAGTTACTAGAAGCAAAATGGCCTGAGTGAACTTATAGCTCTTTTTCTAAAATCAGGTCACCTCCAAAAAAGCACTCAATACACATGTCCCAGAAGTTAGTCATACCGTTCAGATCTGCGTTCTCGAATCTGACCCAGACTATTTTCTCCTTTTCTTCTGTTAGGGGAGTCCCGCTGTACGCCTGCACAGCAAACAGAAGTGTTTTCATTAAGACACTGTAGGGTTCCAATACCACACAAGTTCAAAGCAATACAGGATTCTCACCATTCCACCCCCTCCAGCTTCTCCGTCCCTCACTGCAGCAAACAGTACATTCTGGAATGTCAATACTCCCAAAGAATGTTTGTCAGGGACTGATACTATCAGTCCAAGATGAGATTTTAATTCATCACAGAATTGCAGAAGCCTAAATACAGTGATCATAATAAACCCTCCGCAAACATCTTTATTCCTCAATAAAGATTACAGAATAACAAAATTCCACGGTTATCTGGCTTACAGACACAAAGCATCAGTTAATGCTTACAAGCCTGCAACAATCAGGAAGATACACATGCATGGCTAAAAACTGTTGGCAGGACCCATCAAAGCAGGTCATCTCTCCATGTAAAACACATCTTCATTTAAAATTTTTAGGAGGGCTGGAGACGAAGCTCAGTTGGTAGAGTGCTTGTCAAGCAAGCAGGAAGCCCTGGGCTTGATTCTCAGTGCTGCAGAAACCAAGACATTCGGGCTGCACAGAAACTCTGGCTCTCACACACAATTTGTAAGATCTTAAAAAGTGGTCCAAGTCACTAAATCCAAAGCTAAAAATGAGGCTGAGAAGGAAGATGGCTTGGGGCCAGGAATGCAATGCCAACCCAAGCAACTAGAAAATCAGTCTCCAATATTGGGGGTGGAGAATGGCTAGGTATGTGACATGGTAGAACACTTGCCAGAGAACAAGACCCTAGGTTCAATCCCCAGTACAAGAAAGAAAAGTTTTGTGTGCATGTATGTGTGTGTTCAGTGGAGGAAACATTTTTTTAATTGGTTTTTGTTTTTTAGGTTTTTTTTGCTTTTTTTTGAGACAGTCTCTCATTAACATGGAGCTCACCAATTAGGAAAGGCTGGGCCAGCAAACCCTTGGATCCTCAGGTCTCCACTTCCCCAGTGCGGGAATTATAAGCGCCTACCATCCATTATACCTGTCCATCATGGGTCTGGGGGTCAAACCCAGGTTCTCACGCTTGCATGAGAAGCACTTTACCAAATGTGCCATTTCACCAGGACTTGGTTTTTAATTTTAAGTTACTGTATATTACCTTATACACCCCTAACTTCAAATGGTGAGTTTAATTAGGTTTGGCAGCAAGAGCTCCCTATATAGCCCAGGCTGGTTCAAACTTCAGACCCTCCTGCCTCAGTTTACCAATAATGGGATTCTGGCACAAGCTACCCAGCTGCAGTTGTCCACTTAACACACCAGGGAAGGGGGAATTTCAATTGAGCAAGTGCCCCATTAGACTGCCCTGGGAGCATGTCTGTGAAGCATTTTCTTGATTGCTAATTGACGTAAGAGGGTACGGCCTACTGTGAGCAGGTGGCCCTGCACTATATAAGAAAGGTAGCTGAATGTAGGCCTGGAAACAACCCAATAAGCAGCCTTCCTCCACGGCTCCTGCTTCCGTTTCTGCCTCCAGTCTCCTGCCCTGGCTTCCCTCAGTGAAAGACTCCAACCAGTAAGTCAAAGAAACCCTTCCCTCCACAAGATGCTTTTTTTCTTTTTCTTTTTCTTTTTTAATTTTTTGAGAATTTTTTTAATTTTTTGAGAAAATATTTCCCTGGCTGTCCTGGCACTCACTCTGTAGACCAGGCTGGCCTCGAACTCACAGAGATCGCCCTGCCTCTGCCTCCTAAGTGCCGGGATCAAAGACATGCGCCACCAAAGCCCAGCTCCCAAGTTGCTTTTGGTCAGGGTTGTTCCAGAGCTAAAGAAAACAAACTATGACACCAGTTTTCACCTAAAGGGAGGGGTCTGGCTCAGAGAATGAGCACTGTGTGCAAGGCCCAGTTTAACCCTTAGTGCCAAAACATTAAAACAACCTAGAGCTAAGGTGTAGTGCATCATGTCTGTAATTCAAGAACTCCAGAGGCAAAGAAAGGAGAATCGAGAGTTCAGAACCACTCTAGGACACAGGGAGAGCTGGGCCTGGTGGTGCAGGCCTGTAAACTCAGCTCTTACAAGGCTGAGGCAAACAGATCCCAAGTTTAAGGCCTCCCTGGGCTAAAGAGTGAATTCACTTTCAACATGGACAACTATCTCCAAAAAAAGTAAAAAAGAGGGTCAGGGACATGGGTCAGCAGATAAATGAACCTACCGCAAAAGCTTGACAGCCTAAATTTAATGCCAAGAACCCATGTACAACCATTGTTAACCTTTGTTAACTCCCTGACATTTTCCTGGCTACAATTTTTACACTAAGAATCTGAACATTTTTATACACACAGCAATAATGTTAGCGCTTCTCTGCACTACATTTAAAATAAGTTTTCCTAACTGAAATTAGCAGATCAAAGGGCACAGCTGCGGGTTCCTAGTGAGCAGTGGTATCAGCCCAACACAACTCTGAGCTGCTATCTAGAGCATATCTCCCTCTATACAGGACCATTTATCTGCAGAGCACAGAAAACTTTCTAGACTCTATGAATTTGATTCCCAGAATAGGAGAGAAATATAAAACATACAACTTTCAGGGCTGGAGAGATGGCTCAGTAGTGGTTAAGGTCCTGGCTGCTCTATCAGAGAAGCAGAGTTCAATAACCAGCACCCACATAATGGCTCACAAAGACAACTCCAATCCCAGGAAATCCCTCTGAGGACCTGGTACACATAATGAAAAACTCATAGACTTAAAATAAATAATTTTTTTCAAAACAGACAAAGTCTCTCTACTTAGTCCTGGCTGTCCTGAAACTCACTATTATGTAGTTCAAGACAGTCTCGAATTTAAAAGAGATCCTCCTTCCTCTACCACTCAAGTGGTGTAATAAAGGCATTTGCCACCACACTTGGCTAAAATAAATGATTTTTAATGCCACTTTCATATTGCTGACTACAGCACTACTACAGATGAAAGGAGAGGCAGAAGGGATGGAGGACTGACCTATGCATCAGGCAAACAGTAAAGAAAATGGTTTGGTTTGGTTTGGTTTTGCGAGACAGTTTCTCAGTGTAACAGTCCTGGTTGTCCTGGAACTCGCTTTGTAGACCAAGCTAGCCTCAAACTCACAGAGATCTGCCTGCCTCTGCCTCCCAGGTGCTGGGATTAAAGGCATGCTCCACCAGCGCCCGATGAAATGTCCTTTTTAATTACTTCTGGCACTGGAGACATGGTCTATCAGTTAAGAACACTTCCAGAGGACCCAAGTTTGGATCACAGCATCCACACAGGTCAGCTCACGATTTCCAGTAATGCCAAAACTAAGGGATCGTAAGGTCTCTGCAGGGACCTACATCACCCCACATACACACATAAACAAGTAACAAATCTTAAAAGATCAATCTCAGCTCATGTCTTTAATCCCAACATTCAGGAGGCAAAGACAGGTGAGTCTCTGTCAGTTTAAGGCCAACCTAGTTTACATAATGAGACCCTGTCTCAAAAAAAAAAAAAAAGTAAGCTTTACTCTTAAAAAAAGAAAAAGGAGCTGGGTAATGGCGGCACAGAACTGTGTGCACTCAGGAGACAGAGGCAGGTGGATCTCTGTGAGTTCAAGGTCAGCCTGGTCTACCGAGAGAGCTCCAGAACAGGTTCCACAGTTACAGAGAAACCCCGTCTTGAAACCCACCCACCCCTCCCCCCCAAAAAAGGAAAAGGAATTAAATATTCAAAGGACAGTAAGATAGTTCACCAGGATCCTTGGGACACAATGGTGGAAGAAAAGCACCTCCCAAAAGTTGCCCTCTGACCTCCCTGCATAGCCAAACATACACATGCAATGAATAAATGTAAAAACGTGATGTTCGGTGCTCAGATCCTGTAATCAAGCCTTTGGGAGTCTCACAGGGGGTGGAGGGATGCTAAAAGTCTGCAGCCATCCTGGAATACAAAGACTATGCCAGAAACTGAAAAGGGAGGGGGAAATGAAGCAGAAAGGGAGAGGGAGGAGAAAAGGAAAGAGCTGGAAGAGACAGGAGAGGGAAGAGAAACTATAATCGGCTCATGCCATTGTTGCAGCCACTTAAAAAGCCATAAGTCTGTCTCTGACTTTGGATCTTTAGTCTCCTGAGAAGCGACTTAATATTTGTTTTGTTTTATTTTATGCTCTATGTACATAGCTTCCTTTAAACCTTGACACAAAACCCACAGTGAGTACAATGAGCTGTCACAAATAAGGACACTGATGAGCAGGGTCGTGCAGGGGCTCGCCTCAGCTCATGACACGTCCAGCTGACGTGGAAAGCCAGATCTGCCATCGAGTTTGTTTGTTTATTTTTCTGGTTTTTCGAGGCAGGATTTCTCTGGTTTTCCTGGAACTCACTTTGTAGATCAGGCTGTCCTCGAACTCACAGAGCTCCTCCTGTCTCTTCCTACTAAGGGCTGGGACTAAAGGCATGTGCTACTATCACTGCTTCAGGACTGAACTCTTAAATCACTAAGACAATCTCTGCCTGATGCAACCTCACTATCCCTGTTTCCTAAGGCTGCATTACATTCTCTTTTATTCCTCAGTTCAAATGGCATCTGACTCATTAGATCTCTGTCTGTCTGCTCGCTGTTTCTCTCACAATGCAGTCCAGGCTAGTCTGGAACCCTCAGGCGTCAAGCCTCAGCCTCCCCAAGGACAAGACGAAAGGCAGGTGATGGATCACACCCAGCTCCAGTCTCAGGTAAACTGAGTCTCTTCCTTCTATGTCCCAATGGTACAGCAGGATACTTTATACTTTTACTATGATGTTTACATTTGGCCATGTATTTTTGCTGGGTTTTAATTATACGGAGACCTGTGTTGATGAATCAAGTTTTACTGAAGCAACAACGATGACCATTCCTTTATATAGAGAGAGTGCTGTGTGGCTGGAAAGAAAACCAGAGCTCTCTCTCCAGAAGTCTGCCAAGCTGCACAGCAGACCAGAGGCCTGAGGCACAGACTGAGAGTTCCTTCAGCTCAGCTCAGGGCCTGGCACATGCAGGGACCCCAGGTAAATGCTATTTATTCAAGTTTCAGCTTCAGCTTGGACAGAGAACAAACAACACAGGAATTTCTGGCTGGGTATTCTAACTCTTAGATCAATGCCTCCAAGTTTACTTCCATAGAACTTGTTCTGAACCATTTTCACAGCTGGTTTCGTGGGTCAAGACCTGTTATCCCCTCCCTGAAAAACATGTTCAGAAAAACTAAAATTTCTGGCATTTCCCCCTATTTTCAGTTTTAGTTCACTATTTTCCCTGTTCCTGTCTCGTTCCAACACCTCACATGAGAGAAGAGTCCTCAAAGTTTCTGACCACAGCCTTTCTCCTCCAGCCAAAATATATTAATAATAATAATAATAATAATAACAATAATCCTACCACATTGTTACACAGGGTCTCTAGCTACATAAGAGATGCCTATATAACATTTGATAAAGATGCCCCATGGAAGCAGCAAACAAAATATTAAAGTAGAATCTTTAAAAATCACTTTTCCGTGGAACTGCAGCTTCATGCCAAGGCTCGGGGCTTACAGGAAGAACAAGTTGGCTTTCAGGTGTCCATTGCTCCCTCAGCCTGGCCAATATAGATATCAAACCCTCCATTATCACCAGAGTCTTGTTGCCAGCCGCCCTGTTCCCTTCGTTTCAACTAGCAATGCTTCCAAAGTCTCTCCCTCCTCTCTGCACCCCTCACAGATCAGTTATTCAGTGTGCTACATGGCAACAGTGCTGATTTGTTGCTATTAATAATCTTTGCTTGTTTCAACCAATTGGACTATTAAGCAAATGCCTCAGGAAAGGGAAGCATTTTTCCTCATGTGCACAACAGACCCCAATGTTGGGGTCTGTTTTCATTCAAACTGACTAAATGTAATAAAGCAGTATCACCATTCCTTACTTGAATACATTTTGCTAAACACAACTAAAAATCTAGACCTTGACCTTTCTGGGATATGGTCATAAAACTGGCATATGGAGCCAAGAGCAGTCCTCTCCAAGCCGCTCAGGTGAAGGACCACAGCAGTCAGGGATGACTGACATCCACATGAGAAAATAGTAAGCCTGTCCTTCAGTGGGTCCACAGGGACAGCAGTGTCCCATCCGTGCCCCACAGCAAGCACCAGACACGGGTGCAGGACTCTAACATGACAGCCCCGCTGCAGACACGGGTGCAGGACTCTAACATGACAGCCCCGCTACAGACACGGGTGCAGGACTCTAACATGACAGCCCCGCTGCAGACACAGGTGCAGGACTCTAACATGACAGCCCTGCTGCAGACACGGGTGCAGGACTCTAACATGACAGCCCCGCTGCAGACACGGGTATAGGACTCTAACATGACAGCCCCGCTACAGACACGGGTGCAGGACTCTAACATGACAGCCCCGCTACAGACACGGGTGCAGGACTCTAACATGACAGCCCCGCTACAGACACGGGTGCAGGACTCTAACACAGATCCACTCTCTGAGAGACAGGCCTGGAAATTACTATTATGTTTAACAAGAAGCCAAATAATATTGAACTAAATAAATGCGAGCAGTAATATACTATCTAATTCTTGCAAAGCTACTTGCTCTCATAAAAAAGAATATGACATTTAAAGAAGCAGTAAGGGCCTTCATCTCGACAAATCAGGGCAAAAGGGCGTATCTGCGTTGCAAAAAGCAAAACATTTTCCAAATAGAAAGAGATGACAATGTGTACTAAATATAAACATATACACATAAATAAGTAAAATTACTATCTAGTTAATACATAATATATAGTGCCCTGCCCACTTCACTCAGGCCCCTCTGCAGGAACAGGATGTGGGTATTTAAGTATGTGGGGTTGGGGATCAAACTCAGGGCTTCATATATGCTTGGAAAACAGTCTATTGGGGCTGGAGATATGGTTCAGTGGTTAAGAGCACTGACTGCTCTTCCAGAGGTCCTGAGTTCAATTCCCAGCAACCACACAGTAATTCACAACCACATGTAATGAGATCTGGTGCCCTCTTCTGGCCTGCAGGCATACAGACAGAACACTGTATACATAATAAATAAATAAATAAAACTTAAAAAAAAAAGGAAAACAGTCTATTGCTGAGCAACATCCCAAGACAAGACCTCTTACCTTAAACAAGTAGTTAGGAATTGGAGCCCTTAGGAAAGGGTTAAGGAGGTAAGCCACTGGTAACACATTGGACCAGGCCTGGGTTTGATGCCTAGTACTGGGAAGACCCCAAAGAGTCCTGACCCCTGTCCAAACCCCCCTGGATTCCACTCAGGAAAGCAAGACCCAAGGGAATAACAGGCCCCCGCCATCACAAATGTGAGCCACGTCTCCCAGCCACAAACGCAGCTCTTCCCTACTGGCCCGCAGCATGCCAAAACAAGATTTTATGCTAAGTTTAGGAAACGAGATTCTGGAGCTTCCTACCCAAAGCAAAGCGAGCATTTCTGTACTCAACACGTACTCACCTGCGGCACAACATCCTGCAGAAAAGTCACGACGCTTTCCATGTAGGACTGCTCCCTGGCAGGGATAGAGGGAGACAACTGTCAGCCAGCTTACGACAGAGGAGAACAGAAGGAAGAACTGCAGGCCAGCGCTCAGCCTCTGAGGATTCTTCTTCCTATACTCTGTTCGTGAGTCTGCATGCGCCACTCTCTGCTGAAGTTTCTATTCCTAAATAAAGGGAACTCTAAGGGCTGACGGCAGCAGTCCAAAGGTAGGGTGGGATGATAATGCTACCGAGAGGGAACTGTTGCTGGCGACTCAATTTCCTGACCATCTCTTTAAATAGGTTATGAACCTTGTCACTTACCTTTGTGAGCCAAAGTGAATGCATTTTCCTACAAAGGCAGGCATTAGAACAAGTGCTCAGTGCTGAGGAGATGGCTCGGTAGGTTGTACTTGGGCCTCTTCAATCCCCAAAACACATATTTAAAGAAAAAAAAAAGCTGGGCAGGTGGTGCATGTATATGATCCCAGACTAGGGAGGAAGACACAGAAGGCTCCCTGGAGCTCACTTTATCAGTCACCTAGCCTACTTGGCGAGCTCTGGCAGAGTGCAACCCTGTCACAAAAAAAGGAGGGCAGTATGAAAGGATGGGTGTGATGACACACACTGTAACCCTAGCACTTGGAACACTGAAGCAAGACAGTCACGAGTTCCGAGCTAGCCTGGCCTATGTAACGGGACCTTGCATCAAATAACTACAAGCCAGCAGCAGTGGCGCATGCCTTTAATCCCAACACTCGGGAGACAGGCAGGCGGATCTCTGTGAGTTCGAGGCCAGCCTGGTCTACAGAGTGAGTTCCAGGACAGCCAGGACTACACAGAGAAACCCTGTCTCAAAAAACAAAATCAATAACAACAACAACAACAAAAAAAATAGCAAGCATAAAATACGTTATAAAAGTGAGGAAAGGGGTTAGGGAAAGAGCTCAGCGGTGGAGCTCTTCCTTAGCATGTATGAAGTCTCAGGTTCAATTTCGAACACCACAAATATTAAGGACATTAGCCAATGACATTTTGTTTTCATTTTATCAGCTCTAGGGATGGAAACAAGGCACTACCCGGCTAGGAAAATGGCCTACCACTGAATGATAGCCCCAGTCCGGAAGACAGTTGAAATAGTCGCGGTATGAAGGTCAGTAAGTGGATAAAAATAATTTCTCCAAAATACTAAAAATGTCTGAAAGATGTGAGCAATTGCAGGAAAGAAAATGAGGCTACTAACTGCAGTGGCTCACACCTACAATCCCAGCACTAAGGAAGGAGCAACGTGAGTTTGAGGCCAGTCTCAGCTACACAGTGAGATCAGGTTTCAAAGAACTCATCTGAAAAAACCACTAATGCTGGGCATGTAGCTTAGCGGGCAGAGTGTCTGGCTGGCATGCACCAGGTTCTAGGTCCCATCCCCAACACTGTGCAAAGTAGGCATGACGGTGCACACCTGTTACACGCATGTCAGCACTCGGAGGTGGAAGCAGGGGTCAGAAGTTCAGGAAGGCTAGGAAGGGATATGATGCCACCTCAAAAGAAAAGAGTAAGTTTTCCTAACCCTTCAAAACCAAACAAAATACCTTAGAGACCTACGAAAGCAGGCCAAGAAAAAAGAAAACAATCACTGCGCCAACTATGCCAGGCTCATTTTCATCACCGTCTGACTCTTCTTTGGCCACAGGCAGCTTCGATTCCTAGGACACAGCACACTGCACGGACTCGGATCCTCTGGTCTGCTCGATTTCTCCCATTATCCCTGCCTTCCTACATTTCCAGCATCAATGTGGGCACCTTCCTCAGGTCACCTTTACACATAGACTCGCTTCTGTCCTCTGACCAGGCTTAGAGGACATCTGTGTCTGTTTCCCCAATAGATTATAAGCGCCCTTAAAGGAAAAACCACAACTCTCATGGTCACTTTCTACATCCAGAGCCTGTTACCAGTACAAGGACAAAGTTGGTACCCAAGTATCATCTGTCAAAAGAACACAGAATGCTGTGCCCAAGATCATTTTTCCTAACCCTAAAATCATCTAGGTAACAAAAATCATTACTGTGGTTTGAAGGCCATACGGTGGGGTAGCAGGGAATACTAAGTGAGAACAAATGAGAACACAGAAGCTGAAGACCCAGTAACTGGGCTCCAGCCGGCTCCCCGCTCTGGCTATTCCCTATGACGAGCTTTGCCTTGGCTTTGTTTTCCTCACCTATAAAGGAAGATTAAAATAGCAACCTAACTCAGAGCTAATAACATGTTTAAGTTCGTGGCGCAACAAATATCACAAATTCAGCTCTAGAGAAGAAAGAAGGGGAAAGGCAGTATTATGATATCACTGCATACACACACCTTCTTTAGTCTAAGAAGACTGTCTTTTGTAATACACTAAACCACCCAAAGGAAACGATCTAATCCATTATTCCCTGTAAGCATCTTCTTAGCCATCATCTTGCTACATAGCCCAGACTTGTCTGGAACACCATCTAGTCCAAGCTGCTCTCAAATTCACTGTACCCCTGCCTCAGCCTCGCAGGTCCTAGGATTGCAAGCCTGAATCACTGTCCCACGCTTGCTAAGAGAATTTTAAAACACATAAGACATGGCCCGCATCTGCAGTCCCAGCACTAGGAATGCAGAGGAAAGGTGGCTACTGTGAGTGTGCACTACGCAGTGAAACGGTTAAAAAACAAAAGCCAGAGGAGCACAATGGCACATCCTCTTAATCCCAGCATCTGGGAGGCAGAGGCGGGCAGATCTCTGCCAGCCTGGTCTGCAGAGTGAGGTCCAGGACTGTCAGAGCAACACAGTGAGACCCTGTCTTGAAAAACACACAACAAAACAAACAAAATTCAGGTGTCATCACACCTGCCTGTAATCCTAGACAACTGAGGATGGATTGCTCCTCGTCCAAGGACAACTAGCCTCAGAGTTAGTGCCCAGCCAGCCAGGACTACATAGAAGAATACTTTCTTTAAAAACTAAAACAAGGAGCCGGGCGGTGGTGGCGCATGCCTTTAATCCCAGCACTCGGGAGGCAGAGGCAGGCGGATCTTTGAGTTCGAGGCCAGCCTGGTCTACAAGAGCTAGTTCCAGGACAGGCTCTAGAAACTACAGGGAAACCCTGTCTCGAAAAAATAAATAAATAAATAAATAAATAAAACAAGGGCAGGACACGGCGGTGCACACCATTAACTCCAGCAATCCAGAAGGAGAGGTAAGAGGCCAGCATGATTTATACAGCATGATCCAGGCCAGTCAGCGTTTCATAGAAAGAAACAGTCAAGCCGGGCGGTGGTGGCGCATGCCTTTAATCCCAGCACTCGGGAGGCAGAGGCAGGCGGATCTCTGTGAGTTCGAGACCAGCCTGGTCTACAAGAGCTAGTTCCAGGACAGGCTCCAAAGCCACAGAGAAACTCTGTCTCGAAAAAACCAAAAAATAAAAATAAAAAATAAATAAAAGAAACAGTCAAAAAAAATTGGGGACTGACAGCACAGGCTTAGAATCTCAGCTCTGAGAGAATTGGGAGTTCAAAGACAGTTCCACTATATAGCAAGTGTAAGACAAACATGAACCTGTCTCAAAAGCCCAAAAGAGAAAAAGCAGTTTTCCTATTCCTTCTGCTTACTCTAGTCTCTTTGCCAAAAAGGTACTCTTGAGTCTAAGAGTCCAAATTCTAGCCTTTAAAAATAAACTCTTCCAAAATGTTACCTCCTTCCAAAATTGTTTTAATTCCATTCTAATTCATGTATACCATGTATATAGAGATGCACACCTGTGTCTGTGTGTCTGGGGAAGGGCATGTGCACATGGAAGTCAGAGAATAACTTAGAGGAGTCCTTCTATCACACGGGTCACAGGGATCAAACTCGGATCCTCAGGATTGGTGGTGGCAAGCCCTCTTACCCACTGAGCCATCCAGACAACCCCCAAAATGTTTCCTTCTCATGAACCTGCCACTACTAAAATATCCCCTCTAAATACTCAAATGATGTTTTGCTGGATTCTTTTCCTTTGTAGTAATTACAATAATTTCAACTATATATTTCTTTTGTAGGGAGCAGGGTTCAAGATAGGGTTTCTCTGTAGCTTTGGAGCTTGTCCTGGAACTCACTCTGTAGACCAGGCCAGTCTCGAACTCACAGAGATCCACCTGCCACTGCCTCCCTAGTACTGGGATTAAAGGGTGCACCACCACTGCCTGACTTTAACTCTATTATCTCTTTAAACCATAGCTGCCCTATCAAAGAATAACTAAAATACAGAAATACCCTTTTTCTAACATTTATACTGAGACCTACGAGAGATACATTTTATATCACAATTTAATTATCATATATATATATATATAGCTTTGAATAAATATACCTCTGCAAATATCAAAAACCAACTTTCTTTTGTTTTATATGTACACATAAACATTTGCATGTGCTTGTGTATGTCTGTGGTGATGGAGATGGAGCCCAGAATTTAAGAATGCTGGAACACTCAACAATGTCTTCTATCCCCAATTCCTATTTTGTTCTTTTTCAAATACTGATCATGACCCTCTCAACTAATTTAATAACTTGTGGAACGTGGAGTTTAAGAACATTGATTTTTATTTTATTTTTTTTAGATTTTACCTTTTTGGTGATACTGGGAATCACACTCGGTGCCTCCCCCAAGCTGGGCAAGTGCTCTGTCCCTAAGGTCACCCCAAGCACTCACACTGCTCCCCAGGTTTAGCACGGTCACAGTTATGTACTACACTATATAAATGTGTTGAATATGTCAAGTCAGCTATACCCTCCAACCGTTCTTTTAATTGGCCTTGAAAATGACATTCACTTCACCGGCACAACCAAAAACTAAAAACTGTTTATAAAAGCAAGCACTACCCAAACAGATATTCTGAGTGGAAGCTGTTTTTTAGAATGTTTTCTTGGGTGTGGTGGCACACGCCTTTGCACTCTGGAAGGCAAAGGTGAGCAGCAGATCTCTGCGAGTTCAAGGCCATCCATGACAGCCAGAGCCAAGCAGGGAAACCCGGACGTTCTTTCCTGAGAGGTGCTTACGTGACGGCCTGAGGGCGAACCACAACTCCAGCAGTGCAACGGCTGGGCCTTCGAGGAGAGTCCGTCGCCATCACGCCGCTCACACGACCTGTTTCCGAAAGAAAAGAGAAAATACTTCCTCAGTATTGAGGGGGAGTTGTATGGTTATCCACTGAAGATCCCTTTTCCAAACTGTGACAAACTATGAATTCTCCCAGAAACTCACTATTTTAACTCTAGCTGGCCAAGAACTCCCAGAAATCTGCACGCCAGAGTACTGGGATTAAAGGTGTGCCACCACACCCAAGAAGATTCTTTTCTTTTTCTAAACTAGGGTAAAGTCTGTAAAGGAAGTTGGCCTTGAACTGCCCGGAAAGTCAAAACAGTTTACTCTTGCTGGAAATTTCTTCTACAAGCACCAAACTAGAAAGATAAGAGAATAAGAACTAAATGGGGCTGGGCAGTGGTGGTGCACGCCTTTAATCCCAGCACAAGGGAGGCAGAGACAAGCAGACCAGCCTGGTCTACAGAGCAAGTTCCAGGACAGGCTCCAAGCTACAGAGAAACCTGTCTCTCAAAAAAAAAAAAAAAAGGAAAATAAATAAATAAATGGGAATTCTAACACAGAATCGCTTACAAAATCAAATACAGAACCTAGTGTGGCAGAACAAACCAATATGGCCAACACCCAGGAGGCCCAAGCAAGTTAATTGCCATGAGTTTTCAGGCAATGCAAGCCCAAGGTACCTAGTATGAGTCTGTCTTAAAGAAAAAAAAACTGACTGGGGGTAGTGATCCATACCCATCATCCCAGAGGTGAAGGCAGGCAGGAAGATCAGTAGTTCAAAGTCAGGTATACAATACACAGCCACTGACATAAAGGATAGATGGCCCATGAAAGACAAAGACCAAATGGAAGTGACATGGTATCACTCTACCTTCAAATAAGTCTGGTGAGGACTAATGTGTAAAACTGTGGAGCCACATTTAATTAGTATTTTTTAACCTCCAAGTATTTTAACAGAATCACCAGCATGTAAACAAACCCGTCATATAGACCCATATGATGTAGGGAGTCTCTTTCCCACAGTCTAAGCAAGCCCTGGTCCTTGACTATCTAATGAGCTTCCCAATCACTGAGGTGGCTTTAAGAGCAAAGAGTCTACCTGATTAAGGTCTAATGGTCTCTTAAAGGTTCACGGAAGCTCACAGCCTGGAGGTAAGCTGGAAATACCTAAAAACATCACTTTGAAGTAGGCTGTACTCTACCACTTCCGAAGAAAACTCACAAACTGCTGATCCCCATACTCCTATACAACCCAAACACCTTTGTCCCAAATAGTCCAGGTATCCCTTTCTCAGGCAGTACCCCTCACCAGATCCCCTCAGCACTCTGATTGCCATTCCACCCTTTTCCATCCAAACCAGTCTTCCCACCCTTTTCCTTTAAGGGCCTTGTCACCTGAGGACAGCTTCTTGCAAGCCCCTCAGGCTCCACTCTCCCCCAAAGCCAAGGGAACAACACTCCCCACTTCACCTCCAGCCCAGCCACCACTGCCCCCGGCCGCCCTCTGGCCTCTTGCCCGGCTCTTCTCCAGTTTCAATAGCTTTTCCCCACATCCCGTCAACTGGGACTGGCCCAGCCCTGTCCCCTCATGCTGCCTGTCCCTTTTCCTCTCCAAGCCTCCCCCACACCAAGGACCAGCCAGCCTTCTCACCGGCCGCTCCGCCGGTAAACGCTGTTCCACAGCTCCAGGCTCACTGTTTGGAGTCTCCCTCGTGATTGACGGCTACCACTTCCTACCACGCCTCGGCGGAACCACAGCTCCAGCCAATCCCAGGAGCAAACTGGCCCCGGCGCGGCACCGCCCTTGGAGGTCAACCTCGCCAACCAGCAAGTAGGAAAGAGGCGGACCCGCCTCCGGAATCCATCCAATCGGCTGGGGCTGGAGGGAAAACACAACAGTATGGAAGTTCGGGTGAAGCGGGCGGGTCAGGTTCGGTTGTGAATGCAGGCGGTAAGGGAGAAAAGGCAGGCGTGTCTGCGGGCCTGGAAAAGGTGCCTAGATGGCTTTTCTGTTTTAAGAAAACGCAACGTGCTGCAGATACCTGCCCACCTCAGCCAGGAGCCTCCGGCGCGAAGCCCGAGGCTAGGGATACTGGTGTGTTTACATGGAATTCTCGCGACAGCTGATTCGAAGCAAAAAGCACGTGGACGTGGCAGCTGCCAATCCTTTTCATCTGGCCACTCAGACTGCCCTAGCCCGCCCTCCGCCCCGCCTGCGACAATGTGTTTACCTTCCGGGAGTCTAGGCTGGTGGTTCTCTGGTCAGCCCCGCTGCCGAGCACGAGTCTGAATAAGGTTGGAATAAGGGGCCTGTAAGAAATTTTGTTGGGGTCCTTAAGGGTTACTGTCATAGAAATGGAGTTAGTGAACATCTGGAAATGGAGAGATCCCAGACTTTGGAGGGATCCTGTTGAGCAATACAGAGGATCTATGGAGACTCTAAGGAGGATGTCTGGGGCTTTGCAGGGTGGGCATTGGGAAGAAGATCTTAAGGGTTCCTGGAGTCTCAACAAGTCATGGGCCGAGAACTCACTTGAGAAACCCCCACTCACACTCGTATCTGTGCTTTATCTTTCCCCTGACCACGTATTAACCCATTGCCTAAACCATGCTTAAAGCCTCTTTTTAAGGGATTGGGGTAATACATGCCTGGAATCCCAGTACTTGGGAAGCAAAGACCAACTTGGTCTACATAGCAAGTTCCAAGCCAGTCCAGTGCCATCACCAGAGACCTCCTGTCAAATGACTGTCATTCCCCCCCTCCCCCCAAATATGGGACTTCTTTTCTCGGTGGGCTCTTCATAACATAGAAACAAAAGAAGTGGGGAATGAACGAGAATGAATGGAAATGCTGTTTGTCTGCCTCCAACTTGCAGCTTTGACGTGGACCCAGGGGAAGCATACAGTTCGTAACTTAAATGCCTTAGTTGACCACAGTGGTAGCAGGAAATGTTTTTTTTTTTTTTTCCTGTTGGGATTCTCAGACTAAGCAAGTAGTCTCTGGATGGGACTCTAGGGTGTCCTGAGATAGGCAAGGAATAGGCGGTTGCTGTAGCCATGTGATGAACTGGTTCAGTTCATCTTACCCTTCATCATCAAAGACCTCCTCTCAGGGCCTGCAAGATGATTGGAAAGCTAAAGGCCGCTGCTGCCAAGCCTGACCCCCTGAGTTCAATCCCCAGGACTCAACATGGAAGATGAGAACAAGCTGTCCTCTGACCCCCCACACCCACAAACACAATGGTGGTTTAAGATGAATTTTAAAGATCTCCTCTTTGTCATACTTACAGGGAAAAGGCAAGGGAATCAGACGGCCATCCTTTGCTACATAGGGAATTCGAGGCAGCATCTTCTACACAAGACCTTAATAGATACATATGTGTGTGTATATATGAGATAGGTAAGCATGTGCTCCCAGCAGACATGAAGGGACATGAACCTAGATGGTGCCAAGGTCCCCAATGGCCACTTTGAAAAGGATGTTTTCCAAATGAAGGCTATATCACATTTAGTTGTTCCCAGGTCTGCCCTGTTAATTCTTAATGTGAAAATGTGTATGTATAAACAGGCAGGGGGGAGTGTATGCAAAGTTCTACAAGTGGAGGGTTGGAGGAGGGGAATAGCCAGAGCTGGGAGCAGAGTTACAGGGTAGACAGCTAGTGGCGTAGATGCTAGGGTTTGAACCCTGGGTGTTGGGGAGGAGGATGAATAGCCAGAGCTGGGAGCAGTTAGAGTTACGGGGTGGGCGGATAGTAGTAGAGAAGCTAGGGTTAAACCCTGGGGGCTGGGGAGAGGTGAATAGCAGCAGCTGGGAGCAAAATTACAGGGTTAGCGCTCCTTGTGGAGACGCTATGGGTTGAACCTTTGGTCGTGCAGGTTGGAGGCCAGACTGGACCACATGAGACTCAACCTCATTAAACAAACATCAGAGATTAGCCTTGATGGCTCACAACTGTAATGACCGTGCTCAGGAGGCAGAGGCATGACTGGATTTGAGGCCACATTAGGCTACATAATGAATTTAAAGCCAGCTGTGCTATCTGGTGAGATACTGCCTCAAAATATAAGCGGAAAGAGAGGAAAACCCCAGACTAGACACTCCCAACCCACTTTTGGTATTTGCTTTATCACCACCTTGAGATAATGTCGATAGGCAGTATACTCTGATATAGCACCTGACTTTGGTTAGCCCCAGTGAGAGGACTTCACCAAATAGCTGAGGATGAACTTGAACTCCCAATCCTCTTTTCTCTCCTCCAGATGCTAAGACTAGGCAAGCATTACACCACATTCAGTTATTTTTTAACCAGGACTATGAAGTTCATTTTCAGTGCAAGAGAACTGCCTCTTTATTCTGATTACTACCAAGTGTTATTTTAACAAATTACTGGCTGGGCATGGGTAAGATTAGACTACCTTTCAGATGACTACAGATAAAACTCAAGACCACACTGTGATAGTGCATGACTATAATCCAGGATTCCAGAGGCCGAGGCCAGTTGAAGTCTGACCTACACACCAAAACTGCCTCAAAGAAAAAAAATGAGCAAATGAATTTAAAAAAGTAAATTTTAGAACTGAACGACTATAGTGTTATATCAAAGAAAACTAAGGTGAAATTAAAACAAGAATGTGTTGCTAGAAAAAGTTGGTAATAGCTAAAAGATTCCTAAATTTGGTAAAGGATACCAATCTAGAGATTCAACTTCAGACAACCAAAAGAAATCACTCAGGGACTCTTCAAGAGTGGTTAGTGGCAGAAATGAGGAGAGGTGAAAAGTAGACCTAAACAGTGCTGGGTCCATGAGTGAGTAGACATGTCAGTGAAGCCTGCTAATTTATGCAGCTAGCATGTCCGTCATCAGGAGAGTCCTTAACAGCATTCCCAGACATCCCGCTGGCCCCGCCTCCTCAGCTTTTTCATTATTTCGGCAGCGCCGCCCCACGAGGCAGTATTCTACCTCATGTAGTAAACTGCGTAGCATATCCAAGTCAATCTTCGTTTTGCTAGAGTTAGGTATCAAATGCAAGGCCTTGTGACTGAAGAGATGGCTCAGCAGTTAAGAGTACTGGCTGGCCTTCCTGAGAACTTTGATTTGGTTCCCAGCACCCACTTGGTGGCTCACAACTTATCTCTAAATACAGTTCCAGATCTGACACCCTCTTCTGGCCTCTATCTAAACACTAAACATATACATGGTATATATACTTACATGCAGGCAAAATAATCGTATACATAATGTTTTTTTAAAATACAGGGCAAACAATTACACTAAACCCCTAATCCTTTTACCTTTCCTGGTCACAATACCTGACCCACATTATCTCTCTGGTTTGTTTTATCCATTATTGTTTTGAGACAGTCTCATATATCTCAGAATGGCCTAAAACTTTGAAGCTGAGGATGACTTTGAATCCCTGATCCTCCTGCCTCTACCTCCTGAGTACAAGGATTACAGACCTATACCAACATACCTGGTTTATGCATTGCTGGAGCAGACTTCATATGTGTGAGGCAGGCACTCTACCTACTCAGCCACATCACATCCCCAGCCCTCAATGAGGCTTCTTATTCCAAATTCAAAGTTGAAGAGTACAATTACACACACATTTGTACACTCTTGGTACTTCAGTATTTCCCTTTAGGTTTTATTGTATTACCAAAGAAAGGGCCAGAGTTTTACTGAACACTCACAAGCTATAACTGAATCATATTGTTAGATATTTAGTTTGTTCCTATGTGTTCTATATTAAAATAAGAACTCAGTGCAAAAAAATGAGTATTATATGTATTTTAAGTCAAGAAAACACAGATATCTTACATAAGTGACTGTTAGTACCTACCATGAAGAATCACCAACAAAACGCCAGCAACATAAAGAGCAACAGTTCACTGATTTATTAGATGGACATAATCAATGAAAACTGTATGATATAAAATAATTTAGGAAATGTTGGGAATTAGCAGCACCATCTGTTACTGAAATATCAAGAAAAACGTCACGTATTTTAAGCAAACACTAGAAGAGGGTAACTATATGTCCTAATGCCACTGATCTGGGAAATGATGGTGTTTTAGGCACACACACCTCCTTCTATGCCAGAGATTTCAGTAAGCACATCAGATGTACTGTTCTAGAAAAATGCTACTGAAGTTAAGACATACTGCATAGTATAAGTAGACAAGAAGACTAAAATCAGCTACACTGGCATGGCTCAATGCTTTTCCTATGAAATGTTTAGTTATGGATTATGAAATGAGAAATAATATATTTTTTAAAGACACTAATGGTCCCTAGGAAACATTAAGTGGAGCACAGATCACTATGAAAATACATCACTTTTCCAGTTTGCTTACTAATTTTCTTTAAAAAGTCATGTGTTCTTCACAAGTGGTGTATACAAGTATGTAATAAGCATTTTAAAAAGTTTAACCATGTTTAAAATCTTATAGATTCTTCTGATTTTTCTTCAACATTAGCCCTGTTGTCACATTTCTGTGTCAGAGTAAGAGACTGAACTTGTGTAAAGGATACAAATTTACACACATTTTACAGCAACTTATTCCCTACATCTACAAAATTCACATTTATAATACAGGCAAGTACAAGGCCAGGATAAAACTGTTAAATTCCAAAAAGTTAACAGTATACTCTTTATTTTATCCCCTTAAAAAAAAGTTCAACTTCGGCACCAAGTTTAAAAAGCCCTCGCTCGCATCCTAGGGAGAAGTACCCACTTTCCAGGTCCATCTCAGCACACACACACAGTTTTCCGGTGCTGCTGTAGGAGAGGATTTCCCATCTTCTTCTGACCCCTGAGTCTGCGCCGCATGGTCAGTTTGACCGAGTGCCTGCGCTGAGATGCTGCAGGGAGACTCGAAGCCTGAGCCCCAGTACTTCGACTTAAGCCATTTCGTCGATGCTTCTTCATAAGGGGGCCAGAGTTGGACTCTTCTAATGTCCTTTTAAAATTGGCTGGAGGGGTTCTTTCAACTTCTTGAGCCTTCATCTGACCTGGAGTTGACATCTTTAAATTTTTTTGGTCCATGACGGTATTTGTCGAACTGGTCGGCACCAGGCCAACTGACAGGGCATTAGTCAAAGAATCATGAATCCTTAAAGTCAGGGCTTTTGGACAGTTTTCTTCAAGTGCCTCTGAATCTTTTGAGGTCATCACTACAGTCTGGATACTCCCTCGAGCTGTCTCACCTGGGACCTCTAAAAATTTCTCTGAGAAGGCATTACTACGAACAAGGGCAGGTATGTGGTCCTTAGAGTTCAGCCGTGGCCATGGATCTTCTTCCAATGACTAGAAAAAGAAAAGGAAAAATAATTATCCTTAAGTTCAATAAAATGACACACTAAGTCCCCATGATGATGTTAAGAAAACAAAACCATAGAATGCACTCACTTCCTTCACAATGTATTTATTGCACCAAGTTGAGGGAGAGGCAACGAAAGTAATCAATACAAAGGTAGCAAAGAGGATCCCCACCTTCAGATGGAGAAGACTCACATGCTCACAGGTATATCTCAACTACAGCTTGGACCAAGTAAGATACTTCAAGGCTTCAAAACAAGACTCCTTAAAATAGCCAAAACCGCACACTTTGCCAAGCCATTCACACTGTGCCAGATGCAGAAAAGAGCAAAATTACTGCTATTTATACTTTAATCTCTTTACCCAAACTCCATATTTTCTTTTTTTAACTTGCTTACTTTATCTATTTAATGAGGCAAGGTTTTTCTTTGTAACTCTCTGGCTGTCCTAGATCTCACTATGTAGACCAGGTTGGCCTCGAACAAACTCAAAGAAATGCCTGCTTTTATCTCCCTGGTGCTGAGATTAAGTGTGTGCCACCTTTGCCAACCCAAAATCTATTCTTTTTGTTTTGTTTTGTTTTTCAAGACAGGGTTTTTCTGTAGCTTTGGAGTCTGTCCTGGAACTAGCTCTTGTAGATCAGGTTAGTATTGAACTCAGCACTCAGGAGGCAGAGGCAGGCAGATCTCTGTGAGTTTGAGACCAGCCTGATTTACAGAGCCAGATCCAAGACAGGCTCCCAAAGCTACAGAGAAACCCTGTCTCCAAAAAAACAAACAAACAAACAAAAAGAAAAACCACCAACTTCCTAAATTCTAATTTGTGACTATAATCCGTGTAGGAAATGTGAAGTACAAAATTAAATTAAAGCAATTATGTTATAATGGAAACTCAGATAGATAATAATTTGTCCATCGACTGAGAAAACAGGTCACGAAAGGACCTTAACAATGGCAATAGACTTTTTTTCCTTTTGTGGAGACAGTCTCACTATGTAGCCTAGAGTCATCTCAAACTCTCCATATGGCCCTTGAAATTGAGAATCCCCCATCTCAGCTTCCCAAACACTAGAATTTCACATGTGTGTCACCATGCCAGGTATGAGTGTATATGCATATGTATATGCAGTATACGTGTGAGTACATCTCTGTGTATGAGCGTGGATGCTTGTGCGAAGATCAGAGATAACCTTGCGAGTTGGTCTTGACTTCCACCTCATTTGAGACAGGTCACTTTGTTTTTGTTTCCTGTTGTGTGTGCCAGGCTAGCTGGCCCATGAGTTTCCAGGGATCCCAGTGCTCTGCACTCCATCTCCCCACAGGGGTGCTAGGATTACAAATGTTCCCACTAAATGTCCAACTTTCACATGGATTCTGGGGATTAAGACACAAGGTATCCTTCCTGCACATCAAGCATTTTCCCCACTGAGACATCTCTCTGGCCCCTCTCCTTTTCCTTTCCAGGATAGGGTCTTGCTAATATTACCCAAGAAATATGCTAAGAAATGTTTGTTGTGACAGCATCTCACTCTGTAGCCCAGTGGTCTCAGACTAGCAGTGATCTTCCTTGTCTAAGCCCTCTAGGTTCTAGAATTACAGGAGGCATCACAACATGAGCTGTTAGGGAACAAGAAAGTAACCCATGAACCCATGGTCCCTCTACCCCAACTCTCTGAGAGGCACACATAACTGTGCCTGCCTTGGAAAGAAACCTCTAACATGAAATTTCTTTTAAGCAAGCCAAGTGTGCAAGTGCACACCTGTAATGCCAGCACTTAGGAGATGAAGGCAAGACAATCAGTTCACAGCCAGCTTCAGGTATATAAAGAGTTTGAAGGCAGCCTGTGATACAAAAGACCCTATTTCAAAAAACTAACATCAAAAAAGCCCAAAAATTTTGATTTTTAAGTATTATAAGCTGGTGAGATGGTTCAGTATGTAAGGCAAAGATGCTTGCAACATAAGCCTGGCAAACTTAGTTCAATCTCCAGACCCCACATAAAAGCAAGAGGAGAAAAACAACTACATAAAGTTGTCCTCTGACTCCTCATGCACACTGTGACATACACACCCACAGCAATAAATTTAAAAAGAAGCTAGACATAGTGGTGCATGGGTTTAATCCCAGCACTTGGGAGGCAGAGACAGGTGGATTTCTGTGAGTTCAAAACCAGACTGGTCTACAAGTTCCAGGATAGCCAAAGCTATCTTGTCTCAAAAAAAACACAAAAAACAAAAAAAAACAAATGAAAAGAAAATTAGAGCAAGGGTTAAGGATGCAACTCTGTGGTAAAATGCTTACCTGGGTTTGATACGCAGCCGGGGGGGGCGGGGGGGGATAACTTGGATCTAAGTTATAAGTCAGCTCAAACTATAAAGCAAGCCTGTGATCATTGCAATTCAAGAAACTAAGACATTAGAGCCATAAGTCTCATTAAGTCAAGGCCAGCCCAAAAGTAATGAATTGCTATATAACTTAGCAGTGGAGTGCTTACGTAGCATCCACTAGCCTTCAAATCTACCCTAGTGCAAAAAACAAGCAAACAAGACCTGCCCCCCCCAAAAAATCTCATTGTCAATTACAAATGATATACTACACTTCACCTTACTGTATGTATATTTTTGCCGTATATGTGAAAATGTAGCAAAATAGTAATAATAAACTACAGACACTGACTTGCAGGACCACAATATGCAAATTAAAAGTATTTCCAAAGCCGGTGTGCTAGAGCGGGCCTGTAATAACATGTGGAGGGGGGGGTCAGGAGAAGCAGGAGTTCAAGACCAGCCGAGGCTACAGAGAGTCTACTAAAAACACCCAATTCAATGACACTTTTTCAATATGCTTGATAGATGAAGCAGCATGCTGCTCTATTTCTCACGATAATGGTGGATTCTCCTACAAACCAAACTCTCACAGAGCCAGGTTAACTGACTTCTAAATAAGCCAGGAAACAGAAACGTTGTGTTCACTTAACTTTGCTTCTCAGCATATGTTTTTATTAAAATATTCGATTAGTTTTATTTATGTGTGTGGGTACCCTAGGAGTCCAGAAGAGGGTGTCAGATCCACTGGAGCTAGATCACGTATGGTTCTGAGCTGCCTGTTGGAAACCAAAATCAAGTCCCCGAGCGAGCAGTAGTTAAGCGCTCTTAACCACTGAGCCATCTCTCTAGCCCCACCTCAGCACATCTTAAACTCATTCCATTTTAATCTGCACTAGGAAATAGGAATAAACAGGCATGGTGGCATATTTCTGTAACCCCAGCACACAGGTAGGAAGATCACGATGGAGGCCTGAAATCATGTGTCAAACAACTAAAATGAGAAGATAATACTGTTTTTCACCCATAGTAATTAAAAAAGCCAGGTTTAAGGTCCAATATCCTAAGGACCAGTTCAATCTTAATTTTCTACAACTTTGCTCAAAATAATCTCTCAGTGTTATTATTGATAATATGGATCATACTATGATATTTCTGGATTATAGATTAAATGAACTATTAGGTATACAAGTGTTCACAAATTTATAAATGTTTTACAAATATTCATAGATTCATGAAAAGGATCAATAAATTCTACATGTTAACATTTATTAGTGGCCCCAGTCATTTTTCTCTTAGGGTACATACATATAACAGGCTGTGAAAAGACAGCGCCCTGAAAACTGAAGACATGTTTAGTGGCAGTGTGCCCGGCATTCACAAAGACCTGGCCGTCTATCTGGGCAGAGGGGAAGGAGTTCTTTCAAGAAATAAATTATATAGCAAACATCCATCATTTTCTTGAACTTAATTCAAATCCAAAATTCTATTTTAATTAACCAGATATGATTGTAGATAACTATAATCCCAGCACTTGGGAGACAAAGGAAAGAGGACCAGGAATTCAAGATCATCCTCAGCTACACAACCAGTCT
Organism: Arvicola amphibius; assembly: GCF_903992535.2. Lineage (NCBI taxonomy): Eukaryota > Metazoa > Chordata > Mammalia > Rodentia > Cricetidae > Arvicola > Arvicola amphibius. The sequence goes on from NC_052050.1 coordinate 35,912,893, forward strand.
GACGTCACCAAGGACTACAGGAGACCTTGTCCCAAAAATAAACAGAGGGGTAATGGTGGTGCATGCCTTTAATCCCAGCATTCAGGAAGCAGAGACAGGCAGATCTCTATGAGTTCAAGGTCAGCCTGATCTACAGAGTGAGTTCCAGGACAGCTAGGGTTACACACAAAAACTGTCTCAAATAAATAAATATATAAAATGAATACTTGGTCCCCAACTGGAAGAACTGTTTGGAAAGAATTAGGAAGTATGATCTTGTTGGGGAATGTGTGTGACCAAAGACAGATTTTCAAAAGTTTAAAAAGACCTGAGAGACTCCGAGTACTTTCTTGGTTATGAATCAAGATGTGATCTCTCAGGGCCGACAAATGGCTCAGCAGTTAAGAGCACTGTCTTTCTTTCCAGAGGTCTTGAGTTCAATTCCCAGTAACCACTCGCAACCATCTATGAGATCTGGTGCCATCTTCTGGCATGTAGGCATACATGTAGACAGAACGTTGTATACATAATAAATAAATAAATCTTAAAGAGTACTTGTGTTGGGCTGGTGAGATGGCTCAGTGGTTAAGAGCACTGACTGCTCCTCCAGAGGACCCGGGTTCAATTCCCAGCACCCACAAGGCAGCTTGCAGCTGTCTGTAGCTCCAATTCAAGAGAATCTGACATTATACCAATGCGCATGAAATAAAGTTAAATAAAGTTTACAAAAAAAAGAGTACTTGTGTTTCCAGAGGACCCAGGTTCAATTCCTAATACCCACACAGCAGCTCACAACTATCCATACTTCCACTCCAGGGAATCCAATGCTCTCCTCTAACCTTTGAGGGCACCAGGCATGCACAGGGTGAAAAGACATACATTCAAGCAAAACACTCATACACATAGACTCTAACCCTCTGAAACTCTTAGCCAAATTAAATACTTTATAAGTTCTTTATAAGCTTCTCTTATAAGTTGTCTTAGTCATGGTGTTTTATCAGCAATAAAAAAGTAAGTAACACACACACAAACACCCTAAGCATGAATTTTATGTAATACTAATGTAACTTTCAAACTGTAGAAATTAATCGGGGAAATCTCAGGTAGTAAAGTGTTCCTTGTATTAGTTATTAGGACATGAGTTTGATCCCCAGAATCCATGTAAAAAGCTAGACATGGTGGCACATGGTTGTAATCCTAGGCTGAGAAGGTACAGACACCCTGGAACTTGCTGACCAGCCAGTCTGAACTTTTTGGTTGAGCTCCAGGTCCCAAGAAGACCTCAACTCAGGAAACTAGATGGCATCTAAGGAAAGACAAAAGGTTGCCCTCTGGCCCACACGTTTAAACACACACACAAACCCCGGTAGCACTCAATACCTTGACTGGTGGTGTAGAACTTGGGGAGGGAGTCATCACACAGGTCTCTGGGCTGTTATAAGTAGGGCTCTCAGTCAGGTTCAGAAAGAGCTCATCTTCACTGGTAAAGTTCCCCTGATTGTCTACTCCTGGAGAGATGCAGATTACGATGGCACTCGTGTTATCTGCACGGAGCATACGCTGCCTCCAGCGGCCAAGCGCTCGATTCACAAGCATTTTGGCACAGGACTGGCCTTGCTCACCCTATATTTAAAAGAACAAGGAGAAGGAAGAACATTAACTCTCATTAACTTACCAATACATACATATCAAATGAAAAACCTAGGTGGATCTGGTGAGATGCCTCAAAGGGTAAAGGTGTCTGTCACCAAGTCTAATAACTCAACTTCTCCAGTTCAGTCCCCTAGACCCAAAGGTAGGAGGGACCAGCTCCCCTTCAAGCTGCTCTCTGACAAACACATATGCACAACAACATGCATAAACACAACAAAACAAAATGTAAAAAATACTTTATTAAAAACAATGCTAAGTATGACCAAATAAGCAAATAAAATTCAATTCTCAAACACTATCCAAAAGCTCTATAATCATGTTAAAATAATGCATCTGTAAATTTAAAAAATAAAATAAGGTTAACAGAGCACACTTTTAATCCTAGCACTCCAAGAAAGAGACAGGCAGATCTCTGAATTTGAAGCCAGCCTGATGAGTTCCAGGACAGCCAGGGCTATAGAGACCCAGCCTAAAAAATTTAAAATAATAATAATAATAATAATAATAATAATAATAATAAAGTAAGATCTTATCTTGTGGTTAAATTTGACACACGTGTGCCAGAGTGATGGTACAAGCCTCTAATCTCAGCCCTGGAAAGGCTAAAGAAGAAGATTTCTACCAGGCTGGAATATAAAGAGAGACCAACCTGAAAATAAACAGCAACAAGTGTTGATTCTTGTAGTTTTATCTCTTTAATCAAGAAATTTGGTCTTGCTGGGCAGTGGTGGCGCACGCCTTTAATCCCAGCACTTGGGAGACAGAGGCAGGCAGATCTCTGAGTTTGAGGCCAGCCTGGTCTACAAGAGCTAGTTCCAGGACAGGCTCTAGAAACTACAGGGAAACCCTGTCTCGAAAAACAAAAAAAAAAAAAAAAAACAAAAAAAAAAAAAAAAAAAAAAAACCAAAAAAAAAAAAAAAAAAAAAAGAAAGAAAGAAAGAAATAAATTTGGTCTTGTCTAACTTTAGGAAAGTTACAGAGAAGTCTTTTTTTTTTTTTAAAGGATTGAGTGTTCCAACAGGGAAGTCATCTTTAAAAGCAAGTAAATTATTATAAATATAATTAACAAATAAGACAATTAGGCACTGGCCAGTGGTGGTACATGCCTTTAATTGCAGCATCAGGAGGCAGAGGCAGGTGGATCTCTGTGAGTTCGAGAACAGCCTGGACTACAAGAGCTAGTTCCAGGACAGGCTCCAAAGCTACAGAGAAACCCTATCTCAGAAAAAAAAAAAAAAAAAAAAAAAAAAAAGGGCAATTAGGCATGGTAGAAAAAATGCTGCAGGAGCCAATTTTCTAAAAAAGGAGCTTCTGAGCCCACCATGGTGACATGTTCCAGCAGTGCCAGCCTCAGAAAACAGGAGGGAGATCACTGGTGCCCAAGAACAGGCACCCACACTGATAACTCACAGCCTAGAACATCCTGGAGCTCACGGTGTAGCCAAGGCTGGCCTAGAACTGGCAGTCTTCCTGCATCATGTTCCAGGTATTATGATTTTAGATGTTCAATACTACACTCAGAAGTGGTGAGTTTTGAGTTACAGAAACATTTTATGAACCATAAAAGAAAAACCACTCCTATTAAATCTGTACACCATTTGGGAAAAGGATTCTAATTTCAGTGATAAAAAGGAGAAACATGCATGATGGGGCACACCTGTAATCCTACCACTTGTGAACGAAGGCAGGAGGGTCAGGAGGGCAAGGCCAGCCTCAGCTCTGAGTCTGAAACCAGACTGAGCTACAATGGAGGCTCTCTCAAAAAACCCAAACCAGGTCTGGCGTGGTGGCACACATCTTTAATCCCAGCAACTCAAGAGGCAGAGGCAGGTGAATCAGTTCGAGTTCAAGGCTAGCCTGGTCTACAAAAGGTAGAAAGTACGCATCTAAACTGAATAAGGGCTGCACCAGTGTTCACCGATAACTCCTGAGTTACCAAACTGCAGGACACAGGGTTCACCACTGCACCCCCAGCGATCAGAAGGACTCACTGAGATGCATTCCTTTGCCTTTTTTCACAAGATCTGCTCTACTTCCCGGCAAAGCTCCATGGAGAAAAACAATCCATACAGCTTTTTTCTTTTCTGAGACAGGGTCTCTCTCTATAGCTCTGGAACTCACTATGTCTACCAGGCTGCCTGGCTCCCAAGTGCTGGGATAAAGTCATGCACCAGCACCGCCCCACAAGCTATCTCATCTCTGGGTAATAAAAATGGATTTCAACAACACTTAGCTTTAGCTAACTCACAATTTGATGAGATTAAGATTTATACAGTCTCTTTGATTTCCTTTTTAGGTGCTGAGGACTGAACACGAAGCATGGTAGTGCATGCATGTAATCCTAACTATCAGGAAGATAAGGCAGAAGGATTGATTCCAAAATTAGAGCCAACCTAATCAATTTAGGAAAGACCCTATCTCAGTAAAGTTAAAAAAAAACAATAAAACAAAAAAACGCTGGAGGGGAGGGCTAATGCACTTGCCTAGCATCTGTTACATTCTGAGTCCAAACCTTAGTGCCAGAGGACAAACTGAAGAGGCCTAACATAACATCAGTGCAGCCATGACAGGCTGCAAACTAACAATACTGGGACTAGAGACTATTACAATAACCAGGAAGAGCCACAAACTGCACCCTACGGGTGACCAATCAAAATTGAGACAAACAAGTACTAGATGCTCCAGAACATTAGGAACAGCTTACCTAACTGGTACATAGGTTGCTAATTTCCTTACAGCAACGCCAGTACCAATCCCTGTTTGTTTTTGTCACCTCACTCAGGAGTTCAACCCCCATCTGAAACCAGAATTCCCTTCCCCTTCCCCATCTTTTACTAAAAAACCCTGCTATAGCTGTGCTCAATGCTCTCCCTGATCCAGCTGTGTCAGAGAGGACAGAGAGCCCAGGCTCAAGCTTGCAATAAAGGCTCTTTGATTTTGCATACAAATTTGAACTCCTGGTGGTCTCTGGGGGAGCTCATGACGTGAGCATAACAAAACACCACTCTAAACATCATACTAAACAAATGCTAGATTAAAAAGGCGCTGTGGTATATGATCGTACTCGTAGAAAATATCCAAAGTAGACAAGTACACAGAAACAAAAAAGCCTGGTGGTTGAAAGGTATATGGGAAAGGAGGACAGTCACTGTAAATGGTTATGAGGTTTGTTCAGAAAAAATGATAAGACACAAGACAAACATCCTAGGTTAGACTCTCCACCATGGACAACATAACCCAAACACTTCAGACAGCATCAAACCACCGAGTCACTTCTCACCATTAAGTATTTTTTCTCCTCTTGGTCTTGGCACATGGAAATGGCATCTTGAGGTGGAATCATATTCCAAAGTCCATCACTTCCCAGGATAATATACTTGTGCTTCTGGGGGTCAAGAGTGTGAACACTTGTGTCTGGTTCAGGTGACACCACAAACTTACCACTGAAGAAATCATAGCTCCACAAGTCACCTGGATGAAGGAGCAGAAGGTACAGTTATTATTACTTTCAAGATAAGAGTGTCACATCGGCAGAATCCCCAGGTCTATTCCAATAGGTGCAGAACAGAACTGATAATATTCAAAACCCATGTAAACATACTAGGGACAAGAGAATTCCCTCACCATGCTGAAGAACTAGCATGTGGATTTGCAGCAAACATCTTCCTTAACCTTAAAGTAGTGCTAAGGAAAAATGCAAGATGAACTAAGCAGTATGAGAATATCACATGTTTTCTCTCTTTTGTGGTTCCTAGGTTTTAAGCAGGTACATAAGATCATGTATTTACAGAAATCTTAGAAATGAAACTGTCTAGGGAAGAAAACAATGGGGACTAATGAGAAAGGGAGCATGAAGAATGCCGATAAGAGGGCATGGGAGACAATTAGCTCAAAGTACAGACATACTTAAATAAAAACGACCTTAGCCTGGTGGTGGTCGTTGGTGCACGCCTTATCACAGCATTTGGGAGGCAGGGGTAGGTTGATCTCTGTGAGTTCAAAGCCACCCTGGTCTTGAATGAATTCCAAACCAAACTGAGCTATGCTGAGAAACTCTGCCAAAAAAAAAAAAAAAAAAAAAAAAAACCCAGACAGACAGACAGACAGACAAACAAACAAATAAATATGACTTTCTGTAACCCAGCACTAGGTACAATTTCTATACCAGTGAAAAAATTTTAAAATAAAAACTATGCCATGGGGTAAAGATATACATCAGAAACCAGAGAGCTTGTTGCACATGTGCAAAGACCTGGGTGTGATCCCCAGAACTAGAGGTAAATAGTATATACTTATTAACTCTTTTAAGCACAACAACAAAGGATACTATGCCTTAACTGCCACTTCTAATATTATCCTGGAATTCCTTCTCAGCCCAGCAGGATAATAAAAAATACAGATAAACTGAATAGGAAAAAATTATTCATGGGTAATTTCACTTATACTGAGAACACCAAATAAATTATTTGTTTATGAATGGCTATCTTTTCTCAGCCCACTTCCAATAGGCACTAGGCCAGTAAGATGGTTCAGTCACTAAGGGTGATTGCTGCCACACCTGGCAAACTGAGTTTTATCCCTGGGACCCACACAGTGGAAGGATAGAACTGACTCTCAAAAGTTGTCCTTTGACCTCCACATGTGTGCTGTGGCATGCATTGCACATATACAAATACATATATAATTTTTTTTCTAAGTTTTTCAAGACAGGGTTTCTCAGTAGCTATGGAGCCTATCCTGGAACTCACTCTGTAGACCACACTAGCCTCAAACTCACCAAGATCCGACTGCCTCTGTCTCCAGAGTGCTGGGATTAAAGGCATGCGCTACCACCACCTGGCTAAATTTTTTTTTAAGAATGAGCATTAAGAAGACAGAAAGCAAGGTTGCAGAGATGTCTCAGTAGTTAAGAGCACATTGGCTGCTCTTACAGAGGATTACAGTTCAATTCCCATATCCACATGGCAGGTCACACCCATCAGTAACTTCCGTCTTATGGGATCTGGAGCCCTCAGCTGGCCTCTGAGAGCACTGCATGTATACATGGTACACAGACATACCTGCAAGGAAAACACCTACACACAAAAATTTTAAAATAAGAAAAATTTAAAGCAGACTACAGAACAGTCTTGTTCTGGGCCATATCATGCCAGGCACTCAGGAGGCAGAATCAGGCAGATCTCAGTGAGTTCAAGGCCAGCCTAGTCTACAGAGTGAGGCCCAGGACAGCCAGGGCTACACTGAGAAACTATTTTGAGAAAAAAAAATTGCCAGGCTGTGGTGGCTCATGCCTTTAATCCCAGCAATCGGGAGGCAAAGCAGGTGGATTCTGAGTTCGAGGCCAGCCTGGTCTACAAGAGCTAGTTCCAGAACAGCTAGGGTTGTTACAGGGAAAAAAAAAAAAAAAAACAACCCGAAAACGTGCAGTATGCACGCAACACACAGAAGACAGGCTTCTTATGATTGATCTAAAAAGTATTTGAGACAAGGTTTCAGATTACTTGAAATTCATTAGTAAAAATCCCTGGAGTCTGAATTTAAACTCATCACAAGTCATACTTCTAGCCAGTTCCCTAATTGACTCACAGAATATCTGTAGGAGCCTCCCGCATTGGTGCTGGTTGCCAGCTGGGTGGTCATTTCCCCTTTTCCCTCAGCAGAGGGTGCTGAAAGGGCACCAGGAGCAGCCTCTCTGGTTCCAGAGAGCTCTTCTTTGCTTGATCCTGTGTGTGGCACCTGACAGCTAAGCTAGTACGTTTACAGGAAACAGCAAATGTTAGATCTTCAACCAACTTCCCACAAACTGTTCTCCACCCTGTGGCTGACCTATCACGAGGTTCCCAATACCTGCTTCAGTGATCTATTCTCAAAACTACAATCAACGTATAAATCTTGAAGCCCATAATGGTGAAGAATCAATGATTATACTACCAGCACTTGCAAAGTGGAGGCAGGAGAATCAAGAGTTTAGCTCAGCCACATGGCCAATTCTCCAACTTAACCTGTACTATATGAAACTCAATCTTAAAAATAATAAAAAAGGAAGGAGGGAAAAATCAAAAACAGAAAAATGAGTCAATGAGATGATTTGGTGGGTAAAAGCACTTGCCACCAAGCCTGACTTCCTGAACTTAAATCCCCAGCATCCACATGATGGAGGAAATTTTTGGGAGATGGTCTCTAACCTGTTTGAGAGCATTATGGCATGTGCACCTACTCTTCACCCCTCAGCCTCTCAGCCCCTCAGCCCCTACATATCATGAGCACACAGTGGAGGGATGGTGGTAGATACACAACTCTATAAATGTACACAACATATCCTTCTGTCTCTTGTTGTGCTAGGTGCTGAACCCAAGACCTAGGTCAGGTCAGGGAAGTGTTTAACCTCTGTGAATCTTTTCCCTCAGTTTTGTTGTTGTTGTTTGCTTGTTTCTTATTGTTTTTGACATAATATCTGAGATAAGATTGAGATAAGACCAGTCTGGGTCTTGAACTCACAGCCTCCTGCCTACAGTTTCCTAGTGAAAAGGACAGCTGAGATGTAAGAACAGTGATGCAGGAGGGTCTTCTGTTTGAGTTGATTTCATTGGTTAATAAAGAAACTGCCTGGCCCATTTGATTGGCCAGCCCTTAGGTGGGCGGAGTAGAACAGAATGCTGGGAAGGGAAGTTAATAAATCACCATGCCTCTGCTCTCTGGGTCAGACGCGATGAAGCTCCAGCCCAAGATGGATGTATGCTAGAATCTTCCCAGTAAGGCACCACTTCGTGGTGCTACACAGATTATTAGATATGGGTTAATCAAGATGTGAGTAACAGGCTGGAACTAATGGGCCAGGCAGTGTTTAAATGAATACAATTTGTGTGTTGTTATTTCGGTGCATAAGCTAGCCAGGCAGCCAGGAGCCGGGCGGGATAAAAAGCAGGCCTGCCTGCAGCTCATCACTACAGAACAGCCCAGTTCTTCATGCAAACAATCACTTGATGAATGTCCTTCTCCTTACTTAGCTCATGAGGATAAAGATCTTGTCCTTATTATACCTCATACACACAGCATGAAATAGTTAACTGTTTAGAGCCATTTGTATAGTTCAGTGGTTAAGAACACTCGTCTGGTATATGTAAGGCCCCAAGTTCAATCTAGTACTGAAAAGAACAACAAACTACTCAGGAATAACTGATGTACCTCCTATGTGGTGGGATGATGTGTGGGGGATCAAACTTTGGGCCTTGGACATGTTAGGAGAGCAATCTACAACTAGTATATAGTTCCAGTTTCCAATGCATTACTTATTTTCGGCGTGGGGAGGGGTTGAAACAGGTCTCTCTGGGCTGGCCTTAAACATATCTCCTGGTCTCAGCCTCCATAAATGCTGAAACTAGAAGCATTGCACCTACCTCCTGATTTTGAAATTATTATGATCAAGGCACACATACAGTTTTATTATATGATAACTCAAGACTTATCAACTAAAATGGCAAAAATTAGTTGGGTTTAACCCAAAGAAAGAGGCAGGAAGAGTCAAGTCAAGACTAGAATATAAATAAAGTCAAGTCAATGTAAATTCAGGCGAGATTGTAAATTCAAGGCAGAGGTTTTCACCCTGTGATCCTGACCCCATTAGACCCGCAGGGCCCTTCACAGCAGCTGCTTATCAGACATCCTGATTATCAGATGTCTGATTAGGACTCAGAACAGTAGCAAAATTAGTTATGAATATGAAAATTAATTTTACAGTTGGGGTCACCACAACATGAGGAACTATAGTAACGGGTTGCACGATTAAGGAAGTTGAAAACCACTGCTCTACAGCTTTCTAGGGCTTCACAGCAAGGCACTGTCTCAACATACAAACAAAAGTTGCAAATGTGTCTAGGTTTGGAAGCACACACCTCTAATCTCAATTCTCAGAAATCAGAAGCTAAATGATCAAGAAGTGGAGTCTAAACTAGGCTACACAGTGAGACTCTACCTCAAAACACACACAATTACACAAATCAAACTAGGATACAACACCCCTCCCCTCCAGGCTCTACTGGCAGATAAAGGCTGTCAGAAAGAGGGAATGTTTTCTTCAGTGACACAGCTACTGGGAAGTTGTGTGTGCTCCAATAAGTAGCAATTACCCAGCTCATGTAAGCAATGCCAATTAAACTCAGGGTACCACACACCTGCACAGGTGCTCATACACACAGATGTGAAGGAAGAACTTCAGCAGGGGGATGAGAACAAAAGGAGGCAATGAGGATGAGTACAAACAAAATACACTATACACAGTGATAAAATTGTCAAAAATAAGGTTAAAAAATAAGACAAAGACAGGTGGTGGTGGTGGCGCATGCCCTTAATCCCAGCACTCAGGGGGCAGAGACAGGAGGATCTCTGTGAGTTCAAGACCGGCCTGGTCTATAACGCAAGTCCAGGACAATCAGAGCTGTTACACAGAGAAATCCTGTCTCAAAAAAAAAAAAAAAAAAAAAAAAAAAAAAGACAAAGAAGACCTATCGCCTAGATTCAGTTATATTTTGACACTTTTCCCTGCTTGTTTAGTCCACATCCTCACCTGTATGTGGTATTTTCTACACGATGATCATCCTGACTAGAGTAAGATGAGATCTCAATGCAGTTTTGATTCACATTTCTTATACTAGTGAAATTGAACGTTTTTCCATATGTATATCCACTATGTCAGTTGTTTATAAACATGTTCTCCATTTTATTTAGTTGGGTATGTGTACACATGTGTGTGGAGACATACATGTGCCATGAGATGCACATGGAGATCTGAGAACAACTTGAGGGAGGGGGGCGCTCTCTCCATGTGGTTGTTGTTGTTCTCACAGGGAGGGGGGCGCTCTCTCCAACCACATGGGACCCAGAAATCAAAGTCAGGTTGTCAGACATAAATAATGAAAAGCATCTTTAACCTTTAGTTAGTATTTTTGGGTTTTGGAGACAGAATCTCACTATGTAGTTCTAGCTGACCAGGAGCTCACAGACCAGGCTAGTCTCAAACTTGAAAAATCCTCCTCCCTCTGCTTTCTGACCACTGGGATTACAGGCATGAGCCACCACATTATGCTCATGATAGTATTTACCTGAAACATAACTGTTTATTAGTGAGGCAAGGTCCCAGCCAACATGGAACTCCAAGTAGACCAGACTGGCCTGAACTCACCAAGCTCTACCTAACTTCGCCTCCTGGAATTAAAGGCACAAGCCACTTCAACCAGACTATCATTTCTCTAGACTCTTTTAATCTAGACTGAGCTTACCCATTCTTGGGCAGAATAGCACATAAAGTACACCATGTCCTTCTCATCATGGGAGACATGGAACAGTCAACTATCTCAGAGTTTGTTATCTAGTCTGAAGATCACGATACTTTCAGTGTGCCTGTGTTTTGACTGCAACTTCTGTCTACCTCACCAACTGAAGCCTTTTTGTTCACTTTTCAGACAGTCTGTCTTGCATGCCAACAGACTTTAATCAAGCTCATTATGTAATTAAAGATGACTTTGAACTTCTGATCCTTTTGTTTCCACCTCCCAAATACTTGCACCATAACACCTAGTTTACTCAGTACTGGGATCAAACTCTGGGTTTTGAATATGCTAGGCAAACACTCTAGCAATTGAACCACATTTCAGCCCAGCACTTTGACAACTCCTGATAGACTATACAATGTTCCCCAGGTCAGGATCCATGCCTGAAATATTTTTCACATAACCAGCCCTTTCCCTACTTTCAAGATACAGCTAAAATAATACTCCCTAAAAGTGGCATTTCAGTCACACTGTGTAAAGAACTTTTCCCTTTCTAAATTTTTCTTTATTGCAGCACCGTTTCTTTCATTCAAGGTACCTTCCTCCACTAAAGTCACTCCATCTACTACTTCATTGCCTACTGTAACTCCCTAACTACATGGCGTTGTTCTGTGACAACAGCCTGTCTATCTGCATCACACCTCCAAAGCCTACCAAAACACCAGACACCGGGGTATCGGGTATCTACTTCAGAAATAGATTGCTATTTTCTCATCTTTAACTTTACATGCATTGGTGTTTGCCTGCATATATGCCTGTGTGAGGGTGTCGGATCCTCTGGAACTGGAGTTACAGACCATTGTGAGCTCCTATGTCAGTGCTGGGAATTAAATTAAATCAAATTAAATTAAATTAAATCAAAGTACCTTGAGCCCAGGTACTTTGGAAGAGTAGTCATTGCTCTTAATTGCTGAGCCATCTCTCCAGCCCCAAGAATTTTCTTTAGAAAAACTATCTTAGGATAGCCAATGCAGGTATTTCATTAGCTGTAATTCTCTAGTCTCAGCAATGTGTGTTGACTCACGCCTATAAGCCCAGCCACTTGAGAGGCTGAAGTAGGAGAATCATTGTGAGGACAAGGTCACACAGGGCCATACAGTGATATCAGATCAACCTTAGCTCTGAAGACCAGGCTGACATTGAACTCACAGAGATCCACTTGTCTCTGCCTCCTGAGTGCTGGGATTAAAGGTGTGCGCCATCACCTCCTGGCAAGACCGTCTCAAAAATAAGACAAGGATATTCTTCCCATTGAGCCCCTCCTACTATTGGGAGTTCTCTAAATTTTCCTTAATAAATCTGTTCATTATATTCAAAACTAAATAATATAAAAACAAGCAAAACAAAAAATTCTAGTGTTTATTCTAAAACCAGAATATCTACAAAAAATTATTTTTATTTTGGCATGGACAATTTATTTAGCTAAAAAACAAAAATTGCTGCAGCTTAAGGATATTAAGGGCTGAAGTAAGCAAGAATATTGAAAAACAGTTTTAATTACACCATTAAGCCTGGACAGGCATGCAGGTACATATGTATCTAAGTGACAGACACACAGATCTCTAAATATCCCTAAGTATAGATGAAAATTAAGAACACAAACAAATTATAAGCAAAGAACAACTGGTGCTGAAGTATATACCTTAACTCTTACTGCACATCTAAAGTATTTTCAGTTTCATCATCTCTAACCTGACCACAGACGACCTCAGCTCTCCCTATTATCTTTTACTCCTGTATAATGCAAAAAATAGAAAATTATTTTACCAATTATAAATCCATCTTACCAAGTGCTCTTGCTACAGCCAGGAAAGGAATCTGATCAATGACTGTACTCCTCCGAACAGGTCCACTGTGAGAGAGCCGGGGTCTTTTCCAAACCACACGATTCACTCCAGACTTGTTCATCACACTAAAAAGTGAATAAAGCTCGTAAGTAATCTAAATTATTACAATATAACCAAGCCTGATATGTAAGGAATTAATAAAAAGAGATTACATTATCATAAAATGACATGTTTCAAGTACAAAGATATAATAAGCCAAGGTTCCAGCTATAAAAAGACAAACAAAACAGTGTAGGATTTACATGAAAAAAATTTGACTAGAGTAGGCCAAACAGAACCAACTGCAAATAATATGAAAATGAAGAGCTAGGACAAAGAAAAGCCCAGGACGACAGGACTCAAATTTAACAGGGAAGGTGAAAAAAGAGTCAATAGATGGAAAACATTTACATAAGATAAATTTAAAGGGGTTTTCCAGTTTCTTAGGGATGAGAGAAACAAAAGAATGTCAGTTGCAATGTTTCTGACTTGCAGATTAATAGGAGCTGGGCATGGTGACTCAGACTAATCCCTTGAAAGGTAGTGGCAAAAGGTTCAATGTCTGCTTGGACTAAAGATCCCTATACATTTCAAAGTATGAAACTAGCCCTGGAGAACAGAAGAGCTTTATAGATACACATGTGGGGGTTACAGAATAGGAAAATCCTCCTGCAACTTTGCCATTAAAACAATAAAACCGTTAATTAGTATACAAAAAAGTTAGTTACCGGCCGGGCGGTGGTGGCACACGCCTTTAATCCCAGCACTCGGGAGGCAGAGGCAGGCGGATCTCTGTGAGTTCGAGACCAGCCTGGTCTACAAGAGCTAGTTCCAGGACAGGCTCTAAAGCTGCAGAGAAACCTTGTCTCGAAAAAACAAAACAAAACAAAACAAAAAAAACAAAAAAAAATAAATAAATAAAAAGTTAGTTACCACAGGGTACCTAAAACTTTCAGAAGTATAGTTAATTATTTGGGGAAAAATTAAAAGTATTATTGAGATGGTTGCTCATTCTGTTCTTGGTTTGACTGAATGGGATTTACTTAAAAGAAAATTGACACTTATTTCAAATTAATCATGGTTTCTCTGTGTCATACCCTCTGACATACACATACACAAAAATTCTCTAAATCTTTAAATTTATTAGCTACACGTACACCTGCATGCCAGAAGAGGGCATCTGATCCCATGGAACTACTGCTAAAGATGGTTTGAGCCACCATGTGGTTGCTGGGAATTAACTTATGACTCCTGGAAGAGCAGCCAGTGTTCTTAACTGCTAAGCCATCTCTCCAGCCCCCTCTGATATTTTAAAAAATGCCAATAGAGGAACTACAAAGATAGCTGAGTCAATAAAGAGTCTGCAAAACCAGAAAAACTTGAGTTCTAGTTTCAGGAACCAAAAAATTCAAGACAGGGTGGTGCTGGTAGCACACACTTAGGATGAAGGCAGCACTGGGGAGGCAGAAATGAGAATACCTGGAGCTCGCTGGCCATTCAGCCTACACAAATCAGCAAGGTCAGGAAAGTGAGAGACTGTCTCAAAAACCAGGTAGACAAAGCAGTTTCTGAAGTGTGGTGGTGTGGATGCCTTTAATCTCACCTTCTAAAGAGACTGAGCAGGAGGATCATCAAATGTACAGGTACATGGACAACAGAGAATCCATCTGAGGGGAAGGGCCAGCAAAATGGCTCTGGGTGTAAAAGTGCCTGCCACCAAGCCTGACAACCTCAGTTCTATCCACAAAACGCACATCTTTAATTCCAGCACTCAAGAGGCAGAAGTAGGAGGACCTCTGTGAGTTTGAGTCTAGCCTAGTCTACAAAGGGAGTTCCAGTGGTGTAGGAGGTTTTTCTGTTCATGTGTTGCTTTCATTGGTTAATGAAAAAAGAAACTGCTTTGGGCCTGATAGGGCAGAATTTAAGGTAGGCAGAGAAGACAGAACTGAATGCTGGGAAGAAGGTCAGAGTGAGAGAAGTCATGGATCCTCCACCTCAGGCAGACACTAGTTAGAATCTTGCGGGTAAGCCACAGGCATGTGGAGATATACAGATTAATGGAGATGGGTTAAACTAATATGAGTTAGCCAATAAGAAGTTAGAGCTAATGGCCAAGCAGTGTTTTAATTAATACAGTTTCTGTGTGGTTATTTCGGATGTAAGCTAGCCAGGCTGCCGGGACAAACAAAGGGCCCCCACTCCCTGCAACATTCCAGGACAACCAGGACTATTCCAGAAAAACCCTGTCTCAAACCTGAACCCAGATCTCCAGGACTCATGTAAAAGCCAAGCACAGAGGCAGGGATGTCTGCAATCCCAGCATTCCTACAGGGAAACAGGAGAATTCTAGGAAGCTTTCTGGTCACCGGCATGGTGTATTTGACAGGAAAAAAAAAAAAAGAGCTAAGAAACCCTGTCTCAAATAAAGTGGAAGGCAGACAAACTCCCTAATTATCCTGACTCCACACACTTTCCATGACACACACCATCCCATATAAGCACACAAGACTAAATGAAATAAAGCAGAAGACAGGTTCACCTAAAGAAGACAAGCAACAAAAACAGGACCAAGCCAAGAGATCTGAGCAACAGTGAGAAATGTTCATTCTGTCCTACACTAACCACAATGATAGTAAACACTAAGTAGGAAATGAGGAACTGAGTCTATAGTTTTTATTAAACTTAAGCAGTGGCCAGTGGTCACCAGTGATATGACAACAGTACAGTTAAAGACTGAAAAAATACAGAATAAGCAGAAATATCAACACAGAGCTGTAAATGTCAATACAGAGCAGAACTCCAGAAAGTCCTTCATTCACCATCGTTTTGGAGAATAAGTTCAACTTCCATTTCTATAGACAGGGAGGGTTAGAAGACCAAGGGCAGTCATTTTTTAAAAAAAATTTTTATTGTTCTTATTGAGCTATATATTTTTCTCTACTCTCCTCTCTTTCTCTCCCCTCTCCTACCCTCTTCCATGGTCCCCACGCTCCCAATTTACTCAGGGGGCAGTCATTTCTTATGCTTATTCAATGCTGAGGCTCAATTGGGGGTAGAATAAAGTACATTGGACATTCACGAGCACATGAAACAGGAGAAATACAATGAGAATGGACACCAACATTCTGTCTTCAAGCCATCTAAAAGTCAGTGTTCTTTCTCAAAGACTACAACTGACAAGGTAAGCCTCCGGTTGAACGCAGTTCCAGCAGCTGTCTCCAATACAAATTAGGAACTCTCTAGAAATTATATTAGCAAGGATATTATGGTCTTTGGGTATCTGAGAAACACAACAAATAATGTGCTGTTTAAGAAAAAAAAGTCTAAAACCAAAGCAATGTTGCAAGCTACTGCTTTTACTGCATACCCTGCTGCTGTTATGTATGAAGAAGCAAATGGAGAGAACAGCCTGACATGCAGAGAGCTGACTGTGCATCAACAGAAGGCTGGAAAACAAGAACGCTGGCCAACTGCCTAGGTCGAGACAGAGGGAAGACAGGAAATAACTGATCATAAAATGGCTCAATTTTTGCAAAAAGACACCTGTTCCCAAATGGCAAAAAGCATGTGTCCAACTGTCCAGATGGTATTTTTAAGGGAAAAGGCAAAAACCATAAACTCTTTTTAGAGGCTATTAAAAAATGAAAGAAAATATAACTTTAAAATTTCAAGTTAAAAAAATAAAATAGGGGCTGGAGAGATGGCTCAACAGGTAAGAGCACTGGCTGCTCTTCCAGAGGACCCAGGTTCAATTCCCAGCACCCACATGACAGCTCACAACTGTCTGTAATTCCAGTTCCAGGGGATCTGACACCTTTACACCAATGCACATAAAAGGTAAATAAATTATTAAAAATAAACATAATCTAGAAAAATATCTTCCTAAAAAAACTACAAAGGTATCAGGCCCACCAATATTAAAAGTGTGTAGTAAGAAACTAATGGGGCTGGAGAGACGGCTCAGAGGTTAAGAGCACTGGCTGCTCTTCCAGAGGTCCTGAGTTCAGTTCCCAGCAATAGTAGCTCACAACCATCTGTAATGAGATCTGGTGCCTCATCTGACATGCAGGCATATATGCACCCAGAATACTGTATACATAATAAATAAATAAGAGAGAGAGAGGTAGAGAGAGAGGTAGAGAGAGAGGGAGAGAGAAACTGACTGGTGACATGCTGGGTATGGTGGCACAAGCCTTTAGTCCCAGCACTCAGGAGGCAAAGGCAGGCGGATCTCTGAGCTCCAGGACAGCCAGGGCTACACAGAGAAACCCTGTCTCAAAAAACAAAACAACAAGCGAGAGAAACTAGTGACAACTCAGCAGCAGAGCATTTGCATAACAGGCGGAAGGACCTGGGTCTGATCTCCAGAAATGACAAAAAAAAAAAAAATCAAATAATGACTCAATTTAAAAAATTATAGGGGCCAGGTATGGTGGCACATGCGCTTGATCCCAGCAATCAGTAAGCAGAGGTAGGCAGAGTTCTGAGAAATCCAAGCCAACCTGGTCTACAAAATAAGTTCCAGGACAGCCAGAGCTACATAGTGAGACCCTATCTCAAAAACAGATAGCTAGATAGACAGACAGACATTGTGGGAGACTGGGGTGAGACCTTACCTCAAAAATAAATGAATAAATGAAAGAATGAATACTGTGGGGGACTAGAGAAAAACCCAGCAGCAGAGTAAATGAGATCCTCCCTGCGTCTGTGTGTCTCCCTCTCTCACACACAGAGAAGAGGAGAGAAGAGATTATAGTACATAAAAGACAAAACAAAAAAACATGGAAAAAGATCCAAGTATATGTACAACTATCTCTGATAAGATTAAATAGCCTATAGCCTGAAAGCAGATTCATTTAAGACTACAGGTAACAGAAAAAATAATAATAAAAGTATTCAAGATAGCAATTTCAAGAACAAAGGACCTTGAAAGCAATCCTTAGAATTCCCAGGAATCTAGTCACAAAAATTACAGCTCAAGAGCTTTTTTGACACGGGGTATTGCTAGGTGGCCTTGGATGGTCAGGAACTTGCTTTGTAGACAAGGTTGGCCTCTAACATACAGTAGTCTCCCTCCCTCTGCTCCAAATGTTGGAGTTATAGGCATGTACCACCATGCCTAGCTTAACAGCTAAGTTTTAAATAAACAAGGTCACACAGTTTACTTTACAGATGGATGGAGTTTTGCTTATTTGTTTGAGACAGGGTCTCACTTTGTAATTCAGGCACGCCTAAAATTTAGTATGTAACTTGGGCTGACCACCAACTCCTGGTAATTCTGCTTTATCCTCTAGAATGCTGGAATAACAGGCATAAGCCCCAGTACTCACCACAGGAGAGTTTCAGATGCCCCAACAATCAGCAGCCTCTAACAAGACTTTAACTACAGCGCTCTAGAGTCCTGGTTCAGCATTGAAGAGCACTTACTGCTCTTACAGAGGACCCAAGCTCAGTCCAGCAGCCTCACTGGTGGCTCACATCACCTCTAACTCCAGATCTAGGGGATCCAATGCCCTCTTCTGGACTCCATGGTCACCTGCATACATGTGGCAAACATTAAGACACATGCATACACATAAAATGAATAAGGACTGTAACTACCTGGTCTATGTAGTCTCTAGTCAGATGGAGCTTCATTTCACAATAAGGAACGCCGCCCTACCACAGAGCTGACAGTTGTTTATCTTAACCAGAAAAAGTAGGAGGAAATGATAAACTCAACACAATCTTTCCATGAAATAAAAGTGTAAGAATTCAGTAAGAGGTGTGTAATTGTCTCAACCTGTGTCTCAACTACACTGCTTAGCTTTTTTTTTTTTTGTTTTTTGTTTTTTGTTTTTTTGGTTTTTTCGAGACAGGGTTTCTCTGTGGCTTTGGAGCCTGTCCTGGAAACTGCTTAGCTTTTTTAAATTCCAGTTTAAGATTAAAATCTAAAAGGTGAAGCCATGTACACATTAGCAAAATATCTCTCAAAATATGGTCTGGCGACTCCTCAGGAAATGCCAAAGTTTTCTTTTTTTTTTTTTTTGATTTTTCGAGACAGGGTTTCCCTGTAGTTTCTAGAGCCTGTCCTGGAACTAGCTTTTGTAGACCAGGCTGGCCTCGAACTCAAGAGATCCACTTGCCTCTGCCTCCCGAGTGCTGGGATTAAAGGCGTGCGCCACCACCGCCCGGCTAATGCCAAAGTTTTCAAAGCAGGTGTTTTCACCATGATGAGAAGGCCATGCATCTACAGGTAGTTTTTCAGCAGAGGAATGATTGGCTATGCTATAGAACCCCAGGAATAAATAAGTAGTTAAATGATGAATTCATTTACTACAAAACCTTGTGTGGGGGTTTCTATAAGTTCTAACCATGTAATAGTCTGGAAAAAGCAAAACTATAATAGTGAACAGGTCAGTGGTTGCCAAGGGTAAGGGAATGGAGACTGAATAGGCAGAGAGAGCACAGACAATAATATTTCTTTTGTTTTTCTGGAAAAGTATCTCTACTATGTAGCACAGCTAGCCTGTAACTTGCTATGTGGCTCAAGACAGCCTCAAACTCACAGTCACACACCCTTGTGACTGGTGATAGATAATAAAACTACTTACCAGGTTAAAAAAACAAACAAAAACTCTCTCCTGGCCTTGGTGACACAAAGTCAGAGAACCTCTGTCACTCTAAGACCAACCTGGTCCACACAAGTGTGGAGGGAGGGAGGGAGGGAGAGAGAGAGAGAGAGAGAGAGAGAGAGAGAGAGAGAGAGACCAGCTACTGCAACCAAGCTAAGATTCCATGGCAGAGTAAAGACAGAAGATATGAGACTGTCACCTTGTAAATACTACAGAGACCTGCAAAAATGGAAAACATTGTCATTCCTGTCACTCAGTGCTTTATGTCACTGTACTTATGGCACAAGTCCCAGAAGACTAAAACAGGAGAGCACTTTTTCAAAAATCCAGGATTATGAAAGGATAAACTGTAAAAAACAGTATCAGCAAGGTACATGGCACAGACTAGCTGTTCTGCTCTGTCCAGATTCCAAACGATGTCAGTATTGAGTCAGGAAGATTAGGAGTTCCAGGTCAGGTTCAGCTGTAGAAGAGTCTGTCTTAAAATGAGAGGGAAAGGGAGGAAAGTATGTGTATAATCCCAGCAGTGAGGAGACTTAAGCAGAGGGTCACTAGTTGTAGACCAGCCTGGGTTACACAATGGGTTACCTGCAGGCTGGCCCACATAACAAAATCTGTCTCAATTAAAAGGGAGTGGTGGAGGAAACGTAGAAAGACAAAAGACAGGGACAGTTGGCTAAACAAAACCAAAATAAGACAGACAAAACAAATAATTACCTCCCACCAAGTCCTTCGATTCTTTCTCTTTCCTTGGGAAGTTCTGGCTTATGGTCTTGTGTCACCTCCACAGCTCTGACAAAATCATCCTTTGGGTCATCCTGAATTCCAAGGACAACCCCAGAGTCACCTACATGAGCTACATACATCTTCATGCCCCGTATGATAACCACACTGGCAGTTGTTCCGGATGTGCTGGGAAGACCTGTCATAGTCTTTGGCCATTCTGCTGTAATAAAGAAAATATTTTATATTTTACTTCTCCAGGTACATACATAAGCACAGTTATTAGAATATAACAAGCAACAGCTCTTGAATTAGCATCTTAACACTTGAATTTGTACAACAAAAAAGTTTAAGGGAAACATCTTGAGCTGGAGATGTAGTCAGAAGCAAAGCACCTGCCTAGTATTCTCAAGGTCCTAGATTCAACTCCTAGTCCAGAATGAATGAATGAACAGGAAGGAAGGAGAGAGGGTACATTCAGAATCTACTTGTCTGAGGTAAGGGTTTCTACTGCTGTGCTAAAACACCATGACCAAGACCAATTTTGGCTACAAAGAGTTTATTTCATCTTAACACTTCCAAATCATACTCCATTATCAAAATCAGGGCAGGAACCTGGATGGCAGAGAGCACAAAGGAATGCTTACTGACTTGCTCCTCACGGCTTTCTCAGCCTGCTTTCTTACAGAACAGGACCATCAGCCAAGGGGTGGCATTGCATACAGTGAACTGGGTCCTCCCACATCAATCAAGAAAGTGCACCACAGGCTTTTCCACAGGTCAATCTGGTGAGAGCATTTTCTCAGCTGAGGTTCCCTCTTCCAAAATGATTCTAGCTTGTGTCAAGTTGACATAAAACCAACCAGCAAACTACTTGAGAATTTAAATTAATCTCTAATCAAAAAAAAAATCTACAAATAACTATAATAACCCATAAACCAATACTGAAACAAATCAGAGGACAGATTTTCTACTTCCAGATAACTCTCAGTCATGGTTACATAGAGAAGCAAGGTACACTGGTCTTGTTTTTCTTTGCTAGGAAATAAACCCAAGGCCTCCTACATGCCATCCAAGTACTCTAGCCCAGCTCTATGTTACAGTTATGATACCATTTCATCAGAAGCTAGCACATATTAAATCTTTCCAGAAATTGCTACTTGATTTTTAACAACTTTTAAATACTCAAATTTTAACAATTTTAATTTTTTTAGTTAGATAGATATTTGAAAAAAATATTTTTTTTTAGTTAGATATTTGAAAAAGGTCTCTTTTTTTTTTTTTTTTGAGACAGGGTTTCTCTGCAGCTTTAGAGCCTGTCCTGGAGCTAGCTCTTGTAGACCAGGCTGGTCTCGAACTCACAGAGATCCGCCTGCCTCTGCCTCCCAAGTGCTGGGATTAAAGGCGTGCGCCACCACCGCCCGGTTTAGACCAAACTAATCTAATCATGAACTCAGAGACCTGCCTACCGCTGCCTTCCATATTCTCTCACTTGTGTGTATGCAAGCATGTGTGTATGTAATTGACTATTATATACCATGTTCCTTTATGAGCACAAAACAAGCCAGAAGAAGCCATCAGATTCCCTGGAGCTAGAGTTATAGGCAGTTGTTCATCTCTTGAGGTGGGTGCTGGGAACTGAAGTCAGGTCCTCTGCAAGAGCAGCACATGCTCTCAACTGCTGAACCAATGTCTCACCTATCAGCATTTACTGAACACATGAACAAGGTTCTATACTAAGAAGCTTGCATGAATTACTTTAGGTAATACTTACAATAAACTTCTGAGACATAAAATTACTCCCATTATTTCATCTTATACATGAAAAAAGTCGATACTTTGAATGAATGGTTAAGAAGCATTTTTTAAACTTTTAAGATTTATTTATTTATTATGTACATAGTATTCAGCCTTCATGTATGCCTGCAAGCCAAAAGAGGGCACCAGATCTCATTACAGATGGTTGTGAGCCATCATCTGGTTGCTGGTAATTGAACTCAAGACCTCTGGATGAGCAGCCAGGGCTCTTAACCTCTGAGCCATCTCTCCAGCCCCAAGAAGCATGTTTAAGATAACTAAAATATTAAGTAACAACTCTCAGATCAATTCCAAACTATATAGTGTCTAAGTTCAGGGACAGCCAACAATTCTATAATACTAAGTCATAACTGCAAATTCATGACTAAATCACTCACTTACATATTCTGCCTACCAAAACTCAAAAGGACAGAATATAAAAATAACTCCATAGCCGACATAAAGCACAGAAAAAGGTCACAAGCAAATATGAGGAATGCCTGTAAGTCTGGGCAAACATAACTACACAAAGAATAGTTGTAGAAGGCACTCATTTAAGAAAGAACAGCTAGAAAGTAAAGGAATAAATTGGCTTCCTTCTTTATTGCCTCCTGAAAAATTCAAGAGTCAACAAGTGATTAACCAAGACTGAAGCGATAGCTCAGCAGCGAAGACCACTTGCTGCTCAATCATGAGGACTGGAATTGGATCCCAGCACCCACATTGTAACTCCAGCCCTAAGGACTCCAATACCCTTCTGGCTTCCCTATGTACCCACAAGGAAGGTAAACTACTAGGTAGTTAGTTTACTTAGTAAATTACCAGGAACAGAATGAAAAGATACTTCACAGAATGGAAAAGGTAATATAAAATGTTCCTAAACTCAAGCCAGTCAGACAGGCCACCTAAAGGAAAAAAAGTACACTTTGCCTAAATAGGCCTTGAACCAAAGAGAAAACTCAGACAAAACACATGCAAGGGTATTTAATTTTTTCAGTCATCTAGTAAACAATAATTAAAAACCACAAGATACCATTGCATAAGTACCAAACTGCTTAAAATATGAGATTAGCAAATGTGGCTGGACAAGCTGAGCAGCACAGACTCTGGTCAACTACTGATGAGTGTGAATGTAAACCCGCACACTGCAGGAACATTTGGGTATCATGTGAGAGGTGAAGAAAGGCATACTCTCCAACCACCCCCTAGGAATACACCACATGTTACTGCAGAAATACAAATAGAAACAAATGGCCAAAGCAACACTGTTTATGAAGGCTAAAAATAAACACCAACCCTAGTCCTCCTGATTAAACACAATGCATAAGAATCTCATAAAAGCAGGAGGTAAAAGAAGGTGTATGTGTGAATTTCCACAAATATATTGCATTCAACAGACTTGGTGAAACTACTAAGAAAAATAAACAAGCAGCACAGAACTAAGATTGAAGTGATGGTTACTCTTTGGAAGTAGATAGAAATGAAACCTCAATGGCAGAAAACTAATCCCATCTACTGGGGAGGCTGGAGCAGAAAGATCAACAGTTCAAGGCTTGCTTGTGCAACAGATGCAGTTCAAGGCAAGCTTGGGCAACTTCTTGAGACCATCTCAAGAAAGTGAAAAGGAGAGCTTACTTAACATGCACTAACTTGTTTTTGTTTGTTTGGTTGGTTGGTTGATTTTTCTAGACAGGGTTTCTCTGTAGCTTTGGAGCCTGTCCTGGAACTAGCTCCTGTAGACCAGGCTGGCCTCAAACTCACAGAGATCCACCTGCCTCTGCCTCCTGAGTGCTGGGATTAAAGGTGTGTGCCACCACTGCCCAACTAACATGCACTAACTTCTATATTCAATGCCCAGCAGCACACACAAACACGGAAGACATACAGGCACATCTACAATGCAGGCAATGTTCTCTTCCCTAATTGGACAATATATTCATTCACTACTAACATCCAGTCAACACTTAGCGGCACACATGTAGCCCCAACACTGGGGAGGTAGAGGCAGAGCAGTTGAGTTCAAGATCAGCATAGTCTACAGATCAGCCAGGGATACACAGTAAGACCCTATGTCTCAAAAAATACCAAGCTACAGGGCGGTGGTGGCGCACACTTAACCCAGCACTTGGAAAGCAAAGGCAGGTAAATCTCTGTGAGTTCAAGGCAGGTCTGGTTGACCAAGTGAGTTCCAGGACAGATATGACTGTTACACAGAAAAACCCTGCCCAGAAAAAAGGAAATCAAAAAGGGATAGATAGATAGATAGATGATAGATAGATAGATAGATAGATAGATAGATAGATAGATAGATAGATGGAACGAACAAGCAAACAAAAGGCAAAATCAGAAAAACAAAAATTTAACAAAGACATTTAAGTAACTGAGTCATGTACAAAACTCACCTAAAATTAAATGGTATTGGTGTGGAAGGCAAATAAGAGAATATTCAAAACCACAATATTATTTAAATCACATTTCTGAAGCTGACATGTAATATCAGCACTGAGGAGGTAGAGGAAAGAGAATCAAGAGTTCAAAGTCATCCTCAGCAACACAAAGAATTCCAAGGCATCCCAGGCTAATTTAAAAAATAAAATTTACAATCAGGTGTGCCTCTGATCTAGAAGACACAGACAGGTGTATTTCTGGTCTACATAGAGACTACCAGGACAGCAGGGCTGAGTAGAGAGATCATGTCTCCAAAGAGAGAGGGAGAGAAGGAGGAAGGAAGAGAGGGAGGGATGGAAGGAGGGAGGAGGGAGGGAGGGAGGGAGGGAGAGAGGGAGAAAAGAAAAAATTTACAAAGGCTCAGTGAGCAAAGGCACCTTGCCCCAAATCCCTGGAATCCATGTGGAAGAGAAAACCAACTCCCACAAATTGCCCTCTGAACTGCACATGGATTCACACACATACACAAAATAAAAACACAGATGAATGAAAAAGTACCCCACGATTTTAGTCAAAAGCAAATTGTACAAATAGGTATTCTACAGTGTGCTAAAAGTAATGAAATTCACTTGAAATGCCACCTTTATCATGTTACAATTTGTCTCAGTTGTAGTTCTGACTTTAAACTAGTAATCTATTTATAGCATTTAATAATTCAAATTTAAGCATTCCTACACTTTCTTTTATATTCTCTTACATGTTTCCCAAATAAGCCTAAAACTTGTTTTTTTAGTGGAGTTTTGTAGCAGTTTTGTTGTTTTTAAAGTGGGGTATCTCACTGTGTTTTCCAGGATAGAGGGAACCCACAATCCTTCTGCCTCATCCTCCCATACACAAGAGAATTATGGGTTATGCACTACTGCACCAGACCCAGAATAAACATATAACATTTCTAGCTTCACACCTACTGAGTGGCTAAGGCAGGAGAATCACTAAAGTCACGAGCTCAAGGCTGTGTTATGTTGTGCTGATCAAGTGTGTGCTCCTCCAAAGAACCCTGCCCTTCAGTTTGCACATCACAACAGGCCATTTGGGGGTTGTTGTTGCTGTTGTTTTGGTTTATTATCCAGACAGGGAGTAACCATCAATCTTGCCTCAACCTCCCTAGGAACTGGAATATCAATCTTACCCTATATCAGATAAGACTCCGTGGCTTTCTTTTTACTTATTTTTTTAATTTTGTTTTGGTGGTGCAAAGAGTGAAACCAAGGTCTTGTGCATCCTAGGCAAGTGAGCAGCCTCTAGTCTCCTTTTTTTGTTTTCTAATTTTTTTAAATGTTATGTGTATGTGAGAATACCTGCATGCATGTTTGTGAACCATGTGTGTGTTGGTGCCTGAGCCGACCAGAAGAAAGCACTGGATCCCCTGGAACTGGAGTTACAAGCTGTTGTGAGCCACACCTAGGTCCTCTGCAAGAGACGCCAGTGCTCTTAACTACTGAGCCATCTTTCTAGTCCCGTGTTTTGAGGGTTTTGAGATAAGATTTCATTATATAGCACTGGTTGACTATACAGCTCAGACTGGCCATGAACTCCTAACAATTCTACTGTCTCGGTGTCTGGAAAGGTGGGATTATATTCCCAAGTCACCTTGCTCAGTAAGACTCAGTCTTCCAAAAAAAAAAAATTAATATTAAGTTTTTAAGCTTGGATCGGTGGCATACGCCTGTCATCCCAGCTCTTAGCAGGTGGAGGCAGGAGAATCAGAGGTTCAAAGAGAGTCTGTGTAACATGAGATGGATGAAATGGAGGGAGGAAATGGGAAGATTTTAATAAAGAAAAAAATTACAAATAAGCAAAAACCGTATGTGTACTTTGTCCCAAATTTGAAACATAGGATATGTATTATATACCAACTAATAATATACTCATTTTAATTTTTAGGAGGTGAACAGGACTGTCATCAGCTCCACCTTACAGATAAGGAAACACTGACACAATAATAGTCTTACGCAAAGTCACAGCACAAGTAAGAGAAGCTCAGATTCAAAACAAGTCTAGAATATCCTCCTAGCTCTTGCCACATTAGGAAGCCTATTATGGGGAGAACAGACCATATATAGGCCTTTGGGACATGATGACAATAATACACTGAAAGCAATTATCACAAGTCTCTAAAAATCAGAAACCAGTACAGATAGTAAAACACAAAAGGAGTAGAGCTGACGATCATATATATTTGTATATAAAGTTTATTCATACAATAACCTGAGACAGTCAAGCATGGCAGCCCAAGTCTGTGACCCCAGCACTTGGGAATCTGAAGCAGAAAGATTGCTGTGTGAGCTTGAGAGTAGCCTGGGATACACAGTGAGTTCCAGAACAGCCCAAATGCTTGTCTTTTTTCGGGGGGTGGCCCAAACAAATAAAAAAAAAAGTTTGAGAACCCTTAGAAAATGACAAAATTATAAATCAAATGATGATTAGAAAATGAAATGAGGCTGCAACTTCTGATTCATGTTACTTATTGAATTAAGCACAGCCTATTACATATTACATCAAAAGGACTTTAACAAAACTGCCCTAGATTCTGGGCAACTCCCCAGGCTTTTGACCTTTCTGAGATCTGTTTCTTCAGTTTTGTATATTCCTTTCTGTTCTGGAAAAAGGTCCACTTATTTTCTTGAACTAAGAGCAAGTAAATACTTATAGTACCTAATTCCTACAAACAGGATTCTTATTCTTAATCATCAATTTTTTTTCTTTTTTTCTTTTTCTTTTTTTTTTGAGACAGGGTTTCTCTGTGTTACAGCCCTGGCTGTCCTCAAACTCACCCAGAGACTAGACTGGCCTCAAACTCTGAGATCTGCCTGCCTCTGCCTCCCAAATGCTGGGATTAAAGACTTGTGCCACCACAACTCATCAATGGTAAACTGGTTTCTGTTGCCATAACAAAATACTTAAGACTGAGTAATTGATTATTTCATTTCATTTTGAGACAGGCTATCACACTGTACTCCAAGCTGGCTCAAACCTACAGTGATCCTAGTGCTGAGATTACAGGCATGCACCACTACACCCACCCACATACTGAGACCCTATTGGAGGAGGGCCCACTTGTTTGTCCCAGCCGCCCAGCTAGCTTAGCCCTGAAATAACCACACAGAAACTATGTTAATTAAATCATTGCTTAGCTCTAGTTTTTTACATGTGACTAATTTTAACATATTAATTTAGCCCATTTTTATTAATCTGTGTGATTTTATTAATCATGGGCAGTGGCTTACCGGCAAGATTCTGCATCTGACTCTGGCAGTGGATCCATGGCATCTCTCTGATCTGCCTCCTTTCTCCCAGAATTTAGTTCCATCTTCCCTGCCTACCTACGTTCTGCCCTATCAACAGGCCAAGGCAGTTTTATTATTAACCAATGAAAGCAACACATAGACAAAAGGACCTTCTACACCAAGATCCTATCTAAAAAAAAATAATTCATTAAAAAAATTTAAGACAGGAGGTGGTGGTGCATGCCATTAATCCCAGCACTCAGGAGGCCGAAGCAAGTGGACCTCTGTGAGTTCGAGGCCAGCCTGGTCTACAAGAACTAGCTTGACCTGTTACACAGAGAAACCCTGTGTTTTTTGAAAAATCCAAAAAAAAATTAAACTACTGCTGTATTTGATAATTTAAGAGATGTTTTCCATTGTAATCTTTCTCCTTTAGACAAGTATTTTGGAGGGAAGGTATATGAGATGATGAAAATATGTTTTTTAGTGGTTGTTATCCCCCTGAAACCTGTAAATTTGGCACTCTTTGGAAAGGGGTCTTTGCAGATGTAAGCAGGTTAAGAATCTTAAGAAGAGATCATCCTGGATTAGATTGAGCACTAATTCAAAGACCAGTGCCCTTAGGAGAGAGAAGGGGTGACAGTGTAGAGAAGGAAATACAAAAATTAGAGGCGGAGATACAGAGATGCGTCCACTTTCAAGTCAAGAAAGGCAAAGGACAGCCGGCAGCCACCAGAAGTGGGCATAGAACAGACTCTCCATAAGGAACCCACTCTCGTGACCCCTTCGTTTCCAACTTATGGTATCCAAAGCCATGAAGGCATAAGTTTCTATTGTTTCAAGCCACCCGGTTATCGGTTATTTGATACAGCATTCCTAGGAGGTTAACATAAGTCTCTCTTCCATAAATTTTCACTGATCAGTTTTAGTTTTTATATTTATTTACTTTGTGGGAAAAGGAAATGCAAACCATAGCATAAAGGAGGTCAAAAGACAGACAACTCAAGAATGTGTTTCTAGGGATCAAACTCAGGTAATCGAGTTTTGCAGCAAGTGACTCTATTTAGTCATCTCGCTGTCCCAATACACAGTTTTATATGTCTAAGTGTATACACACACACATGTGCAGTGCACAGGCATATAAATAGACATATATAGGCATGTGGAGGCCAGGACAGGTCCTGAACAGCCTACAAGACTGTTTCTAACACCTCCTGGGCTTACTTCCCAGCAGGTTCGAGTCTCAAGCCCCAGCACTCCAAAGACTAAGAAAGGACAACCAAGGCCCCTGGGCTGTGTGACAGGTAAGATCCTATCAGAAAACAGAAAGCTCAATCACTTGGTATATATTGTCTTCAAACAAAGTGAGTTTCCTTTCAAGAGCAGGCTAGTGAATGATAAACTTCTAATTGTTCTTTGGAAGACTCAGTTTGGGAATATGCATGTCCACAGAGTGGCCAACATCTTCACAATAAAATCTTTTCTGGTAGCATTAATGAGAATAGCCAACTTATTTTTTATTATAAGATGAAATTCATCAATATTCAGAAGATATTAACTCACTGTGCCATATTTTCCAAATGAATGGATAAACCATGTCAAAACTCATACCTGTGCACAAGGCTGATTCAAAGCCCAGAGAGAGGAAGCTGAAGCTGAGAACCAGGTAGCAGACTTGTCTAACAAATGCAAGCCACCAAGTTTGATGAAGGGAATAGAAAAAAAATTAAAATAGAGCAAAAGATCTCCAGGGGTCATTCCATACTGAGCAGCTATAGAAAAGAGACAGATGCTGAGAGGGGAAGTCATTCTTTCAGTAACATTTTTATTTTTATAGATCACAGTATAGTTACATCCTCTTCAGCCTTCCCATTCCTTCCTCCAAACCCTCCCACGTGCACACACACCCTCATTCAAATTCATGGAGTAAGGATCTCAATGTGAGACTATAAAATTATCATTAGTGAGATTTCAGATCACAATTCAACCAACCTTAAAACACAACCACTTGACACAGACTATTCAATAATCCACTACTACATCAACCAATAGCACAGGAAACTGAGTGCCGAACACATGAAAACTAAGGTATTAAGCCAGACATTAAAAGAGATTTGCAAAAATATAAAACAATGCCTCTTTTTTCTTTTCTTTCTTTCTTTCTTTTTTTTTTTTTTCTGAGACAGGGTTTCTCTATGTAAAAGCTTTGGCTGCCATAGGACTCACTTCGCAAATGAGGCTGGCCTCGAACTCAGAGATTTACCCGCTCTGCCTCCAGAGAGCAGGGATTAAAGGGGTGTGCCACACCACAGGATTAATTTGTATTTCTAATGTCAAGATTCTAATTTACTCAAAATACTTTTTTATATCCTTTTTTAAATTTAGGTTTAAAAGAGTTCTTTCTAGGTTTCATTCAATAAAAATATGATTTTAAAAAAAGTGTGTGGATACAGAGCTGGAGAGCTGACAAACAGGGTAAGAACAGTTACGGTTCTTTCAGGACCCACATTCTTGAGTTCAGTTCCCAGAACCCACTACAGGCATCTCATAACCACCTGTAACCTTAGCTCCAACGAGAGCTGACATCTTGAATTTTTTTCTCAGGCATCCTTACATACATCAACACACATACACATAATTTTAAGACATAAAATGTTCTGAAGTATGTGCATACAAAAACATGCATTCACAATTACCAGCACGGCCTCTGCTTTAGTAAAGCGACACACGGGTCACAAAGGACAGAGCTTGCGCTTATTGCGAGGTTTTGCGTTCAATTCAATACCAGCACACAAAACGATTAAAATAAAGCCAAATTTAGAGCTCAAACTTTTTCATTTCTTTTCTTTGAGCTAATCTACTTTGTTGTCCCGGTCCTGAGCTTACGCTGATCCACCCTGATCTGCCTCCCAGGTGCTGGGACAACCATCGTCAGCCACCACACTCCAATAGGAATCTTTTTTTTTTTTTTTTTTTTTTTTTTTTTTTTTTTTTTTTTTTTTTTTTTTTTAAGAGAGGGTCTCTCTACACGGCTGTCCTGAAACTATGTAGAGTAGACCAGGCTGGCCTTGAACTAAGTGAAAACAGTCTACCTCTGCCTCTCAAGATCTAAGACTAAAGGCATGCACCACCAAACCTGGCTAAAGTTCAAATATTAAAAGCTTTTGATTTTTAAAGTTAAAGTGTATGGCAAATTCATATGCCCCAAGTGTACTGCGAAATAAATGGACTCTATAATAATTCTTTGTGTCTACTCTTCATGGTGTCTGTCTCGCTATCCACTTTTGTATCCTCTCCAGCCAATAATATAATGTATTTCAAGGATAAACTACACTGCTTTCAGCTCTACTCTGTCCCCACAGAAAACAAAATAAATCTATCAGCCCCCAGGGATTGGCTGGGAACCGCCTCCAAAAAAGCTTAGTGGCTGATCTTTGAGTCAATCAAATACTTGGCAAAAAGCCCAACAGATGGAAAACAGACTTTGAAACCAGCTAGTCTACACTCTGTGACAATGCCTTTCTAAAAATACTGTGTATTTTACAAATCTGTAACAGCTTTCTCTATGTCTCTGTTTCCTTAATGAAAATAGAGCAGATTTGCTTACGTCACTATAAACAAAGGGTTTGTAATGGCAGGAACATTAATTCTTTTCTGTAACAAAGATATGCGCCATATACCCACAGCAATAAATAACCACGATCCTGGGTCATTTACGGTGTACACGTACGTATCATCTGACTTACAAACATTCAAAATTTGGTTGAAAATACAATTACACTGAACTTTTAGGACTTAAGGTATCTGTTACCAAAAGTTACTTCGATGGGAATTTATGAGTGCTTTTTACTATGAACTTTTGGAAACTGTTTGAATGCAATTACCTATCATCTCTCTCTCTCTCTCTCTCTCTCTCTCTCTCTCTCTCTCTCTCTCTCTCACACACACACACACACACACACACACACACACACACGTTAACACATATCGAGGCCAATGTAATGTTTAACACGCTGCACGCCTTATTCATAAGCAATTCAAGGGACACGATCACAACAAAACTGCTTCCAAAAGTAAGTTACTTATGTTACACTTCAGCCCTTCTAAATTGGCTTACACAGAGCCATCCCGGTCAATACGAAGTGACACCGCCGGTAGGAGGCAACCAAGAGGGACAAGCCCATCAAGAACAAAATTATGACAGATGCTAAGAGAACGCTCCAGTTCTTGCCACCTCCGGCTTCCTTCACCTGGCTCATGTAGAAACGTTTCTTAAATTTATATTTTGGTTAGAATCTGGCGCTGGCTTTCAAATACTTCTGAGCTTGCTGCTACCAAAGTGAATTAGCGAAGGGCGAAGGGGACTGTTGCCCCGATCGTGGGAGGGAGGCGATAAAGCAACGAGCGGTTGCTGGGAAACAAGCCATCCTGGCTTTTCCGAGGCCACTCGGTGTTCCCAGAACTCCAACCCTGACAGTTTTCCCTCGCATCCCTTAGTGGACGGCGTCACTTGACCGATAGCGTTCTTGGTACCGGGGGTGGGGGGGGGGGGGGGCCCCCGCGGGACTGACGCTATAAAAAGCCCCAGCAAAAGAGAAGAAAAGAAAAATGAGGCGGGCGCCACACAAACCCGGGAACTTACCTAGTTTCTTCCACATGGCGAGGTGACAGGCGAGGAAGCCTTTGCGAATGGCAGCGCACACCTTAGCGGGCTCGGACGAGGTGAAGCCCTTCTGCTTCTTGATAAAACCCCACAAGTGCTCCCGGGCAAACTGTGCCGCCTCCCGCCCGCCGTGTCCGTCACACACGGCGAAGAAGGCCACCGAGGAGCGGCGGCGACAGCAGCGGCCAGCGGGTGGCGAGGCCGAGGCGTCCAAGGCAGGGTCGCGGGCCGCCGCCGGGCCTTTTCCCGATGGCCCGATGCTGGCAAGAGCGGGGCTCGCCGGCTGCCCGAGCGCCCGCCGCGATACCGGCGCCGGCTTGTCCTCCACGGGTGGCTCGGGCTCCACCACAATCTGAGTTACGTCCTCCATGTACTTCCTCCCGCCCTGGTCAGAGAAGACGCTCACTCCCAGCGAGTACAGCCCCGCCATGGCCGGCTGCCCGGGATCCCGCCGTTCCCACGCAGTCCGCCGAATTCTGAGGCGGGAGACACACTCGCCGCTCGCCGGCCAACTATTGTTTATCTTCGACGACGCGGAGAGCGAGGAGGGGGCGGTCCCCGAGGTGGGGGGGGGCGCGCGATGTCGGGACTTGTCCGCGAGAGCTGGGCCGGTCGAGTCGCCGGCGAGAGGAGCCGAGTGGCTGCGCCTGCGCACTGTGCTCCCTCCCTGCCCGCCCGCGCCCACCGCACAAATCAGGCGTTCTCCAAACCCCTGTGACGTCACACAGTTCGCTGGGGCGGACCAATCAGGAGTCGAGGGGAGCGAGCTCGCCCCCGCCCTCCCGCCCACCCCCGCGTCTCTTTGCAACTGCTGCTGTCGCTCCGCCCGCCCTTGCTAGCCCGCGCTGAGCCGGGTCTGTTTTCCCCTGCCTGGAGCTTCTGAGCCTTGGGGGCGTTTCCGCAGTTTCTAAGCCGCAGACGCCTTAACCTGTCATCTTTTTTCCCTCACTTCGATCCTTTGGGTGAGACTTGTGGCTTTTACCCCTTTTGATCCTCCCAGAT
The DNA here is from genome assembly GCF_903992535.2 of Arvicola amphibius. Classification (NCBI taxonomy): domain Eukaryota; kingdom Metazoa; phylum Chordata; class Mammalia; order Rodentia; family Cricetidae; genus Arvicola; species Arvicola amphibius. The sequence continues at coordinate 35,946,152 of NC_052050.1, forward strand.
CAAGCTTTGCAGGCTCTTGCCTCCCGCGATTGTGGAAAATCTGCTGAGAACGAGGGTGGACTTACCCTTCCAGTCCTTCGAGCGAAATGGCGCGAAAATGCCCTTCAAAGACCGTTTTTCGGCGCGCTGGACGAGGGTAGCACGCGTGTACTGGCTTGGGTGGGACGTGTCCTACTGGGAGTTAAGGAGGGCTGCCCAAGTTAATAAAGAAAACTTGGAATTTTCCACCTCCAGTTGCGCAGTACGGTTGTGTCAGAGACCTAGCGGCGAATTTAATTCCTAACGATTCTTTCCAGCACTTTTTAAAAATTCTTTTTGCGTATTTTTCCTTTTTTTCAGTCTTGTTAATACTTTTTCGGACTAGTCCTGTATGCAGCTACTACTGTAGTATGTAACTTACATTTGGAATAAAAACTACGACAGTCTCCATGCCCTAAGGACACGGTTATACCCCCTGTTTACCAGTAAGTAGCACGCAGTCCTAGCAACAAAATGCTTGCACTTTATTTCCACGGAATTAAGCCCCCGAATGAGCATTTTTGTCTTTTCTCAGTATCGTCTTGTTTTGTTTTTGAAGGATCTATTTAAAGTTCACTAGTTCCTATATGCACTTTTCTGTACAGTGCCTTTGAGATTTCACGTTGAGCAGTAAAAAAGGAGTAGTGGAAATTTATACAGAGCTGAATAAGAAATGCAAATACGAAGAAAAAATCTTTACAATGTCCTTCCTTGCAACAATCCCTATACCTACCAAAACAATCTTTTTCTTTTTGGGTTTTTTGTTGTTGTTGTTTTGTTTTGTTTTTAAGACAGGGTTTCTCTGTGTAGCCCTGGCTGTCCAGGAACTAGCTCTTCTTGACCAGTCTGGCCTCAAACTCACAGAGATCCACCTGCCTCTGCCTCTCGAGAGCTGGGATTAAAGGCATGTGACACCATTGCCCGGCTCCAAAACAATTCTTTTTAAAGATTTGTTTCATTTTCATGATATGTGTATTGCTATGTGCATGTGAATGCTAAGGCCAGTTAAAGGTGGTTGTGAGCCACCTGTGTGGGTGTTCCAAACCAAACCACAGTCCTTTGCTAAAAGCAGTAGAGATGTTTTTAACTTATTCCCTGAAGCAGCAATCTGAAATAACTTTGCCTTAACTTTTTTTTTTTTTTTTTGAGGGTTTTTCTGTACAACAGCTCTGGTTGTCCTGGAACTCAATTTGTAGAACAACCTGGCCTCGAACTCACAGAGATCCGCCTGCCTCTGCCTCCTGAGTGTTGGGATTAAAGGCATGTGCCACCACAGCTCCACATAATAAATAATCTTTTAAAAAAAATCTAATCAGAGCTGAGTGTGGTGTTGAACAAGTTCCCCGCACTTGGGAAGTAGAAGTGGCTCTCTATGAGTTCAAGACATATGTATTCTACATATTGAATACAGCCAGGCCAACATAAGAGAGAAACCCTGAAAAAAAAAGACCCCACACTAACCAGTTTGCCATTGTTTCTTCCCATAAGTCTATAAGTCATCTATTAGAGCCACCTCCATATTAACAACGGCAAAATAAATGAGATAAACGTATCTCAGGAGGCTAATCTGTCAATCTATCTGCCTTTACCCTGCTGGGTTTGCAATTGAGTGTTTAACAAAATCATCAGCCTAACCTGAAGACTGCTAGCTCACTGTGTCAGTACAGTGGGGACACAAGGTCCAAACTGCAGCTGCCACGCTCCCAAAGGTGTCACCCTGGTATGTATTCCTAATTAGCCAGGGAAGATCAATCTGTCATGTTCTCACAGATAGCTGGGTTAGTGAATCTGGAAAGAACAGTCATGCCTTCTCTCTTCAGATACCTTGACTTACACACATGGCCTGCCCCCCCTCCCTCTCTGTCTCGGTGGCCTACTCTTGAATTCGTTGTGGTTTGGCTTGGTTTTTCTTTACTGAGACAGGGTACACTATGCAGTACTGGCTGGCCTGGATGGTGCTATGTAAACCGGACCAGGCTGGCTTTAAACTCTGAAAGATTTACCTGCCTCTGTTGCCCAAAGGCTGGGATTAAAGGCTTGTCCATTATGCCTTATTTGTTTTGGGCTTTTTCTTTCTTTCCTTTTTTTTTCCTTTTCTTTAATGATTTCTTTAAGACAGGGTTTCTCTGTGCAGCCCTGGCTGTACTGGAACTTCCTGTGTGGACCAGTCTGGCCTCAAACTCACAGAGATCTTTTACCTCTGCTCTTCTGCCCCCAGGGCCTGAGTCACCACCTCACTGTAGTATAGGCTACTGTGGAACTCACTATATAGCACTCAGGCTGGCCTTCAACTCACAGCTGTCCTCCTGCATCATCCTTCAAAGGGCTAGAATTACAGACCTGGCTAAATTTATTGATTTTCCTTGGTGAAAAGTTTCTCCTTTTTTTCTTTTCTAAGAAGTTAAACAAAACTATGTTCCAACTGGGCCGCTGAGATAAGAGGATCAGAGGAGCCCAAGGTCTGAAAATGGCCCAAGCAACACAGTGAAGACCCCCATCTCAGAGCCAGGTGTAGGGGTGCAGGCCTTTAATCCCAGCACTTGGCCAGTGAAACCCTGAGGATTGGGGTTTCTCAGGCAGCATTGGCCACATGTGACCCTCAGGGGTAGCACACTCAACTAGCACGCGCTGGGTTCTAAATTCAGGCCCCAGCACTGAAATAAAGCTTTGTTTGAGTAATTTGTTAGAAGCTTGGTGGGACGTGCCTATAATTCAAACAACGGGAAGAGGAGCCCGTGGAGTTCAAGGTCATCCTGAGCTTGCTTAGGTCATCAGAGACCATCTGAAAAAGAAAAAAACAGGCTTGGGAGATGGCTTAATGGTTAAGAGCACTGGTTGCTCTTCCAGAGGACCTGGGTTCAATTCCCAGCACCCACATGGCAGCTTACAACTGTCTGTAACTCCAGTTCCAGGGAATTTGACAACCTCATACAGACATACATGCAGGCAAAAACACGAATGAACATGAAATAAAAATAAAAAGATTTCTTAAACAAAAAACCCAAAAAGATATAAAGATGTACTTTTTTCTTAAAGTAATTAATATATTCCTTTTTCTTTTTTTATGATTTATTTATTTATTTATTATGAATACAACATTCTGCTTGCATGTACACCCTAATGCCAGAGAGGGAGCCAGATCTCATTACTGATGGTTGTGAGCCACCATGTGGTTGCTGGGAATTGAACTCAGGACCTCTGGAAGAGCAGCCAGTGCTCTTAACCACTGAGCCATCTCTCCAGCCCTATATTACTTTTTCTTAAAACATGATTATTTTTACTTTTGAAAAATTTTGGAGGGGCTGAAGAGAGAGCTCAGAGGTTAAGAGCATTAGCTGCTCTTCCAGAGGTCCTGAGTTCAATTCCCAGCACTCACATGGCTGCTCACAGCCATCTGTAACGAGATCTGATGCCCTTGTCTGATGTTCAGGCAAACATGCAGACAGAACACTGTATACATAATATATATGTATATATGTATATATATATATATATATATAGTTGTTGTTGTTGCTGTTGTTGGACATGGCTGTACACATCTTTAATCCCAGCACTCAGGAGGCAAAGGCAGACAGATTTCTAAATTCAAGGCCAGCCTGGTTTACAAAGTGAGTTTCAGGACAGCCAGGACAGGACTGTTAGACACAGAAACCCTGTCTCAAAAATAAATAAACAACCAAAAGAAAATGTGTGTGTGTGTGTGTGTGTGTGTGTGTGTGAGTGTGTGTGTACTTTACATGTGAATGTAGGCACCTGACAAGTTCAGAAAAGTGAGGCAGATCCCTGGAGCTAATTTCCAAAACTTTGTAAACCTACTGTTATGGGTGCTGGGAACCAAACCAGGGTCTCCTACCAGAGCAGCAAATGCTCTTGACTGTTGTGTCATCTCTCCAGCCTCTACCTTTGTTATAGAAAGCTTTAAGCCCTGAGTAATGTGCCCTTCAAACTTGACACAAAATTAGCAAAACACCTTCAGTATAGAAACTAGCATACTGATGCCCCCATTCCCTATGTGGCTGGATTCAGCTTTTGTGCTTGAATGACCTTCCAGGTGACTGCAGGTATATGCTGCCACACCCAGCTTTAGTAAAAGGTTAAACACCGAGTATGCTTTAAGGTGTGTAGACATGGTAGTTTTGGTTTCTGAACTACTATAGAAACAGGTCATTTTACAATACCCACTGCCTCTTCTGTGTTGAAACACATTTTTTCCTCCTTCTGCTTCCATCCAATTTGTGGGACTTGAGTGAACATAAGAAAGGAATTACCCACTGGTGAGATGGCTCAGCAGATAAAGGCGTGATACACCTGAGTCTTGAGGTTAATACTTAAGAGCTCACCTAAAGGCTGAAGGAGAGAACCAATTCCAAAACACTGTCCTCTGATCTCTACATACACACCATGGCACAGGTGCGCTCTCTGAGCTAGTTCCAGGACAGCCACCAAAGCTACAGAGAAACCCTGTCTCGAAAAAACAAAACTAAACAAAACAAACAAGCAAACGACAAAAAAAAAAAAAAAAAAACAAAACAGAAGCCAGACAGTGGTGGAGTATGCCCTTAATCCCAGCACTCATGAGGCAAAGACAGGTGAATCACTGTGAGTTTGAGGGCAACCTGGTCTATAGAGCTAGTTTCAGGACAGCCATGGCTGTTCCACAGAGAAACCCGGTTTCGAAAAACAAAACAAAAAGCAGAAAAGGAACTCCAGAATCAATCAATCTCTCTCTCTCTCTCTCTCTCTCTCTCTCTCTCTCTCTCTCTCTCTCTCTCTCTCTCTCTCTCTCTCTCCTCTCCTCTCCTCTCCTCTCCTCTTCCTTCTGTTCTCCAAGGCCTTATTATTTAGTCCAGGCTGGCCTTAAACGCCTGATCTTCCTTCCTCAACCTCCCAAATGCTAAGATTGCGGACATATGCCACTATGCCCGTCTGTACTTCACTTTCTAACTCCTTGGCCTAGTCCAAGTATCTACTTCCTAGACTACAAGGTGGTGTTTTTTTGCCGGCTTAGCAACCACACCTGAAACTACTGATGTTTTAACTACAGTTTGCATCCCATGGCCCTGCAATCAGCAGTCCTGCCGCTCAGACCATAGTCTGATGGGATTTATAGTCAACCACGCCACAAAATGTAGATTTTAACTAAGTATCATTCTGTTTAGCAACAAAGACTCGGTAGTCAGATATTGGGGTAAAAACCTAGATTCTCTGCTAGATCAGAGAAGCCAACCAGCTGACCTTCCTTTTTGGCCAGAGAGACCCAGCAAGAGAACACCTCTCCAATCATCCCAAACCAAAAAAGGCCCACCCTACTCCTCCCTATGAATCTCTCTACTTTCCCCTGGGTGCTCTTGTATATTGTTTTACTCTTTGTTCTTGTGGGGGACACCCATCTCCCAAATAAACACACAGAGTCTTATTCTTTCTTATAAATGCCTGCCCTTAGCTTGGCTTCTTTTCAGCCAACTTTTCTTAAATTAACCCATCTACCTTTTGCCTCTAGGCTTTTACGTTTTTCAATTTCTGTATACCTTTTCTTTACTTCTTACTCCATGTCTGGCTGTGTGACTGGGTGACTAGCCTCCTGTTCTCTCTTCTCCTCTTCTCGTTCTTCAATCCTCTTTTCTCCTATTTATTCACTCTGCATGCCTGTCCCGCTTATTTCTCCCTCATGCCTAGCTATTGGCTGTTCAGCTCTTTAGTAGACCAATCAGGTGTTTTTAGAAAGGCAAAGTAACACAGCTTCACAAAGTTAAATAAATGCAACATAAAATAATACATACATCTTTGCATCATTAAGCAAATATCCCACAGCATAAACATATGAAACGCATCTTCAGCTACCCAGGTGGAAACAACACCTGAGTCCTCCATCCTCCATCCTTGCTCTGGCTAATTCCTGTCAACTAGTCAATGACTCTCCCCCCCCCATCCCAGGTTAATTGTATTAATACAGTCTCAGAGACTCGCAGTGCAATCAAATATCCTGCAACAATAAGGGGAGAAGGTAATGCAGGGAGAAATACCTACAGTAAAGACATGTGAGGTGCTCAGGAAGCAGAGGCAGGCCAAAGTCTGTGAGTCGGAGGCTAGTGTGGTCCATATAGACCAGTCAGGGCTACATAGTGAGACCTTGGCTAAAAACAAACAAGCCTACCATAGTGCCTGTATACATTAAGCTGTGTCAGCTCTTCTCGGTTTTTTTGTTGTTGTTTTGTTTTAATGTGCACGAGTGTTTTGCCTACCCGTATGTCTGTGTACTGTGTGTGTGTGTGTGCCTGGTGCCTACAGAGATCAGAAAATCGTGTCAGATCCCTTGAGTCTAGAGTTGCAGGCACTTGTAAGCCACCATGTGGGTGATGGGAGCTAAACACAGGTTCTCCAGAAGAGCAGCCAGTGCTCTTAACCACTGAACTGTCTCTCCAGCCCCAGTCTTTGTCATTAGTAATCATTTTTTCTACTAATGTTTTTTTTATTATGTATACAATATTCTGTCTGTGTGTATGCCTTCAGGCCAGAAGAGGGCACCAGACCCCATTACAGATGGTTGTGAGCCACCATGTGGTTGCTGGGAATTGAACTCAGGACCTTTGGAACAGCAGGCAATACTCTTAACCTCTGAGCCATCTCTCCAGCCCTACTAACGTTTTTTAATCAATTTTTCTCAAGAGTTTTTTTATTCCCCTATAAGATCTCCTATTCCCTATGTTCTAAAATAGCCAGATCTTATATCCTAATTTACCAAACTTGGTTTTCTTTTTCTTGCTCTTTGCCTTCTTTTTTACAATTGACAACTTTCCCAGAACATATTTTTAGGTGTCTCATTGTATTTTAATTTGTAGTACCAACACATTTACTTGTGCCAATCTTTACTTGAGATACATCTTCTGTTTGGTGTTTTGTTGCAGGATATTTGATCACACTATGAACCCCAATATTTTGTTATTTCCTGTAAAAAAAACTTTCTAGTTGTGGTATGGCTCAGCCCTAGCACGCACCTTTAATACAAGATTTTCCTTCTTAAATATTCCAAACAGGATTAAATGAAATCAACTATAGGTCAAGAGGAGGAGCAAGGTACCAGTTGATAGGGAAAAAAAAAAACAGAGTCAGAGGACGCCAGGAAGACAGAGAAAGGAGCACAGGAAGTAGAAGGGAGTGAAATCAGGTTGGAGGAGTTTTTGTTTGAGACCAAGTAGGAGAAAACTCTCTTTCTGGGATGACAGCAAAGAAGGAAGCAGATGGGTGCTTTCTCTGCCTGTCTGAGCTAGCAGGTTTTCACCCCAGCTTCTGGCTCCGAGTCCTTACTGATAAAATAGAAGGATGGAGACTTCATTAAAACCAACAGTGTTGGGCTGGAGAGATGGTGCAGCGGTTAAGATCACTGATTGTTCTACCAGAGGTCCTGAGTTCAATTCCCAGCAACCACATGGTGGCTCACAACCATCTCTAATAAGATCTGGTGCCAACTTCTGGCCTGCAGGGACACATGCAGGCAGAACATTGTATACATAAAAAATAAATAAATCTAAAAACAAAACAAAACAAAAAAACCAAAACAGTGTTCAGCGACTCCCTTCCTGCAGTAAAAAACATCAGTAGACAGGTACCTACATCTTTCAGCTTTGATTTCTTTATTTGGAACAAGAGCTTTAAAACATATACACAGTCCTTCCAACACAGAAGCCTTTGGATTTTATGATTTCCCTATTCTACCAATATTGTTTATAGGTAGCCTCACCCATGCCAAATCAACTGCACTGTGGTGTATGTCTCTGTGCGAGTGTTATATGTGTGTGGTATACTCACAGGTATAGGGGGTGCAGAGGAGGGTGCTGCATGTCTTGCTGAATGACTGTCCTACTCTGTCACTCTCCACCTCACTCCCTTGGGGCGGTGTCTCTCGCTGGGCCTGGAACTAGACTGGTGGCCAACAATCTCCACCAGTCCCTCCTGGACTAGCTCTGTAGACCAGGCTGGCCTCGAACTCACAGAGATCCGCCTGCCTCTGCCTCTGCCTCTGCCTCCCGAGAGCTGGGATTAAAAGCATGTGCCACCACCACCCTGCTTCATCTCTGCCTTTTCTATCATGCCGAGGTTACAGATGCTGGTGACCATGCATGGCAATTTTTCAAGTCTGAGAATTTGGATTCAGGTCTTCATGCTTTCAAAGCAAACAATCTTCCCTTCTGAGCTATCTGCTTGGTACCTTTTTTGAAAAGATGGCATGAGGGTCAGGAATTCAGTTTTTCTCAGTTCCATAATACATTCAAGGTCAACCTAGACTTGATTTAAAAGAAAAATAAGATGGAGTCTTGCTAAGATTTCTGTATTGGCCTTGGATTCACTCTGTACCCCAAACAAGCCTTGAACTTGCAATTCTCCTGCCCCAGCCTCCTGAATAGGTGGGATTGTAGGCTTGGACCACCAACCCTGGCTCTCAATTGCACTTTTTAAAAATTGATTTGCCTTGGGGCCATAGAGGTGGCCTATCAGTTAAAAAGACTTATAGAGCACCCCAGTTCAAGCACCTACATGGTGGCTCACAACCATCCATAACTCCATTTCCAAGGGGTCATATGCAGGCAAAAATGCAGATAGAAAGATAGAAAGTCTAAAAAAGTTTTTGAATAAATAGACTGCTTTGCCGTCAGGCATTGTGGCACATGCCTCTAATCCCAGCACCCAGGAGGCGGAGGCAGGCAGATCTCTGTGAGTGCAAGGCCAGCCTGGTCTACAGAGTGAATTCCAGGAGAGCCAGGGCTACACAGAGAAACCCTGTTTCGAAAAACAAAAAACAGACAAAATATTGTTATGCCTTTTTGGAGTCTCTCAAAGTATTCAGCTTATTTTCCTGCACTCATATTGTACATGTTATGTAACATTTAATTAAATATGCACTTAAAACAAGAAGAACTAGAATAAACTGGTTTGTGCACAAACACTGACCAAGTACGTGGGAACTTTAGTATGTGGCTATAGCTCAGCTGAAGCTAGTTCCCAGAGGTTCAGTATTTTCTGCGTTTCACTGCTTCTGAGGCAGTGGAGAGTATTGTTGAAACAGGTAAGTCACCCCAGCGGTGACTGGTTGAAAGGGTTATTGGACTGCTTCCAGACAGGCTTCACACACTAAGGAGGTAAAGAAGTCAAAAGATTCAGGCTGGGTGTGGTGGTTCGTACCTGAAATCCCAACACTCAGCAGACTGCAGCAGGAGTTAGGGGACAGCCTGAGCTGTATCAAGAACTCCAGGCCAGCATGGTGAGATTGCATATGCCTTTTGTTCATTTATTTTTAATGTGCATGAGTGTTTTGCCTGCATGCTTGGTGCCAGGGAGGTCAGAAGAGGGCATCAGATCACCTGGAACCAGAGTTACAAGGACTTTGAGAGCCACCATGAATGCTGGGGACCAAACCTAGATTCTCTTAACCACTGAGCCATCTCTCCAACCTGGAGACACTTAACCCCAGTACTCAGGAGGCAGAGGCAGACATCAGAGTTCTAAGCCATCTACACAGCAAGAAATTCCAGGACGGCCAGGGCTACAGAGAAAGACCCTGTCTTAACAACCCCAAGAGCCCCACTTTATCCCCCCCCAAAAAAAACACAAAGAATTCCAGACAATAGAAGATAATGTGTCCAATGCGGCATCCCAGGGGACACCAAGAAGCCTATCTATCTTTGCCCTGCTGAGCAAGACCTTCTCCCTCAAGCAAGGCAGAACCCAGTTAACCCAGGTCAAGGTTGAGATCCAAGACAAGGAAAACATCCCATCCAGTCAGCAGCAGCTGACTGTCAAGGCGAGCAGCTGCAGGGCGCCTGCACTCTGTCCTACTACAACACCCAGAGAGTCCACACTGCAGCTGGTGCTATGCCTGCATAGTGGCATCGCTGGGCCACCTCTCCCAGCTCCTGCGGGATAACTAGGACAAAACTGACCAGCTGCAAACCTGCCTGCTGCATTCCCAAACTGTTAAAAGTCACGAGAAACATGGGCACACACAATCTCAGAACCAAGAATAAGGTCAAAGCGGAGAGATGCCTGCAATCCCATGACCCTGGAGCCTTGATCAAATGCCCTTCCATGGAGGAGAGCAAAAGAGGGCCAGTGAAGCCAGGCTGTGGTGGCGCACGCCTTTGATCCCAGCACTTGGGAGCAGAGGCAGGCGGATCTCTGTGAGTTCAAGACCAGCCTGGTCTACAAGAGCTAGTTCCAGGACAGGCTCCAAAGCTACATAGAAACCCTGTCTCGAAAAACCAGAAATAAATAAATAAATAAATAAATAAATAAATAAATAAATAAATAAATAAATAAGAGGGCCAGTGAGACAGCACTTTCTGCCAAGTCTGACAACCCTCGTCAATCCCCGAACCCACAGAGGAAGGGCAGAACCATACCTCCTGGCACCTCTCTCTCTCTCTCTCTCTCTCTCTCTCTCTCTCTCTCTCTCTCTCCAACACATACACCCCAAATAAATATTCTGATTAAAAACAACTTGTGTTTTTATAACAAAAAAGAGCCAGAAGTAGGCCTAAACATGGAATCCCAGCATTCAGAAGCTAGATCAAGTAGATCCTTAGTTAGCTACACAGCTGGTTCAAAACCAGCCTGTGATACATAAGAATTTTTTTTAAGAGTGTGAAAGTGCTCCAGCTGCCACCCCACTAATTGCTAGGGCTGAGCCAACTGATCTGGCTGCCAAGGCCAGAGGCCCCTTCCTCCCTTACTGCTATCTCATCCTTCCGAAAGCTCTGCTGGGTCCAAGATGACCACCTTCCCTGATGGAGTAGGGCCAGTCTTCAGTGGAGACCATACCGATATCTGGGCTTCCCCTCAGACCTATAAACAGGCTCTCAAACAACAAACACCAAGACAAATCAGAAGGTTCCCAGACAATGACCAACAGTGCATTTGTAATGTAAATAATATGCTTCACTCCGCCTACTTACAGAAATTAACTAAAAATTACATACAGTATATGTTCTGCTACTCTGAAGGATGCTTCTATTTTCCTGTCCCACACCCATTCATCTTTCCTTTAGTAAAACAACACAATAATTTTCTTCTAGGCGAGCACCCCTTGTCCCATTCTGAAGTCAAGTGGTTGAGTAGTAATGGCCCACAATCAGCTTTGGAAAACAGCTCAGATAGCACTAGGCCAATCCAGACAAGAGTGGCGCACATCCTTAATCCCAGAGGCAGGCAGATCTCTGTGAGTTCAAGGCCAGCCTGGTCTACAAAGCAAGTTCCAGGACAGGCTCCAAAGCTACAGAGAAACTCTGTTTCCAAAAAACAAAACAAGATGGGTCCATTAGTGAATTCCTAACCCAAAGCCAAAGAGACATACGAGCGTGCTCTGGGCTCATGGGGAAGGGGAACTTATCCTAGCAGCAGAGCTACTGACAGCAAAGCAAAGTCTTCTCAGGACCCTGTCACCCCTGCTGCCATTCAGCTAGTAGAGGTGAAACAGTATCAAGAGGAAGCCATGTAGCCACCCCTATAGCCCAGGCTAGCTCAGACTTGCAGCAGACACCACTGTCTGTCTCCCTAGTGCTGGGATTACAGAAGTTTGCTGCTCTAGTGCTGCTTTCAGTCCAGGCAGCAGTTTGGATCTGTTCTAGACTGATTTATGGACATCAGCGTAAAGTTATATTTGTCTGCTTACTGTTGCTTCTGTCTTTTTCTGAAACAAGGTCTCATTCTCTCTCACACACTGGTCTGGAACTCAGGTAAGTCAGGCTGACCTCAAACTGATGACGATCCTCCTGCCTCAACCTTCCCAGTGTTAGGATTACAGGCATAAGGAACCATACCCCGCAGCTTAAAGTTCTTAAATGTTATTTACTGATTTCTTTCTTTCTTGTGTTTACCAGTTTTATGCACTCAGACACATCTATCACCCATGACCCTTCCCTTCCTTGGTTGTGTTTAGGCCTCAGGAAAATGTTGTGAGGAGAAAAGTGTGTTAAATGTCCAGCTTTTTGTTTTTAAACTCTTGATCTCACCTTTAGCCCATCAGAGAAATGCAAATCAAAACTACCGTGTGATCCCATCTCACACCTGTCAGAAGAGTTTTTATAAACAAATGACTCATGCTGCAGAGGATGTGGGGGAAGGGAACCCTTATACGCCGTTGACGTGAACCTAAGACAGTGCATATGTTATGCAAAGCAGGATAGAAGCTTCATTTTAATGAACAATGACCATATGATCCGGCTGTACCAGTCCTACACGAATATCCAAAAGAAAGGAAATCAGAATACATTGACGTATGCAAATGCTCATTGCAACGATATCCATTATAGCCAAGCAATGGAATCAGAATAGGAGCCCATCCTCAGATGAACGGATTCGGAAAACATGGTGTGCTTACACAATGGAGTTTAGCCATAACGAAGAATGTTGTTTGCAAGAAAATAATGGACTGTTCCTCCCATTAAGTGAAACAAGCCAAACACAGAAAGATGGGCTAGAAATATAGTGCAGGGGTAAGAGAGTTTACCTCAAAATATGCAAGCCTCTGGGTTCAATCCCTAGGTCCTTTTTTTAAAAAGTAATCAATAAGCTGACCTTTGTTTGTTTGTTTATTTTTTTTTATTTTTTATTTATTTATTTATTTATTTTTTCGAGACAGGGTTTCTCTGCGGCTTTGGAGCCTGTCCTGGCTCTAGCTCTTGTAGACCAGGCTGGTCTCGAACTCACAGAGATCCGCCTGCCTCTGCCTCCCGAGTGCTGGGATTAAAGGCGTGCGCCACCACCGCCCGGCTTTCAGTTAAGGTTGTTTTTTTTTTTTTTTTTTTTTTTGGTTGTTTGTTTATTTTTTGAGACAAAGCTCTGTGTGGTGTTGGAGCCTGTCCTAGAACTCACTCTGTAGACCAGGCTGGCCTCAAACTCACAGAGATTCACCTGCCTCTGCCTCCTGAGTGCTAGGATTAAAGGCATGCACCCCTACCGTCCAGCTAAACTGTAGATTATTAAACAAAATTCCTAGTGCCAGAGATTGGCCAAGGAGACCCCAAAGCCTCCAAAACAATACAGGCAATTGGTATTTGGGCTGCTTTGGGCTGCCCACCAGAATCAGTTAGTATGATCTTATGCCTTGTTTGCAGGATGTGGTGGTGTGAATGAGGGTGGCTCATAGATTTGAATATGGAGTCAGGGAGTGGAACTCTTTAAAATGATTAGAAGGATTAGGAGGTGTGGCCTTGTTAGAGAAAGAATGTCACTGGGGGTGACTTTGTGGTTTCAAAAGCCCATGCCAGGTCCAGTTTGTGTCTCCTTGTCTCCCTTCCTTCTTCTCTCTCTCCCTCTCTCTCCCTCCCTCCCTCCCTCCCTCCCTCCCTCCCTCCCTCCCTTTCTGGTAATGGATCAGGATGTAGTTCTCAGCTATTTCTTCAGCACTGGGCTTGCCAGCTGCCATGCTCCCTGCCATAATGATAATGGAACTGTAATCAAGCCCACAATTACTTCCTTTTATAAGAGTTGCTCATACCGGGTGGTGGTGGTGGTGATACACACCTTTAATTTCAGCACTAAAGAGGCAGAGGCAGGTAGATCTCTCTCTTTTTTAAAAGTTATTTATTTCATTAGATTTAATTTGGAAGTATTTTTTCCACCTAAACTACATCAAGGTTTTTTTTTTCATTATACATACCAGTCCAAGTTCCCACTCCCTTCCCTCTTTCCATTCCTTCCACGCACCCTCCCACCCAACCCCCCATCCAATCCTCAGAGAGGGTAAGGCATATTCCTTTGGGGAAGGTCCAAGGCTCTCCCTACTGGATACAGGCTGAGCAAGGTAACCTCCAAAGAGAATAGGTTACCAAAAAGTCATTACATGCAGCAGGGATAAATCCTGGTGCCACTGCCAGTGCCCTCTGAGTCTGCACCAGCCATGCAACTGTCAACCACTTTCAGAGGGACTAGTTTGGACCTATGCTTCTTTCTTCCCAGTCAGGCTGGAGTTGATGAGTTCCCATTAGCTCAGGTTTCAGTGGGTGTACCCATCATGGTCTTGACCTCTTTGCTCATATTCTCATTCTTCCCACTCTTCATCTGGACTTTGGGAGCTCAGTTCAGTGACCTGATGCAGGTCTCTGCCTCTGATTCCATCAGTTGCTGGATGAAGGTTCTGTGATGATGTTAATTATCAGTCTGAACTACGGGGCAAGTCAAAATCAGACCTCCTCTCCTCTATTGCTTAGGGTCTTAGCTGGGGTCATCCTTGTGGGTTCCTGGGAATTTCTCTAGAGCCAGGTTTCTTGCTAACCCTATAATGGCTTTCCTTGTGTTCATCTCTGTCTTTCCTCATTCTCGACTATCCCATTCCCTCAAGTTCTTCTCAACACTCCCCTTTTCCCCTCCTCTTCCCCTTCCACCCTCCCTTCTCCCCCCACCCCCATGCTCCCAATTTTGTCAGGTGATCTCTTGTCTGTTTCTACTTTCCAGGTGGATCTATATATGTTTTTCTTAGGGTTCACCTTATTACTTAGCTTCTCTAGGATCATGAACTATAGGCTCAATATCATTTGTTTATTACTAGTATCCACTTATGATTGAGTACATACCATATTCATCTTTTTGACCCTGGGTTATCTCACTCAGGACTAGTGATTATTAATTCCATCCATTTACATGCAAAATTCAAAATGTCATTTTTTTTTTACCACTGAGTAGTACTTTAATGTATAAATGTGCCACATTTTATTTATCTATTCTTTGGTTGAGGGGCATCTAGGTTGTTTCCAGGTTCTGGCTATTACAAATAATGCTGCTATGAACATAGGTGAACAAATATCTTTGTAGTATGATTGAGCTTCTTTTGGGTATATGCCCGAGAGTGATATTGCTGAATCCTGAGGTAGGTTGATTCGCAGTTTTCTGAGAAACTTTCATACTGATTTCCAAAGTGATTGTACAAGTTTGCATTCCCATCGGCAATGGATGAGTGTTCCCCTTACTCCACATCCTCCACATCCTCTCCAGCATAGGCTATCATTGTTGTTTTTGATCTTAGCCATTCTGACTGATCTAAGATGGTATCTCAGAGTTGTTTTGATTTGTGTCTCCATGATGGCTAAAGATGTTGAACATTTCCTTAAGTATCTTTTGGTCATTTGACATTCTTCTGTTGAGAATTCTGTTTAGTTCTGTACCCCATTTTTCAATTGGGTTATTTAAAGTTTTGATGTCTAATTTCTTGAGTTCTGGCAGGTAGATCTCTGTGAGTTTGAGGCCAGTCTGGTCTACAGAGTGAGTTCCAGTACAGGACAGCTAGGGCTGTTACACAGAGAAACCCTGTCTCGAAAAACAAAAAAAAAAAAAAAAAAAAAAAAAGTTGCTTCCAATAGAGGTCTGGGACACAAACCCAACCACAAACTCTTCAACCTACAACTTGTCCTGCCTACACCATGTCCTGAGGCAAATATGGTACAGAAATTGTGGAAGTGACCAACTGATGACTGGCAGAGCTGGAGATCCATGCCCCTGAGAGGGAGCTCACTGAGGGCCAGGACCCAGAAGCAGGATACCTCGGAGTCTTAGGATAGAACTAAACATGAATGGCAAAAAGTAAAGTCAATGAAATGGCTTCTAAGGCTATTCTATGGGTATCTAGCCCAACTGTCATCAGAGAGACTTCACCCAGCAACTGATGGATACAGACGCAGGGACCCACAACCCAACATTAGGCTGAGCTCAGGAAATCCTGAAGAAGAGGGGCAGGAAGGATTGTAGGACCCAGGGGTATTAACAGTCACCACAAGAAAACACACAGAACCACCCAACCTGGGTTCATAGGGGCTCACAGAGACTGAATTGACAACCAGGGAGCCTGCATGGGACTGACCTAGGACCTCTGCTTATGTGTTACAGTTGTGTGATTCATAGCGTGGGACTCCTAGCAGTAAGAGCAGGGGATGTCTCTGACTGTTGCCTGATTTAAGGACCCATTCCTCCTGCTGGATTGCCTTCCAACCTTGGGGAAAAAGAGGGTTCCTGGTCCCACTGCAGCTTCATATACCATGGCTGGTTGATATCCATGGGATACCTGCCTGTATCTGAGCAGAAACAGTGGAAGAGGAGTGGATGGGGTGGGGAGGGGGGGTTCTGAGAAGAGGGGAGGAAGGGGAAGCTTTGATTAGGATGTCAAAATAAGAAAATAAAAAAAAATAAAAGAGTTGCCTTGGTCATGGTGTCTCTTCACAGAAATAGAACAGTGTCTAAGGGGAAGACATAGGAAACCAGGCTGTGACTAGCTGAAAGCTTTCTCTCTGCTGCTTCCCCTAACAGTGATGCAAGGGCCCATGAAGGCTGCAGAGGAGAGACTTTCCTCAAGGCTTACTCCTGCTCTGGACTCTGCCTGCAGCAATGACAACCAGGAAAGCAAGATGTGAACCTTTAAAAGTGGTTATATTGACTTTCAGCATGGCATGGCCATTAAACTCTATTTTTTTTAAAGATTTACTTATTTATAATGTATACAGTTTTCTGCCTGCAGGCCAGAAGAGGCACCAGATCTCATTCTAGATGGTTGTAAGCCACCATGTGGTTGCCAGGAACTGAACCCAGGGCCTCTGAACAAGCAGTCAGTGCTCTTAACTGTTGGCCCATCTCCCCAGCCCTGCCACTGAAGTCTTGAACTCATAGAAGCTGTGACTGTCTGTATAAAATCTTGCCTGTCAATATCATGTCATGGAGGGGGGATGGGCTTGTGGGACCCCATGCTTTCCTGAAGATTTATATAAAAATAATGGTTGGTCAAAGGAAGGACATTTTCTTCCATGGTGTAGACACCAGTAAGGAGCATATGGAAACAGCTCTAATGAGAACTGGAGAAATGGCTCAGTGGTTTAAGGCACTGACTGCTCTACCAGAGGAACCAGGTTCAAGTCCCAGCACCCGCATGGCAGCTCACAACTGTCTGTAACTCCAGTTCCAGGGGACTGGACACCCATGGCAAAACATCAAAGCACACAAAATAAAATTAAATAAATTAAAAAAAAAAACCAACTCTAATGAAAATGTTCAGTCACAAAAAGTGGGGGAACATAAAAGTAGAAGGGAGCTAGTAGCTGGGAAAAGGAAAGGGATTAACAGTGGGAGGAGACAAGACGAGGGAACGAGGGGAGGGGGTTGAATATGGTGTAAACACATTATATACATGTATGGAAATGTCTTCATGAAACTCATTACTATGTAAAATGAGCGTGCTAATCAAAAAGCAAACAATTACCATGTTTTCTCTCTCACACGTGATCTGGGGGAAAGGACATCAATATGAAGGCAGATGAGCTGACGGAAGGGAAGGGGCTGGAAGTCGGGGGAGAGAAGAGAAAGAAAGCATGATGTGCAGAATGAGTACCAAGGAAACCATTACTCTGCACAACTGATATGGGTTAATTTAAAGAATAAAATTTTGAAAAATAGTAATTAATGTGACTGGAGAGGTGGCTCAGGGGTCAAAAGCACCGGCTGCTCTTCCAGAGGACCCAGGTTCAATTCTAGCACCCACATGGTGACTCACAGCTGTCTGTAACTCCAGTTTGATGGAGGAGGGACACAGCCCGCCGCTTTCCTTCTACACCAGTTCCAGGAAATCCAATGACCTACAGCTTTGGCTCCACAGGATCCAGAAAGCATGTGGGGCATATAAACTCACATAATCACAAACACACACAAACACACACACATACACACACGTATGACGTGCATGCACACACAGACATGATAAAGATTTAAAGTAAAACCTTAAAAAAATAAACTCATGAGATGGCTCAGATGGTAACATGCCTGACACGCAAACCTGAGGACTTGAGTCCAATCCCCAGAACAGACAGACAAAACCCAGGCACCATGGCACACACCTATAATCCCAGCACTGGGGAGGCAGAGACAGGAGGATCTCTGGATTCTCTGGCCAGACAGTCTAGCTGAATCTGCAAGCTCCAGGTTCAGTGAGAATCTTGTCTAAGAAAATAAGGTGGAAGTCAGCCAGTGGTGGCGCATGCCTTTGATTCCAGCACTCCGGAGGCAGAGGCAGGTGGAACTCTGTGAGTTCAAGGCCAGCCTGGTCTTTAGAGTGCATTCCAGAACAGTCAAGAGTACATAGAGAAACCCTGTCTGGAGAAAAAAAATGGAACATTATTGTGAGCTCTTGATGTCAACTTCTGTCTTCCATTTATACATTCACACACAGACAGACAGACAGACAGACAGACACACACACACACACACACACACACACATTGAACTTCAAAAATTAAAAGGGGTGTAGAAAAATGGCTCAGTGGTTAAGAGCACAGACTTCTCTTTCAGAGGATCCAAGTTCAGGTCCCAGCTCTAGCGTCAGGTAGATCATAACTACCTACATAATTTAAGCTCCATGAGACCCAGTAACACCTTCTGTACTCCATAGGACCCCATATAAATAAGAAAAGTAAAACCTTTAAAAACAGTCAAATTGAGCCAGGCAGTGGTGGCACATGTCTTTAATTTCAGCACTCGAAAGGCAGAGGCAGGCAGATCACTGTGAGTTTGAAGCCAGCCTGGTCTACAGGATGAGTTCCAGACAATAAATAATAATAATAAATAATTAATAATAATAATAATAATAAATCAATAAGGAAGTGTGGCACATACACAACTCTTTGTTTCTTGAAACAGAATTTCTCTGTATAACAGCAGCTCAGCAGCTCAGCTCTGGCTGTCCTGAAACTCTCTTTGTAGACCAGGCTGGCCTCAAACTCAGAGTTCTGCCTCTGCCTTCCAAATTCTCAGATTAAAAGCGTGTGCCACCACTAACCAGCTCATTCACAACTCTTTTTTTTTTTTTTTTTTTTTTTTTTTTTTTTTTTTTTGAGACAGGGTTTCTCTGTAGCTTTGGAACCTGTCCTGGAACTAGGTCTTATAAACCAGGCTGGCCTCGAACTCACAGAGATCTGCCTGTCTCTGCCTCCCAGGTGCTGGGATTAAAGGCGTGCAACACCACCACCCCGACAAAAAGGAAAAAAAAAGGAAAAAATTGTGTAGTCCAGGCTGGATTTGAATTCCGAGTCCTCCTGCCTCTGCCTCCTTCAGCAAATCCTACTGGTCTGCGCCACCAAAACTGGCTAACCATCACATCTCTTAAGAGGAGTAAGAGGAAGTATTCTTTTAGGAAGTTTAGCAGGCATACATCAGCTGACCCATCAAGCATCCTTCACTCCTGTCTCACAACCTTCTCTGCTGGAGTGGGACCACCTACCTACCCCCTTCCCTAAACTCCACTGGAAATTAATGATCTGTGGTATCTGTGAAAAGTTTACAGAAGGTTCTTAAAGGTGCATGTGTTGTAGGAATTCATTCCACCAGTAGCTTTTGGGATACAAGCCATAGGGTGTGACTTCTGTGTATGGAAGGATGTGATCTCTTATAAGGGAGAGGAAAGGTCCCTCTCGCTCCCTTGGGAGGTCAGAGCAGAAGCAAGTTTGTGTGATTGTTCACATCTCCCTGGGGCAGAGCAAGGGGACAGGGCGACTTCCACCTTGTTTTGTATTCTGTGAGTTTGTATTTCCCTTTGAGTCCCCGTAATAAAGACAATTTGTAACTCTCGCATCACCTCTCCCATTACACATGCATTGGCATAGCCAATTTCCCTGCCCACAACTGAGACAAAAACGCCAGGAAAAGTGAGGAAGAGTCTGGCTACTGCTGAGTTACTGTTGAGCCTCCTGCGAAGGCCAAGAGATTAGCACTCTCAGTGAAGGGATTATAGGCATATCCCACTATGCATGAATTATGATCTTTTATATTATTATTTATATTTTAAAGAGAGCTTCTGGGAGCTAGAGAAATGGCTCAGCGGTTAAAAGCAATGAGTGCTCTTCCAGAGGACCCGGGTTCAATTCCCAACACCTACGTGGCAGCTCACAGCTGTCTGTAACTCCAATTTTGGGGAACCCGACACCCATGACAAAACACTGATGCACATAAAATTTAAAAAGTAAATAAAAATTTAAAAACCCAGAAAGATAGCTTCTGAATGATATTTAAAACAACAACCTAACGATATGCAGGCTGTGTGGCAGATGAGCTGGAGAACAAACAGCAGACATGGTGTTTCCACGGGTTTTCTCCTCTGCTTGGCTTTGACTACAAAACAGGCCCTGGGAGTCGGCTGGACTCACCCGGTTGGTGTGGGGCTCCCGTGCAGCGAGGGCAACCGTCACTTTGTTCTGCAAAGCTGTCCTTAGGCCTCCCGTCTAATTTCCCCAGGGTCATAAGCCTCAGAACAGACATGGTGCTTCTGGGTTTTGAAGGATGAACCTGAACAGCCTCCCAGTTCTGCAGGGAACAGCGTGTCCTGGGAAGTGATAGAGAAGGCGACCGCAGCGGATGCCAGAGCAGGCTGGTGACTCAACAGCTGGCCCGGTCACCGCACAGCTCATGTGAGGAATTAACTTAATCTCAACAATTTGAAAGAATAGCCCACTTCTTGAGATTATTTTTTCATTGTTTGGTAAAGCAGAGGTATTACATACGAACTTTAAATTAAAAATTCCTACAGGTCTGATTTTGTATACTCAGCACTCTAGGGGGCCTTTGATTCTCTCTCAGGCATTTTCCTCAAATAGATTGGGTGAGTTGATGCTGGGCATGGTGGTGAGTGAATCTCTGTGCCTCTGTGTCTCTCCGTCTCTCCTCCCCCACCCCCCACCGCACTACACACACACACACACACACCCCGCCCTCTCCCTTTACCCTAGAGGAGCTCATATAGCCCCGGCTGTCCTTGCTATTTAGCAGAGGCTGGTCTGGTCCTTGAACTTCTGATCTTCCTTGCTTCTCCTCCCAAGTACTGGGATTTGGGGTACGTGCCCCATGTCCCATGATTTTTTTTCTTTTGGTTTGGTTAGTTTGGGTTTTGTTTTGTTTTTGAGGTGGGGTTTCTCTGTAAAAACAGTCCTGGCTATCCTGGAACTCACTCTGTAGTCCAGGCAGGCCTCGAACTCATGAAGATCTGCCTGCCTCTGCCTCCAAAGTGCTGGGATTAAAAGCGTGCACCACCAGGACCCGGCTTGATTTGATTTTTAAAGGTGCCTTTCCACTTGCAGAGCTCCCATCAGGCATCCCTTCAGGCTCTCTGGTCCCTTCTGAGTCTCTTTTTCCTTCAGATATGACCAGAGTCTGGGCCTGCGTTCCCTGATGACCAGGATCTCCTCACTCATTCTCTAAAGCCGTACCTACCCACTTCCCCAACCTTCTGCAATAAAAAAAAGTATTTTTCTTTAGACTTTTTATGCATTTGAAGAAGACCTTATAAACTTTTTTTTCTGGATTACTAACTGAAAACCAGAGGCAGCTCTGTCTATTGATTCATGCCTGTAATCTCAACACTTAGGAAGCAGATTCAAACGTTCATGGACAGCTTCAGCCCAGGCTAGCCTCAAACTCACAGCAATCCTCCTGTCTCAGCCTCTCCAGTTCTGCATTTACAATGTCCTTTCCTTGTACTTTATCGGGCTGAAGAATCTTGGTTGTCATGGGTGTCTGTAGTTTATCTGGATCCTAAGTAAGGTTTCTAGAGAGAATTTAAACGATCCTGAGAGTACAGAAAAGTAGCAAGACTGAAAACTAAGATCCCTGAACAGATATTAGTCTTCAAGAAGTGTAGTAATTTACTAACCATGAATTCTCTGTGGACCTCACAGGTGAGTCTGCCATAGTGTCAGCAGGAGGCATTCAGGCTTGGGCATCTCTGGGTGTTCATGTCCCACGGTGGGTGTACCTCTGCAATTCTGTGATTGAAGAGAGTGGCCTTAGAGAGCTTCCAAGAGTACATATAGTCTATAACACATACAGGCTGGAAGAGCTGCTAAAGACATGAAACCCAAGGCAGAGCCTACTGAGAAAGTTTAGCTGAGAAGCCTCGCGCAGCATTAGAGAAGGAATGCATGTGGCCCTCCAAGCTCCTAACCCTAGGAAGAGGCAAGCCTGGGGCAGGGAAGAGGCAAGCCTGGGGCAGGGAAGAGGCAAGCCTGGGGCAGGGAAGAGGCAAGCCTGGGCCAGGCATCATGGATTTTGATGGAGAGTGCCGCAGGAAAAGACTCTGTCTCCAGGCTTCCCTGTGCATAGGTATAGGGACACAAGAAGGAGTGTGGAACGCTCATCAGCAGGGTTCTGATCTAAGGATTGCCATGGATGTAAGAGAGATGTGTGGGGACAACGGGATTTAAATACTAGGGTATTATCAGCTAGTGACATCATCACTCCTTCTCGCTGAGCTAGCTCTTTGCTAAGTTACTCAGAGACAGAGAAAACTGCCTTAGCAACTTAGCATGTAAAGGGTCTGTCTGCCCTGCCCCATGCCTTTATTTTTCTTTGGTACTTGAGGGTCAAGTCTTTCATTTTGCCACTGAGATAGATACACCAACCCCAGTCCCTTCCCCTCTTCTCCTTTCTTCTTTTTAATTTGCTTACTTATTTGTTTAACTGAGATAGCGTCGCACAAGGTAGCCCAGGCTAGTCTCCATGTCCAGCCTTTAACTTGATTTGCTGGCCTAGAACTCAGAGATCTCCCTGCCTCTGCCTGCCAAGCGCTGGTATTAAAGGCATGCACCCCCATGCCTGGCTACTGTTTTCTCTTTTTGAGGGCCTTGATAAAGAGCTCAATCTGACTTTGGACTCACAGCAATCCTCCTGCTTCAACTTTCCAAGCATTGCACCACACCAGGTTTCTCTCCCTGCCTGTCTGCCTTCCTTCCTTCCTTCCCAGGCTAGTCTCAGATCCCAGACCATCCTGCTTCAGCTTCCCAGGTGCTGGGATTACAGGCATGAGTCACCCTGCCACTTTACCTGGCCTCCTCTTTCCCCCTTTCTTTCCCTCTTTCTTTCCCCCTTTCTTTCCTCCTTTCTTTCCCCCTTTCTTTCTTTCTTTCTTTCTTTCTTTCTTTCTTTCTTTCTTTCTTTCTTTTTCAAGACAGGGTTTCTCTGTAGCTTTGGAGCCTGTCCTGGAACTCACTCTGTCACTCTGAAGATCAGGCTGGCCTCAAACTCACAGAAATCTGCCTGCCTCTGCCTCCCGCATGCTGTCCTCGCCTCATCTCTAAATGTGGAATTTAAATGGACACAACGATCAGAAAACAATGAGCCATACACGGCAACCGATACTACTAAAAGTGGTTGGGTAGAGATAGTGAGGTACACACCAGCTCAGGAATTAAAATGTACACCACAGCCGGGCGGTGGTGGCGCACGCCTTTAATCCCAGCACTCGGGAGGCAGAGGCAGGCGGATCTCTGTGAGTTCGAGACCAGCCTGGTCTACAAGAGCTAGTTCCAGGACAGGCTCCAAAGCCACAGAGAAACCCTGTCTCGAAAAACCAAAAAAAAAAAAAAAATGTACACCACAAAGACACTGTTAGAACCACAGAAAGGAGCCAGGCAGTGGTGGTGCATGCCTTTAGTCCCAGCAGTCAGGAGAGAAAGATAGCTGGATCTCTGTGAATTCGAAGCCAGCCTGGTCTACAGAGTGAGTTAGCCGGGGCTACACAGAACTGTAGAAGGATGTTTGGCTCCCAATTTCTTTCTTCTTCGGGGAACAGGGATTCCTAGGACCTTAGTTACTTTTCTGTTGCTCCGCTAAGACTCCCCGACAGAAGCAGTCTAGGAATGGAGGGTTTACGCTGGCTCACAGTTGGAGGCTATAGTCTATCACTGTGGTAAAGGGACAGTGGCAGGAGCGTGAGGCCGCTGGTCACATTGCATCTGATGGCAAGAAGCAGAGAGTGAGGAGTGCTTGTGTTCAGCTAGCTTTCCCCTTCCTGTACAGGGACCAAGGAAGTCACTCTCTTTATTTTTCTAGGAGCCTGAAGAATCTCAACTATGCCGTTCTCAGCAGACCAGGTTTTTGCTTGCCTGTTGAGTCACTTGGCAAGAATTTACTGAGCACTCCCCATGGGCTAGGACTTTCCCAGACACTTGGAGTAGAGATGGGGGGAATGGGACAAAAATTACACACCTGGTTCTCTTGCCTCTACCAGTCCTTTCAATCCCAATACTTGTCCTGTCTGAATGTCCTGTTTCTGTTTCTCAATTCTGGTTTCTCAATGAGAAAGGGCCCAATGCTACAACCAGCTGCAAGTTTCAAGAAAAAAATCAGCCCCAGGTGCAGGTGAGGGAAAAGTTGCCACATTCCAGTAGGATAGTGTCTCTACATCTGTGCTCCAGGCAGCCCTCAGCTGTGCAGAGATATTTGTGAGATTCCAGGTGGATCCAGAGAGCTCAGTCATCCTGACAGTGGTGTTGTAATAAGGCCACTACTTAGTTCCGGCTGCTCAGCCCTGAAATGATCACACAGAAGCCATATTATTTGTAATAGTATTTGGCCAATAGCTTAAACGTACTTCTGGCTAACTCGTATCTAAAACTAACCCATCTCTGTTAATCTGTGTATCTCCACATGGCTGTGGCTTACTGAGTAATATTCCATCTGTCTCCGGCGGGACTACATGGCTTCTCCCTGACTCCACCTCCTTTCTCCCAGCAATCAGTTTAGTTCCCCCCCCCCCACCAGCTCTGTTCCCCTATAGGCCCAAAGCAGTTCCTTTATTAACCAATGATATTCTCAACATGCAAAGGGGAATCCCACATCACAGTGGTGACAGAAGGCAAGAGTTAAAGTCAGTCTCCTCTGGGGAAACTGAAGCAGAAAACAAAGCAGTGTGAGAGCAAAGTCCATCTGAAGAGAACAGAATGAGAGACACAGCCAAAGCAGGGGAAAGGAAGCCGGAAGCCGTGCCAAGGAAGCAAGTCAGGAAGGTGTATTAGTAAAGATGAAGTCCAGAGAAAGCACAGATGGCGGGGCTGGTGGATCCACTAATCCAGTGACATTATCAGAATCCATCTCTTCATCCCATGTCGCCTGCAGCGCCAACCCTGCATGCTTGTCCGTGACGCAACCGAAACAGACGCCCCCTGCTCGGTCTAAAGACAAGGACCTTCTTAGAAACCTCTACCAAACCTGTGTGTTTACTAAGCTAGTCACACTGGATTTTTCTCTTTCTTTTTTTCTGCAGTGCTAGGAATAGAATCCGGGACCTCACACATGCTAGGCAAGGGCTCTACCACTAAGCTACCTCCTCAATCCACGTCTTAAAGCTCATAGTTCCCAAGTACAGGCAGTGTTTTCCCCAGAGGGACAATTAGCAACATCTAGAAACAGTGTTAGCAGTCCCAGTTGCGAGAAAGTGTTACTGGCATCTAGTGGGTAGATGCTGGAATAACGGCTGAACGTGGATGAACGTGGGTGCAATCTCCCACAGAAGGGAGACAATACTGAGGCTAGAGAATGGCTTTTTTATGCAGACCTTCTCCCCTAATGGAAGGGGTAAGGCCAGAAGAAGCTGCTTATGAGTGGCTAGAGGGGCAGAAAAGAATATGGGAAAATGTCCTTCTCAAAAGCCAGGGGAAGTTGGGTTGTGGTGGCGCACGACTTTAAGCCCAGCACTCGGGAGGCAGAGGCAGGCGGATCTCTGTGAGTTCGAGGCCAGCCTGATCTACAGAGTGAGTTCCAGGACAGCCAGGGTTACACAGAGAAAACTCATCTCAAAAAGCAAAGCAAAACCAAACAAAAAGCCAGAGGAAGATTTTTTCAGAAGCACACATCATGAAAAGTGACAAGCGATACTGAGAAGTTAGTAAACTTATCACACAAAATCACCCAGGCCGGGACTGTGTGTCAGTGACAGAGGGCTTGCCTGACGTGTCCAGGCCCCTGGCTTCAGCTCCCAGCACTGCCGAGGGAGAAACACCATCCATTGGATGTATCCAAAGGGCTGCACCTTGCCTTTGCCCAAGAAGTTCCAGGAAGAGTAGTGTAGATGAATCATGCACGAGGCAGTGAAGACTGCAGGAAGTGACCACAGAGGCTCTGACTCCAGCACAGGCAGGCCCTTCGGGACCCTTGTCTGGGAAAAGGAGGAAGGCAGCTGAAGGGTGAACAGAATGAAGATTGGCTTTAATAATGTGTAGATGTGTGTATTTGTGTGTGGGTATGTGGGGTGGGGGGAGCGTGAGTGCTCTCGAAGCCTATAAAGCCTCAGGCCATCCTGAAGTTGCAATTACAGCCGATTGTGAGCTCCCAGGTGTGATTAGAGGGAGACCATCTTAGGCCTGCAAGCCCCCTTCACCCTGAGCCATCTCTCCAGCCCAGAACTCATCTTTGAAAGTTGTTGAGATCCAAAAGAGGGAGAAGAGGAAAAACAGAGACCGGTAAGAGAAGACGGGCCCTGAGAAGAGACTTTATGTGCCATGAATCGTGGGGGTCTTTAACGCATCCAGGATTCCCACTGAGCATTGATCCTGACTCACTGGGTCTGGAGAAAGAGAGCCCAGGAGCTACTGTGTTTTTCTATTGGAAATGGAATCTTGTGGTATTGCTCAGCCTGGTCTTAAACTCAGGGGTTCCACGCATCATCTTGCCTCAACTTACCTCCCAGTCTGGGCCCTCGAGAATGCGCCACCACATCCACTTCCACAATAACGTTTATGTCTTTGTATGTTATTTGATACAGGATTTTGCTCCATGGCCTGAGAGCTGAGACTGCAGGTATGCACCTCAAGGTCTGGCTCACGGTCTTTTAAATTTTGTTTTCCAGGAAGGGTTTCATGTAACCCAGGCTGGTTTCAAACTGTCTTTAAACTCACTACAGATTTGAAAGTGCTGGGATTATTGGAATGAGCCCCCATGCCAGCAATGCCGGCGCTGTGTTTATATTATTGCTCTCTTCCTCCTCCTGCCTCTTCTTCTCTGGGTGTAGGAACTGAACTCAAGGGCTTTATGCATGTTGGGCAGGCACTCAACCATTCAGCTAGATCTCTGGCCCTATATTTTCCCTTTATGTCTTAGAATCACAGACCCAAGTTTATTCTCATTATTTATGCCTAATTGGATGAAGCCAAAATCACGGGTCAGCAAACAATATCCCATAAGCCAAATCCGGCCAAGCATCTGTTGCTTTTTTGTTTCTTTAACTTTGGTTTTTGTGCCTACAAGTTAAGAATAGTTTTTATTTATTTCTAATTTAACACATCTGAAGTCATGTGGATAGCTAGGTAATAACCCTGATTGTGCCTGTTGACCCACAAAACCTTATCTCACCGCCCATTTTTCCTTGAAAAAAAAAAAAAAACTTTTCCATTTCCTGATTAGATTGGTGTGATAGCTAAAAATACCCTGAACTTGTTTCCCGCAGGCCTCTCCCTAGTACCTGAGTGCGGCTGGAGTATTTCATTATGTGGACTGTAATAACCAGCTCAGCCATTCGACATCCTGCAGAGTTCCCAGGAAACCAGAGGCATAGGGCATCTCCTCCAGAAGGCTTCCTCTGTGGACTTCTTCCCAGTGTTTGTTCGGATGGGAGTGGGGGTGGAACAACACTCACAGGCCTGTAGTTCCAGCACTTAGAAGGTGGAGACAGGACAAGTGCCCTGAGTTCAAGGCCAGCCTGGCTATGTATTTCTAGGACTGCCTAGGCTACAGAGGGAGACTTAGTCTCAATAAAAGAATGAAATCAATAAACAACAAAAATTGAGCCGGGGAGATGGCTCACTGGGTAAAGTTCTAGTCGTGTAAGCGTAAGGATGTGTATTCGGATCTCTAGTGCCCACAAACAGCCAAACCAGTCTGTGGATTCATATTTTTATGACAAGATAGTAGACCGAGACTGGGGAATCCCTAGAGGCGTATGGGCCAGCTAGCCTTTGAGGCAAGGACCAACACCTAAGGTCCTCGGACATCCACATGTCACTTTGTATTTACACACGAACACACACACACACGAACATATGCAGAGTTAAAAAATAAGACTAAACCGGGCAATGGTGGCGCACATCTTTAACCCCAGCACTAGGGAGGCAGAGACAGGTGGATCTCTGTGAGTTCGAGGCCAACTTGGTCTACAGAGTGAGTTCCAGGACAGCTAGGGCTACACAGAGAAACCCTGCCTCAAAAAATGGAAGAAAAAAAAAGACTAAATTGCTGCTGTTAAAGCGATGTGGTCTATGCATCCTCTCGCTCCGATTCTCTGTCTGCTGTGGTCTCTGCTTCACGTCGGTACAAGACATTGTGAACATGTATGCGTCATTCCCGGTGTTTTGGAACTGAGTTGATGGAAACCATTCCTAAGATAAGGAGGCTTCTGTAAGGGTTGCAGCAAGCTATCTGCTCTAATGAGATGCTGAGTCAGGGAAGGACTATGCCATGCATATTCCTGCTTTTGTGGCCTCCATGTCTGGGTCTCTATGGTTACTAACCTTCAGGAGCTATTGACTTGTTGCAGCATCAAGAGAGATCATGGGAGAAATGTCTCAGAGATTAAGAGCACCGGTTGCTCTTCTAGAAGACCCAGGTTTGATTCTCAGCCCCACATGGTAGCTCACAAACATGCTAACTCCAGTTCCAGTGGACCTGATGCCGTTTCCTGCCTTTTGAGGGCACCAAGCATGCACAAGGTACATGCACATACATGCAGGCAAAACACTCATGCACATAAAATAAATAAATCTAAAAGTTTTAATTTAAGAGAGATTCCAGATTAAAAGGCCCCGCATCCCTCCAAATAACAACTTTCTCTGGAAAAGCTTGCTTCTGTGATTGATGCTAATTGCTGAGTGAGGAGGGTGAGGGTGGAGAGGAGTTGGGGGGGGGCACCTGCCAGGGTTTCCTGCACTTAGTTTTCAAGATACCACACTCCACTCGTAGAAACGGGTATAGAGTCACATGATGCATAATGACAGGCTGTGAGAACTGCGTTGTTAGGTGACTCTGTCATGTGACCGTCGTGGAGCATGTTTGTACACACTTAGAAGGTACGTGTCCGTCCCTGTGTGATTCAGCCTTCTGATGCAATCCACGGATGAGGCACACTGAAGGATGAAGCGGCTGTGGCTTTCATGCGGCGTGCTGGTCTGTAGTAAACATTTTTCAACAAGTAGGAGTACACAATAACATAATGATGATGGAAATCACCAACGTGACCTTGCCTAGTCTGTGTGGGGCTCTGGGTTCAACTTCCAACCTGGGAAACAGATTTTAAAGTAGACAAACTACATAAGCTAGGAACAGTCGCTTATTGTCATCACCAAGGATTATGAGGGCACAAACCTGCGCATGCTATACTTTCATATGACTGGCTGCCCAGCAGGTTTGTGCACGTCAGCATCGCCATGCTTGAATGAGCAATGCATACTATACAGGAGTAGTCTGACATTAGGACGGGTACGGCATTCAGTCACTTGAGAATTTTTCAGCTCGATCACAATCGAGCCACTGCTGGGCGTGGATCTGTCCTTGTATAGAATAGTAGATAGCACAGGTCTATATATGTGTTTTGCTTTAACATTTGCTACTAGGTGACAATTATCAAGCAAAAATTCTGACTGGGATACATCTATGTCCCCTCTTCTCCATCTCTGACTTTACTTGTGTTGATATATCAATTTCCCTTTGATCATTTCAATCCATTTCATAGAGGGAGAGTCTTTTTCCTCATCTCTACTCAATCCTTAGAGGACAACAAAACTTACTAAAGACATTACAGAATGGGGTTGGGGAATGTTTAGTGGCTAAGAACGCTTGTTGCTCTGCCAATGGGCCTAGATTTGGCTCCCAACCATCTGTAACTCCAGTTCCAGAAGATCTGATGACCTTTTCCGGCCTCTATGGGCACCGGGAATACACACAATGTACAGACATACACGCAAACAAAATACCCATACACCTAAGATAAAAATAGATCAAAAGGTATTATAGAACATGTATTTCGAGCTGAGTGGCTATGGTGGTGCATGCCTTGATTGACTTTGCTAATGGCAGGTAAGAAAGAAAGGCAAAAGCTAAGCAGGATATATTAGCACTTCACCCAGGTAACCCACAATGCTTTTTTCCCCCCCTGATTTCAATGATGAATTAAGAAATACTATATCCTGAGGCTGGGATGTGGCTCGAAGGTAGGGTATTTGCTTGACATGTGCAAAGCCCTAAACTCAGTCCCTAGCACTAAAAACAATTAAGCAAGCAAAAACCAAGGAAACCCAGACCTGATGGGGCAAGAATCTCAACTACTTGGGATGCTAAGGTTGGAGGAACACGAGTCCAATGCAAGCCTGGAGTTTGTACTCAGTTTTAGCCAGATTCTGCCTCTAAGTTTAAAAAGGGCCGGGGTATTGGCTGATGATATAGGTCAGAGGTAGAGTGCTTGCCTGGTGAAGCCCTGGGTTCAATTACCAACAGTATATATATTTTAATTAAGGACTAAGAATATCAATCAGTTGGTAGAATGGTTGCCTAGTTTGTATTGAGCCCTGGGCTTGATTCTCAGTACCCTGGCATAGTAATACATATCTGTGACGTAAACACTCAGAAGGTAGAGTTGGGACAATGGGGAGTTCAAGGTCATCCTCAGACTCAGAGGAACTAAGTCTACATAAGCTCTGTTTCAAAAACAAACAAAATCCCCCTACCAATAGTATCTACTATGGTTTTTCTGGCTGACCTGCAGTACATAGAACTTAAGTTATTTAAAATTTGCTTTTATTTATTATTAGTGAGAGAGAGAGAATTCCACATCCAGCCTTTGGAGGTCAGATAACTTTCACAATTCAGCTTTGTCCTTCCACCATGGATTCTGTTCTAGGTGTGATAATTTGGTTTATGCAGCAATCTCTTTTCCCAGCCAGGTCATCACACACACACACAGACACACACACACAGACACAGACACACACACATGCACGCACACACATATACACACACACACATACATGTGCGTGCACAAATATATAACGTAGCAATGTTATTTTAAAAAAAAAATTCATCAGAGTCTTTGGTGACTCCTTTTGGAATCACTTCCTTGCTTTGGCGAACTTCCAAAAATGCTGCTTGCTTGTTCTTCTAAAACTACCTTTTTGCCTGGTGGTGGAGGCATGCATCTTTAATCCGGGCACTAGGGAGGCAGAGGCAGGCAGATCTCTAACTTTGAGGTCAGCCTGGTCTACAGAGCGCCAGGACAGCCAAGGCTACACAGAGAAACCTTGTCTCAAACAAACAAACAAAAACAAAACAAAAATCAAAAAATTAGTAAAAGGTTCATTGTCTGACTCTTCCTTGGTGGAAGTAGTAGAAGCAGGACAAGCTTCAGATAAGACCTTTCTTCTGACGCTCTAGGAGACCCGAGAAAAACAAGGTATTACCTTCCAGAAGAGCCAAGCGGGTTCTCAGTGGACCAAGCGGGGGTGGGAGGGTGAGGAGGGGGTGAGAGTGTGGGTGATGGGGGAGTGGGGGCGCTTGGCCAAAACTCACTCTCCCACAAAAACAATGAAAATATCAACAAATCCTCTAAAATCCTCTTCAGAACTTCGGAAGTTCACCAAAGCCAAAGAACAAAATGAAAACTGACCAAGATCAAATTACACTCTTTGGTAAAACGGTGATGTATGTGAAGTGTGTGCGGTGCTGCCAGAGGGGCGTGGCCAGTGTGCGCGGTGCTGCCAGAGGGGCGTGGCCAGTGTGTGCGGTGCTGCCAGAGGGGCATGGCCTGAACACAGTCAATGTTTTGTTCAACCTGCAGCTCCCTGGAAATTTTCTATTCCTCAGGAGTTGTGACTGTTTGATTTGACTGAGAACTCAGATGAACTGAAGAAAAGTGCCCTACTCTGGCTTCACATCTAGTGGGGGGGAGGGGGAGGGGTGTGATGGTGTATACCTCTAATGCCAGCAGAAGCAGGGAGATCGCAGAGTTGGAGACCAGCCTGGTCTGCATAGTGAGTTTCAGGCCAGCCAGGGCTATCTAGTGAGACCCTATCTAAAATAAATAAGTAAATACAAATCTAAGTGTTGCTTGAACTTGCTTTCAGTTGGGGTTAGCCACTCAGACTGAGAAGATGAATACACACTGTGGAACCTGACAACCAGGAACCTTTCAAGGGTCTCAGCACGGAGGCTGGAATGATGGCTCCAGAGCACTTGCTGCTCTTCCAGAGGACCAGGGTTCCATCTCTAGCACACAGGTTCACAACTATCCATAACTCCAATCCCATGGAGCAGCATGCCCTCTTCTGGTCTTTTAAGGCACTGCATGCTTGTGATGAACAGACATACATGCAGGCTAGTATACACACAAATTAAAACTTAAGAGAAAAAGTAAAAATCTTGGCACATTCCAGAGACTCTAAATGGTTTTGTGAATGTCCAAAGCTACGCACATGCCCAGAAAACATTAGGTAACAGAGAAGGTCCCAGCCACTTCCTTCCTGCTGTGAGCTAAGGCTCTCATAAACTGTCTCAGGTGTGAAAGCCTGCTCTCTTACAAAATAAGAGATGAGAAAAGAACATGCCATTAAAGAACTCCTTATGGGGCTATTGGCTGGCGGCTAGGTTATATTGATCAGGATGACCCTATGAACCCACGCTTTCAAATACAAACTAATAACAAACAGAGAACCCAGTTGCTACAGAATTAGTTGAAGGAAATCATCAAACAAATAAGTGCCAAGAAACAAAAACATATCTTGGAAAATATTGTCACATGCACAGAGCCAAGATCAGTGGACAGAAAATGTCCAAGAGGATCCCAGATTTGGACGCTACAAACTTAAAATCGGCTGTTCCAAAGACATGTAGAGAATACAAAGAAGCCATGGTGACCCACCTGAAGGAGCACATGACAGACTCTCTCTAGAGAGATTCGTGTATGGTGGCTCACAACCTTCTGTAGCTCTA
Source organism: Arvicola amphibius (assembly GCF_903992535.2). Classification (NCBI taxonomy): domain Eukaryota; kingdom Metazoa; phylum Chordata; class Mammalia; order Rodentia; family Cricetidae; genus Arvicola; species Arvicola amphibius. The sequence goes on from NC_052050.1 coordinate 35,978,924, forward strand.
TCTTCTGGTCTCTGTGGGCTCCTGCATGCAAGTGGTGCACACATACCACATGCTCACACACCACACACACACCAGACACATGCTCATATACCACACACCACACACACCACACACATACACACCACACACACACATGCTCACACACCACACACACACATGCTCACACACCACACACACACACCACACACATGCTCACACACCACACACACATCTCATACACACACACAGGCACACACCACACAAACACACACACACAACATCAGTTGTGGGTTTTTAAGGAGGTTGTGTCGCAGAGACTGCAACTCTGGTCCATCTAACCCTGCTCCTGGCACCACTGTTGGCTCTTACTGAGGAAAAGTTTGGTCATAAAGCCACATCTCAGCCATGGCTCCAGAGGCCATGATTTTAGTTATGAGAATTACCCCACTGAGTGATAGTGGCACACACCTTTAATCCCAACATTTGGAAGGCAGAGGCTGGTGGATCTCTGTGAGTTCAAGGCCAGCCTGGTCTACGTAGAGAATTCCAGAATAGCATAGACTACACAGAGAAACTCTGTCTCAAAAAAAAAAAAGGAAAAAATTAAACAAAAATGACCCTAAGAAGGCATAGTTACTGGGATCACAGGCACACGAAAGTGTGAAAATGTGAATGACCAACTCGGCTCAGATTGAAATAGAAATAGGGACAAACTCAAAAACCCCAATCAGCAAAAAAAATCCAAACCAAACCTGGCAAGTTCTCAAGCCCTGAATCCACAAACCAGATCCCCAATAGCCTGGGAACTCCACCCTCAACAATGTATGGAATGCACCTGTCCCTTATCGCCGGAGGAAAATTATCCACCAGGTGCAGGACGGTGCCATGAAGCCTCCAAGGACACCCTGTCCACTGATTGCACTGGGAAAGCTCCTCTAGCCACAAGGAAGAAATGTTTTAAAAATACCATTGTCACGATTCCCAAAATGAGCTCTCTGACAATCTGATGCAGGGACTGCACCCTTCTGTGTGAGGGGCAGCTGAATCTCCCCATCAGTACCGTGCCCTTCCCCCCTTCTCTCTCTCTCTTTCTCTCCGTGTGTGTGTGTGTGTGTGTGTGTGTGTGTGTGTGTGTGTGTGTGTGTTTCACACGGGGTCTCTCTACATAGCCTAGATTGGCTTCCAACCTCGGATCACCTGCTTTAGTACTGGGGTTTTAGTACCTATTTTAGATGGGCTTGTGCCACCATGCCCATCTTAGAAAAGCCAAAGCTCTTTTCTCTTCTCTTTTAAAGACTTGCTTCATTTTAAATTATGTGTGGGGACTGTGCACACAGGTGCTGGTGCCCTTGGAGGTAGATGCCCTGGAGCTAGAGTTAGCGTGGCTGTGAGTGGTCCCACATGAGTCTTGGAAACTGAGCTCAGGTCCCTTGGGAGAGCAGCATGCATTCTTAAGCAATGAGCACCTAAGGGCACAATTCTTTTTGTTTTTCTGAGACAAGGTTTCTCTGTGTAGCCATGGCTGACCTGGAACTTGCTGTGTAGACCAGGCTGGCCTCAAACTAGCAGAGATCATGCGCCGCCACTGCCTGGCTAAAGGGCACAACTTGTAACTCTTCCCCAAAGGTTGCTTTTCTGTTTCTATCCCCAACCAGAGCTGTTCCACAAGGGAACAAAAACTGTTCCACCAGTGAGCCAGACCTCACACAGCATGTATGCCATCACACACACATAATAAACAAACAGAAAATTTTCTGGGGGTGGGGTGGGGGTTTCTCTGAGTAGTCCTATATATCTGTAGACCTGGCTGGCCTCACACAGAGATCCACCTGCCTCTGCCTCCTGAGTGCTGGGATTAAAGGCGTGCGCCACCACCGCCCGGCAAACACATGTAATTTTAAAGGCACGAAGGGAGTCATCACCACGGCCAGCCACACAGAGCCGCCGGAGGAGGGATATGCTCTGGGCAGGGGGAAGTTACTCAGATTGGCTGGTGTGTTAGACAAACAGAGATGTCAGCGTGTCCATGGTTTCCTGAACACCGAAGAGAAGAGAATGGGAACAGATGTCATTCTAGCTAATCAAACAATAGGGAACACAGAAGTAAATATATTCTTCTTTGATGACTAAGTCAGCCTCGGTCAGCACCTGCTTCCTTGTCTCTCAGACACACATCGGGTTCGCTGAAAGAGAGCCTGGCACAGTGGAAGCAGGGGAAGGGGATTTACTGGGAAGGTGATCGCAGCATGAAGGATCATTTAAGTTTCATTATTACCTTGGTGCTGTTAGCAGCAGAGGCCTCCTGAGAAACCATTGAAAGAGGGACATCAGAATGGTCCCTCTGAAGGACAGGAAGCTGCATTCTCACTTGCTCCCATCTCCTTGAATGAGGGTGGCCCTGACCTGCACCTGCCTCTGCCTATGATCTCAAAGGCTCCCATGAAGATTGTCCTTGGACAGAATGTACTAGATACAGGGTGCACTTGTGGCCGCTATGGGTACCAGCTGTCTCTGCACAGTCCCATTTGGCCTTAAATTTGTGGCAATCCTCCAGTCTCAGGCTCCTCAGGCTGCTTTTATGTGCATGAGCTGCCCGACTTGACTTCTTTTGTTGCTGATGGTGTTTCATTGAGTCCAGGCTGGCCTCGGATTCGCCAGGTAGATGAGGATGACCTTGAACCCCAGCCCTTCCTATCTCTGTCTCCCAGGTACGACCGTGGCATCGCACGTCGTTCATTTCTCATGACTTTTAAAATTATCTCATCACAGCTGAAATATTTTCCTGGGTCTGGTGTTGCAAATCTATGATCCCAGTTACTTAGGAGTCTGAGGCAGGAGGATCATAAATTCAGGGCCTGTCCGAGCAACTTGGTGAGACCCTGTCTCAAAATGAAATTCATCGAGGTGCATACACTTGTAACTCTAGCACATGGGAAGTGGAAGCAGGATAATTCGGAGTTTAATGTCATCATTGGTGACACAAGAAGTCATAGGCTGGTCTGGGCTACAAAAGACCCTGCCACGCAAACAGAAAGCCAAACAAGCAAGCCGAGAAATAAACAACGGTGCCCGGGCAGGATGACTCATCAGCTAAAGATGCCTGCTACCCAGCTACCTGGGTATCATCCCTCACAGAGCAGAAGGACACACAGTAGAAGGAGACAACCAACTTCCAAAAGCTGATCTCTGACCCTCACGGAGACATCACCCCAATGAATTTTAAGTAGATAAACAAACTTTAAAGATACAGAAAGGGTGCAGTGGCGAGGCTGCTTCCCCAGCATGTTTGAGACCCTGTATCCAATCTCTAACGCTGCCCAAATCCCCCCTGTGCTGGGTAGTATCATGTCAACTTGACACAAGCTAGAGTCATCTGAGACGATGGAAGGAACCTCAGTTGGAAAAATGTCTCCATGAGATCTGGCTATTAGGCAAACCTGTAAGGAAGCAGTTCTCAACCTGTGGGTCTCAACCCCTTTGGGGGTTACAGACCAGATCTCCTGCAGATCAGATATTTACATTAGGATTAATGACAGTAGCAACATTAGAGTTATGAAGTAGCAACAAAAATAATTTTATGGTTGGGGGGGGGTCACCACAACATGAGGAACTGTATTAAAGAGCCGCAGCATTAGGAAGGCTGAGAACCACTTGCTGTAGGGTGGCTTCCTAATTTGGGATTGATTGTGTGGGAGTGTCAGACCATCATGGGTGGTGCCATCCCTGGGCTGGTGGTCCTGGATTCTATAAGAAAGCAGACTGAGCAAGCCATGGGAAACAAGCCAGTAAGTAACACTCTGACCCTGACACACACACACACACACACACACACACACACAAACCATTATCTCCTGCCTCCAGATTCCTGCCCTGTTTGAGCTCCTGCCCTGACTTCCTTCAGTGATGGACCACAATGCGGAAGTGTCAGCCAAATCAACCCTTTCCTCCCCAGCTTGCTTTTGGCCATGGTGTATGGTGTTTCATTGCAGCAAAAGAACCCTGACTAAGGAAGACACACCTCACGAGTAGCCCAGTGGCAGTATACTTGCCTAAGAGGCACGGGGTTCTGGGTTTGCTCCCCAGCAAGCAAAATGGAAACAGCTTTCTCATTGGGCATCGTCATCTACGCATTAGCCTTTTATTTTTCACCATTTTCATCTTCTTGCTGGGATTCGAACCTAGGACTTCAGGAATAGTTGGCATGGGCTCTATCATTGAGCTACCACAGCCCCACCACATAAAGTCAGAGAGCAGTCTATTTGTGTTCCTCCTGCAAGCCGAAATTCAAATGTGCAGTTCCTAGAGACAGAACAAGGGAAGAAATGGGGAAGGCTGTACTTGTGGTCCCACAGGCACGATCACACAGATAATTCGAAAGCTGAAGTATTTGATCATTCTTTTCTGTCTATGCTCGGAAATGGGGATTTCAGTTTGGCTCTTACATTTCCCATGAGAGGATTTCATCTGTGGGGATGGAAGGATAGTTCAGTGACTGGGAACTGCTCTTCCAGCCCCAAGTTGACTTCCCTGAACCCACAAGGTTGCTCACAATGCTTGCAATTCCAGTGCCAGGGGACCTGATCCCCTCTTCTGGCCTGTGCTGGTAACTGCATGTCAGTAGCACACATACCCTCAAGTACAAAAACATGCATATAAACTAAAATAAAAAAGTAAATCTGCAGGGAGGTGGTGAGACACAGAAATCCTCTCTCTCTCAAAAAAAATGCAACAACAAGATTTCCAGATACCTCATAAAGATTTATTTCTATCTGTGTATCACATTCAAAATTCCAGAAGAGGGTGTCAGCTCTCCTAGGATTGGAGTTATGGACAGTTGTGAACCACCATGTGGGTACTGGGAACCAAAGTTCAGGCTTTTTTTTTTTTTTCGACACAGGGTTTCTCTGTGGCTTTTTGGAGCCTGTCCTGGAACTAGCTCTTGTAGACCAGGCTGGCCTCGAACTCACAGAGATCTGCCTGCTCTCCCTCCCAAGTGCTGGGAATAAAGGCGTGCGCCACCACCGCCGTCAGGTTAAAGTTCAGTCTTATGCAAGAACAGCAAGTGCTCTAACTGCTGAGTCATTCTCAGGTCCCACGGCTGAACTGCTATTTTTTCCTTTGCAGATAAAGTTCCCTGGTGAATATGATTAAGGAAGAAGCATCTTTTTTTTTTTTTTTTTTTTTTTTTTTTTTTTTTTGGTTTTTCGAGACAGGGTTTCTCTGCAGCTTTAGAGCCTGTCCTGGAACTAGCTCTTGTAGACCAGGCTGGTCTCGAACTCACAGAGATCCGCCTGCCTCTGCCTCCCGAGTGCTGGGAGGAAGAAGCATCTTTATGAAGCCCTTTGGAGTGTGGGGCTTACCGCTTTATTAGGGGACCATAACTTCAGAAGGATTTAACCCCACTACCACCAAAAAAGAGACAAATTAATCAGCCACCATGTCTTCTGATTTGTCTGAATGAACTTCCACCAAGCCTCACTTCTGTGAGATGTGTGTGCGGCCAAGGAGGATGCATTCAGCCCTCTGCAGGGCGTGTCACATGCTTCTCCTTCTACAGCTCGATGCAGATGGCTCTGATGACATGGCCAGCGTGAACCATAGCCACGGTGACCTGGGACTTCCCAGAGGCACCTTGCATACCCGCCTGGAGCCCGGACTAGGAAAAGCACTAAATCAGAGGCGAGTGGCTGCAGGAAAAGACGGTCTCCAAGGTCCCTAAGGGCAACTCCTGCAAGAAACAGGCCGTGTCTGTGCCTGAGTAGCTGCTACAAGAGGAACCCTGTCAGCAATACTTATCTTTTTCTTGAGAAAAAAGGCTGTGTTTTATGTACACACACACACACACACACACACACACACATATTCAAGTATAGAAACATCTGTTGAAGTCATGTGTGATCTGTAGGGTTTTGGTTTAGAAAGTTTCCTGTTGGGACGAACTATTCTGTGTTAATAGAGAACGGCCATATTGATCGCTGCCTTCCCTCTTGGTTTAGCACCTATGTACTTTGCTTTGCTCTGTATACTTTCCAAAACTTGTTTTGATTTGTTTGAGGTGTGTGGTCGGAGGCTGCTCATTTGTTCCCGGTCACCCAAATAATCACACAGAAACTATATTAATTACACTACTGTTTGGCCAATAGCTTAAGCATATTTCTAGCTAACTCTTACATCTTAAATTAACACGTTTCTATTAATCTGTGTATTTCCCCTAGGTTGTGGCTTACCGGAGCCAGCATGTGACTCCTTTGGCAGTTACATGGCATCTCCCTGACTCTGCCTACTCTCTCTTTATATATCTCTGTTCAGATTTTCCACCTGACATTACTCTGCTAAACCATTGGCTGAAACAGCTTTATTCTTCAATCAACAAAGCAACATATATACAGAAGGACATCCCACATCAGAGATGGAGTCTCATAATGCCCAGGCTGGCTACTCACTATTTAGCTGAAGATAACGTTCATCTCCTCTTCTCCTACTCCCACCTGCAAGTGTTGGGATTACAGGTTTGTGCCACCACCACCAGCTAATCCCTGAAAAAGCCTGCAAGTAAAGCAGCAAACAACACAAATAGCAAAATAAGAACTGGAGGAATGAACTTTTTTCAATGATTCCATATTTGTTGTGTGATGTTTTGATTGCACTCTGCTTTGAATAAGAGGGTTGATCTGGCTACTAGCTAACCAACGTTAAGCATAGAGGTTCCGGAGGACTGAGGGTAGATAAGTGTGATTCTGAAAAGGCTGATTCTGTAATTACATATTTATTAGAAGCTATGGCCATCATAGGATTACCTGTACAAATTAAGACTGGCAATGTTCCAGCATATGTCTCTAGTGAAATTAAACAGGTTTTTTTGCATACTACAACATAAAGCGTATTACAGGTATACCACACAATCCTATATGACAGTTATAGAAAGATCTAATTGCACTTTAATAGATATGCTTAATAAACAGAAAGGGGTAATAGATGCCCCCAGAGATAGCATAATGCTACTACTACTATTATTATTATTATTGTTGTTGTTGTTGTTTTGAGACAGGGTTTCTCTGTGGGCTTTGGAGCCTGTCCTGGAACTAGCTCTTATAGACCAGGCTGGTCTTGAACTCACAGAGATCCGCCTGCCTCTGCCTCCCGAGTGCTGGAATTAAAGGCGTGCGCCACCACCACCACCTGGGACACAATGTTTCACTAACTTTAAATTTTTAAATGTTAATAAAAGGATGACCGCTGTGGGAGACATCAGCTAGTAGAAAAAAACTGCTGAATTAAACTAGCCTATATAGTTTAAGGAAGTATTGACCTCGGAATGGAAACCAGGATATGTGTTATGTTGGAGAAGAAGTTTTATTTGCTTCCACAAAAGAAGAAAAGTTATGGATACCATCAAAATTGATAAAGATTAGATTTGATCAGGAGACACCTCTTGATTAGAAGAGGCAATAGCTCATCAGTGTGGCCATTCAATCTAAACTAATTTTTTGTGTGTGTGTGATTTTTCTTTTTTCTTTTCTTTTTTTTTTTTTTTTTATTTTTTTGAGACGGCGTTTCTCTGTAGATTTTGGAGCCTGTCCTGGAACTAGCTCGTAGACCAGGTTGGCCTCAAACTCACAGAGATCCGCCTGCCTCTACCTCCCGAGACTGTATCTGGGCTCCTGTCTCCTCTCACCTTGCTCTGACCAGCCATATCACTCCCGTCTCCACCTCCCTAGAGCTGGGATTAAAGGCATGGGATGCCATGTGCTGGGATCACCTTTGTGTGAGCTCTATTTCTTTTTTAGACAGATTCAATTTCACATAGCCCAGATCTACCTGCCTCTGTCTCCCGGGTGCTGAGATTAAAGGTGTGCATCACAACTGCCTGGCTTCCATTGTTAACTAGTACTTATCTCTGTACTATAATTTTCAGGGAAGCTTTGTTAGATTACAAACAAAATAGGAGCTGGCCATGATAAGCTAAATATGAACAGATCACCCAAAGGAAGTTCTTTACTTCCAACCATTATGATCTGCCAGAGTAGGACTCAGTCATCGATAAATTTAATAGAGGCCTGAGTCTCCGTAGTTTACCCTAAAGCAATACCTGGTTGCAGGAAGAATCACAAACTGAGATTACCTGAGCACCACCCAAAAACAGACCATCCAGAGGAAATGCCTAACATTCCAACCGCTGTAGAATCACCTGCCAGCACACACTCACCAGGACACCCTTAGACAAATGTCAGCCAATCAGGGATCCTGAACCTCAGAAACCCCTCACCCCCACCTTTACCACTATAAAAGCCCTATTCTAACTGAGCTGGGGGCTCTCCGTTTATTCCAATACGTTGGACATGCGGAGAGACCAAGTTCGCAAACTTGCATAAAATAAAGGCTCTTTGCTTTTACATACGGGACTCGGTTTCCTTGTTGGCTTTTGGAGGACTTCACCTATTTAGGCATAACAATATCACCACAAAAGCCTGTCAGATATTCTAGACATGTAGGCTAAAGATGGATTCCCCAACGTTGCAGAGGAACCTTGGGTGACTGACAGACAGTCAGCTGTTTCTGTGATTTAGTTTTGGAAGTTGTTTGCTCTGTACTTCCTGTTTACTAAGGTAATATTATATCCTTCTGAGGTTTTGGATGGAGTTGAAGACCAAATAGTCACAGTTATAGTTTTTCTTAGTTATGAAAGAAGGTAGATTAGGTACAGAGTCTTGGACTCATCAAGAGAGAATAAATAATGGAGTATTTTCTCCAAATATGCCAAATACTAATGGACTGGACATTGTAATGTAGTTCCCACCTGATAATTGTTCTTACTGTATATAGTATTTCTGTGTCAGAGTTAAAACCATCTCTTTAGTTAGACAAAAAGAGGGAAATGTGTGACATTTTGATCGCAGTTTGACACTCCCAAAACTGACAATAAAATTTGCTTTGAATCAGAAAGCGAAGCTCGCTACTAGTGGACCAAAATTAACCAGAGAGGTTTTGGAGGACTGAGATCAGATCGAGAGACAAGAAGTAGTAGCGTAGGGCAAAGAGAGGGTCTCAGCCCTTTTGGATGCAGGAACGAGAAAGAGAGAAGGTCACTGGTGGCTTCTCCGCAGCTTCTCTGATTATTCAGGTTCTTACCCTGATATCTGACTCCTGAGTCTTTATTGATAAAGAATAAATAGATAAACACTTTATACTTGTAGGTAGGGAAGCAGAAAAGACATGGTGGCATTAAGGCAAACATTATGGCTTGTTTGCTTAACAAAATGGACCCTGCTGGAGGGTCTGTTAACCCCTTGTGACTGGTGGTTATCATTAAAAGCAATACTGTATGTGGCCACCAGGGGGTGTCTCCAAAGTGCAACGCATAAAATTATGGAACAAGATAGATTCTATGGAGAATGATCCAAAGTTACAAGGTTGATGTGCAGTTTTTTTGGCAAGGTATACCCTTGAATAAACCATCCCCTTTAACACTTGTTAGGGAGTGGGGAGAGATAACTCAGTCAGCAATGTGCTTACTTCAGGTCCCAAAACCCACATACAATCCCTGGGTGTGACAGTTCATCTTGACTGTTAACTAGGTGGGACTTAAAATTGCCGTGGAGACAGGCCCATGGACATGTCAGGGATGGTATTTTGAGAGTAGGTTAACTGAGGTGGGAAGCCCATCCTAAATGTGGGTGGCACCATTCCTTGGGCCGGGGTCCTGGAATACATACACAAGGAGAAGGCCAGATGAAATCAGCACCCATCACGCTGCGCAATGTGAGCAGCCAGCTCACACTCCAGCCGCCGTACTTTTCCTGCTGTGGTGGACTGTGGTCCCGGGAACTGCGAGCCAGTGTAAGCCTTGGTTAAGCTGTGTTTGCCAAGTAGTGTCACAGCAATGAGACAAGTAATGAATCGAATCGAGCAGCATGGTGGCACAACAAGCTTGTGATCCTCATGCTGGGGAAATGGAGACAAGAGATTCCTGGAACTCACTAGCCAGGCAGTGCTAACCTGATTAGTGAACTCCAGGCCAATGAGAGACCTTGTTTCAAAGGAAGTATATAGTGTTTCTGAAGATCACAGCCAAGGTTGTGTGTACACATACAACCTGCATGTATGCACACATACAACCTGCATGTATACACACATACAACCTGAATGTATGCACATATGCAACCTGCATGCACACACATACAACCGGCATGTATACACACATAAACCTGCACGTATGCACATATACAACCTGCATGTACGCACAATACAACCTGCATGTATACACATACAACCTACATGTATACACATATACAACCTGCATGTACACACACACACAACCTGCATGTATACACACATGCAACCTGCATGTATACACATATACAACCTGCATGTACACACACAACCTGCATGTACACACACATATAACCTGCATGTATACACAATACAACCTGCATGTACACACACATATAACCTGCATGTACACACACATACACATGTTATTTGGATAAAAGAGGTTTTTATTGTCAGCCCTCAAAGTGCTAGAGATTAAAAGGTTGCCTGGGCTCATGGGGGACTTTTTTACAGAACTGACAGAGGACAGACTAGGAGTTCTCAGGAGAAAAGGGCTTATCAGGAAGAAAGGGTGTGATCCTAGAAATGAAATGGACATAAGAAGAAACCACGGATCTAACAGCCATAAAAATAGTCTTAGAAAACAGAGAGGCTGCCTGGGACCTAGGCAGGAATTCACAAAGTAGGTCAAGTAGCTGGAAGGGTTTCTGATGTAGCCGGATGCCCCTAAGGGAAAACCCAAGGAAATGCTGAAAGGTGCAATGTAACCAGCAAATAAAGAGCAAGGTGGGAGACCTGGTGGGAGCAGTGTACGGACAGAGGGGCCAATAGGGTGGCTCAGAGGGTAGAAGCACTGACCTCCAAGTCCAGAGACCCGAGTTCAGTCGCCAGGCCCCTCACGGTGGAATGAAAGAACTGACTCCTGGAAACTGTCCTCTGACCTGACATGGCCATAGCTGCACACTGAGTGTTCCCACACCCAATAAGAAAGCATATAAAAGGTAACAAAAATGTTTTCAATGGGAGAAAGCCAGAAAGCACAGCAGGCAATGGAGCCTCTGCTGCCAAGCCTGAGGACCTGTGTTCAATCCCCAGGATCATGTGGGGGAAGGAGAGAACCAACTCTGACAAATGAGCCTCTGTCCTCCACACGTGTGCCATGGTATGCACAAGCGTGTGCACACAAGCTAACTGTCTTAAATAAATAAATGGAAGTTTAATGTATTTTTTTTTTTTTTGTTTTTCGAGACAGGGTTTCCCTGTAGTTTCTAGAGCCTGTCCTAGATCTAGCTCTTGTAGACCAGGCTGGCCTCGAACTCAGAGATCCGCCTGCCTCTGCCTCCCGAGTGCTGGGATTAAAGGCGTGCGCCACCACTGCCCGGCTTTTAATGTATTTTTAAAAGGTGATGGGGCTCACTCTCAGGGTCCTGTGAGAGTATATACACAATATAGCTCTTCTATAATTTAATCTTGAATGTCTGGCCTTGAGTTTCTATGCTGATACGGAAAACAGTATCACTCATTTTTGACAAATTCAATTCAATTTCAACTCAGGTTGAAAATGCAAATATAGCCGGGCGGTGGTGACATACCTTTAATCCCAGCACTCAGGAGGCAGAGGCAGATGGATCTCTGTGAGTTTGAGGCCAGCCTGGTCTACAGAGTGAGTTCCAGAAAGAAACCCTGCCTTGAAAAATAAAAAAAACAAAGATAAAAAAGAAAAAGAAAAAAAAATGTATCGTGTTTGTGTCTGGTGTTTTCTCACTGGTGTGGGGGATGGGGATAGAGAGAGAAATCAAATTCTCAGTCTTGACCTTTCTTTCTGGTCTTCTGCTAGCTGGTGTTTGGCATTGAGATACTTTTTTCAACTTTTGAAGGTTTTCAACTTTTGAAGTTTTTGAAGTTTTCAACATTTGAAGGTGAGAACCAGAATTTACACACTTTCATTCCAGACATTCCACAGTGCTTGCCCCGGTCTTCACCCAGTTCCCCCAAACAATGGAAAATTCAGAACTAATTCTAGGTTGTGAGAAAACTCTGCAAGAGACGGACTAGCACCTAGCACGTACTGCAAAGAAGAGCAAATATACATTCCTGTCCAAAACTGAATTCCCACCCCGCCCCCAAGCACACGAAGGCCAGTGTCTGCTGAGGGCACTGTTCTGGCTGTGCAGCCCCAATGGCCGGAGCTGACAACCGAAGGTCTTGGCTCGCCTTGTTTAGATGTAAAACCCCAGCCTTGGCCTCGGTCAGCACACAGTGTTCTCCTCGTCAGGCTGTCTCCATAACTCCCTTTCAGCCACAAATGGTCGATCACTAGAGGAGGGCCTCCTACGCTAATCTTGTGGGACCTTATCTCGGCTTGGTTGCTTCTGTTCCTAAGTTAGGTCACATTCTGAAACATTGGTGGAGAGGATTGCAACCTAAGTGCGGGGCTGTGGAGGGAAGACTTCCAGCCAGAGGAGCATGATTTTCTGGCCCGTTGCCCTTTGGTATTCTGTGCACTGAGTTGCATGACTGTTTCCTTTCAGCAAAACAGAGGCATCCTTTGCAAGGTCTCACAGTGACTTCCAAGACCTTCAGACTTTCTGATTTTTAAATGTTATTTATACTAGGGACAAGACACACAAATGCCACTACACACACGTGGAGAACAGAGTTAGTTCTGTCCCTCCACTGTAGGTTGTAGGGATCCACCTCAGGTTGTCATCCTTGATGTTGGCTAGTTTTTTGGTCAACTTGACACAAGATAGAATCACTTGAGAAAAGGGAACCTCAACTCAGAATGCCCCACCATTTGGCCTGTGGAACATTTTCTTGATTAATAACTGATGTGGGAGGGCCCAGCACCCTGTGAGTCATGCCAGTTCTGGGTGGTCCTGAGTTGTACAAGAAAGCAGGCTGAGCAAGCCAGTAAGCAGCCCTCTTCCACAGTCTCTGCTTCAGTTACTGCCTCCAGGCTCCTGCCCTGACTTCACTCAGTGATGGAGTGTGACAACTGTAAGCTAAATAAACCCTTTGCTCCCCAAGAGACCCTAGGGAAGACCTGGGCAAGCTTGTTGCCTCCCAGAGCTACCTCGGAGCCCTTGACATTTCTAAGGACAAGAACTAGTCAGACACAAACACAGAGGTCTTCTTGAATTCTGGTTTCCTTCTGGGCACCGTAAACTTCGAGCTTTATAAAATAAGAGCTCATATGTGAGCTCTGGGGGCTTGAGCTTCTGCTCTGAGCACCTTGTGAGCTTGAGACAAAAGAATCACCATGAATTTAAGGCCACTCTAGTCTACACAGCAAGTTTCAGGTCAACTTGAGATATAAGGGGAAACCCTATCTCAAAAACGCAAACTACAGGGCTGGAGAGATGGCTCAGCTTGTTCTTCCAGAGGACCCGGGTGCAATTCCCAACACCCACATGACAGCTAGCTAACAACCCTCTGTCACTCTAGTCCCAGGGGATCTGACATTCTCTTCTGGCCCCCATAGGTACTGCACATACTTGGTGCACACAAATACATGCAAGGAAAGCACCCCTACACACAAAACAAACAATGCAATCTCAGCAACAACAAAAATCTGGTTGTTGAGTTGGAGGGGTGGCTTGCTACCAAGCCTGACAAACTGAGTTCAATTCCTAGAACCCATATGGTAGAAGACAAATTTTACAAATTGTCTTCTGACTGCCCCCCTACAGAGAGAGAGAGAGAGAGAGAGAGAGAGAAGAGAAAGAGAGAGAAAATGGCACATATACAAAATAAATAAAATGTAATAAAAATAAAGGATTAAAATAAAATATTTTACATTAGGTTGCTTATATTCTTCCTAGTGAGTAGTTAGATGCCTTTCTACACTCTGGATGCAATGCCTTTCAGATATGGACATATAATAGCTCCCCCCACTTTGCATTCATCTTATAGCACAGTTGAGCATCCTTTGGATATATACCCAGAAGTGGTATTGCTGGGTCTTGAGAAAAGTTGTTTCAATGAGTCTGTGAGTGCAGACTCTAGAGTTTCTCTTGCCATTGATGTGCAGGCTTATTCCACTGTGACTAGCAGGAAGAGAGGGAATTATTTCAAGTCTTTGTTGAATTCCTCTCCCATCTCATGCGTCACTTCCCTTATTTCAGCCAGCTGTGGCTTTGGCACACTTCCAATCGTGAGCTCTCTCTGTGAGATTTTATCTAGCTCACCTTCCCTAGATCCCCTTACTGTAGGCTCATTCATTTTTTTTTTGAGGAATTATAGTATCTTGATTTTTTTCATGTTTTTATGTCACTGCATTGGGATTTAAACATGTTATTTAGTTGCTTATTTTTCTGTATTTTTGGTTTTTCGAGACAGGCTTTCTCTGTAGCTTTGGAGCCTGTCCTGGAACTCACTTTGTAGACCAGGCTGGGCTTGAACTCACAAAGATCTACTTGTCTCTGCCTCCCAAGTGCCATTTTGGGATTAAAGGTGTGTGCCACTACCGCCCGGCTTATTTTCTTTTTTTTATCAGTCATAGTCTTTCAGTTGTTGGAGTATTTGCAGTGTTGAATCCCTTAGCCCAGGAAGTTAGAGTACCTGGGTTAATTTTATATTATTCCCCGAGTGAGCTATTAACTGGAAGAACAACCACAGCTGCTTGGTATCAGTTCTATGCAAATATATCATAGTATATCACATAGTATATGCAAATATACTAACCAACTAATAACAATGGCTCCTTTGACTTCAGTAACTGTTGGAGGATAAATAACCAAGGAGACTTAGGTGGATTTTAGCTAATGAGATTGGAGTGAGAAGGAAGTGGGGCGAGTTAGGCGAAGGATTAAATATTAGTCAACTTTGAAAAGAAAAAAATCCAAGTGGTTAAAGGAGTCTGTAAGGGGAGTCTGGACATTGTTAGGGTCCGCAGATTTTCAAGATCGTTAACTCTATGGAAGGTTTAATTAAGAAATAAAATAAGGAGGGAGAAGAATGAGGGAAAGGAAAAGAGACTAAGAATAATCAGAGGAGCGTAGGAGATGTGGCCGGAGAGTAAAGAATGTCGTTGGTGAACCAGATGGGGAAAAAAAACAATCCTAAAATCTAACTGAGCAGTGTACAAACAAAAACCCAATCAGAAACAGGTGTATGCAGGTTGAAATTTAAATAATCCAAAATGAGAGATAAACAGATACTTAGGGATTGACCTGTTGCACTGAGTTAAAAGATTAAATTCTGATGCCCCTGACTCCAGGAGATTCCACATGGGGCTGTGTGAGGAAAGGGAGGAGGGGAGCCAGTGACCTCTGTAGCCTCAGTGTTCTTGGGGTTCTGGATCTGAGGAAGGAGAGATTGTAGTCCTCTTTGGTAGTTGCCTGGGACTGGTCCTGTAGGTCTGGTGGTTCTGAGGACCAGCAACCACTCTTGCACATTCCACAGTTGTCTTTTATTAAGAAGTGTTTACCCCAGCAGCCCCTCTTGAGCATGGATTCTGACCTGTAGTTCATTCTTCAACACTTTGCAGCATCGAGGTTCCAGGGCAGGGCCATGGGTTTGTGTTCTGACTGCCGGGAAAGCATGGTGGGGGGACAGAAAGCTTGGTTGGTTTTGGTTTCTGTGGCTAGTTCTGAATGTTCACCATGAAAAAGGTTGGGTGATAAGCAATTAAAGAAAAAGTTAAATTATATTACTTATGTGTGTGTGTGCACAAGTGGCACATGGAGATCAGAGAACCTTCAGGAGTCGATTCTCTCATGCTACCATGTGGGTTCCAGGGCTTGAACCTGGTTGTCAGTCAGACTGCCTAGCCTAGGCTGACTGTCGACTCCTGATTCTCCAGCCTCCAGCTCTGAAGTGCTAGGATAATTGGTCTCAGTTGAATTTTAACTTCTTGTGTGGCATGCTCTCAGGAGTTGGGATGAACAGATAGCACCCCCAGCAAATCTAGAACAAAGACTTTTCTCTTTTACCTTTATCCATTAAACAAACAACCGCCCATGTGTGCGACTTTTAGGAATAACTATTTTCAGTTCTTTCTTTCTTTCTTTCTTTCTTTCTTTCTTTCTTTCCTTCTTTCTTCTTTCTGTCTGTCTGTCTTTCTTTTTTCTTTCTTCCTTCCTTCCTTCCTTCCTTGCTTGCTTGCTTGCTTCTTTCCTTTCTTCCTTTCAAGACAGGGTTCTCTGTGTAGCTCTGGCTGTCCTCTGTAGACCAGACTGTCCTCAAACTCAGAGATCCACCTGCCTCTGCCTCCCCCCGAGTACTGGGATTAAGTTGTGAGCCACCACTGCCCGGCTTTCAGTTTTCTTAATTTACTTTTTCAAAGACACAAAAGTTGAATCTGGCTGGGAATGTAGCTTAATGGTAGTCAAGTTGCCTAGCACACACAAGGTCGTGTGTTCAAATTGCATCACTGAAAGAGAAATCTCCTAGCACTGCCTTTGGGAAGAAGCAGGGGTTTGCTATCAGTCTGGTCTTCTCATCACAAGGAGCATCATCCTGCTCTTGTTATTGTGGACTTTCTCATGGTTGACTGATTTGTCCGTTAGGTTTGTGGTGCTGCGATCGAACCTATGACTTTGCCCATGCCAGGCCAGAGCTCTACAACTAAGCTATAGATGTTCTTATTCCCCCTCAGTTGAGTTGTTTTGGAACAGTCTGTGGTAGCTCCTGCAGGCCCGAAACTTGCTGCATAGCCTAGGCTGACTTTCAACTCCCGATTCTCCAACCTCCACCTCTGAAGTGCTGGGATAACAGGCAGGCATTGGTCTCAGTTGAATTTTTACTTCTTGTGTGACATGCTCTCAGTAGCTGGAATAAACAGTACCACCCCCAGCAAATCCAGAACAAAGACTTGCCTCTTTGTCTCCCTCTTCTCCCCCAACAGCAGGGCTTCTGCTGTCGGACAATGACTGGCACCTTGCCTGTGGACTCCATTGTCCCACTTCGTTACAGAAAATCACGATGGCTTGGGAAATGAAGCTTTTCGGGCAAAGATATTTTTGCTGACACAGTACCCTAACTCCTGTCAGAATTTGGAAAACTGCAGAACTGAGTGAAACATCCTGAGGAAAGTTGGAAGAACCAATGCAGATGGAGAAAGACAAGGTCATTACTGTCTAGAAAGGAGCAGTGAAATATCTCTAGCTACACTTCCATGAAAGAAGAATCAGGAATGCAGAGGTTGAGGGATTATAATGTTTCTTTGAGAAGAAAAAGGAGTGGGGACTCATTTGGAAACTATGGATTGCTCTTTAAGCATAACAGGAAAAACGTAATATTGAATTTTAGATATTAAGTTTTCACAAAACCGATGTGGCATTGTCCCGTGGCGTCTAGTAAGTTAAATGTGAGAATGTGGCTGAGCAAAGAAGCTGTAAGTTCCCATTTTACAGAGAATGTGGCCGATGAATAAAGAGTGAGGGCTCTCCTTGACTTTTTGCAGGCTGGTATCAAAGAGGCACAACGGCCTTGACAAGCTATCATACTTGTCTTCTTGTCCTGGACCAGAGTCAGGAGTGTGGGAAGGGCTTGTCTGGTATGACCATGGTCTCCTCCCCTGGATCATCACTGGGTACACAGGGTTATTGGAAGAACACAGTGGTCAGGATATAACAAATTCTGAAAAAATTGTCCACTGATTTCAAATATAAAAGGATACCAGAAAACACTGAAGACTGCATATATAACGTGAAAGCATATCTTTAAGGCCCCAAATAGCCACAAAATGGAGACACGTTCCAAAGGACAACCCAGAGGAAATACATGGGACCACTTGATAAAAGATAAGAATCTAGTTTTGTTTTTTTTTTTTTTTTTTTGGTTTTTCGAGACAGGGTTTCTCTGCAGCTTTTTTAGAGCCTGTCCTGGAACTAGCTCTTGTAGACCAGGCTGGCCTCGAACTCACAGAGATCCGCCTGCCTCTGCCTCCCGAGTGCTGGGATTAAAGGCGTGCGCGGCTCTAGTTTTGTTTTGAGACAAGGTGCCTCTATGTAGCCCTGGCTCTCCTGGAACTCACTACGTGGAACGGGGTGAACTCACAAAGATCTGTCTGCCTCTGCTTCTGGTGTGCACCCCCATGCCTAGATAAAGATGAGTGTGTACATGTTTTTGAAGAAAACTAGGGAATGGGGGAGAAAACATAAATAAGAAGGTCATAAAAAACAGCAAATGGAGTCAGGCAGGGGTGGCTCATGACTTTAATCACAGCACTCGGGAGGCAGAGGCAGGTGGATCTCTGAGTTTGAGGCCAGCCTGGTCTACAGAATGAGTTTCAGGACAGGCTCCAAAGCTACAGAAAAACCCTGTCTCAAAAATAAAAAAAAAAGAATGAATGAATGAGTAGACAGCAAATCTGACCTTGAGTTACCTAGTAACCCAGGCAGGGCACACCCTGAGTAGTAACTCGGGGTACAAAGGACTGTAGTATTAACAGGAAGTGTGCGGAGCATAGGAGGTGATTCATCGTGTGCTGTGAGACTAGGCTGTGACGAGGTGCACGGTGACTGCACGTGTGTGTTTAATATAATTGGACCAGGATATTAAAAAAAAAAAACAAGGGAATTAGGTAGGGGGCTGGGAACAAGGAGAAGTAGAGAAGAAGGTTACGATTTGGCTGTGAAAGACTGTAAAAAGCCACTGCTGGGAGGTGCAAACGCTGCCATTGGGGCAGCAATGAATCAGCAGGAGTCTTGAAGCAGGGAAGTAAAATGGACACATTTTGGTTTAGAAGTACAGCTTCCCAGCCATCATGGCCTTGACCCCTACAGAAGGGAAGGAAGATGTCCGTGAAGTTCTGATCTTCCTGCTTCCTCTTCTCCAGTCTTTCAGACCTGTGCCATCACACTTGGTTGGCAGGGTCCTGGGAACTGAACCTAAGGTTTCACACATGAGAGGCAAGCCCTCTACTCACTGAACTATAGTCCCAGTCCTTCAGTAGTGTTTGCAGACTTCAAAGTTTAAGACATTTCCCAGAAAGGTGAAAAGAACCAAAGTCTCAAATATGGGGGGAAAAATTAAAGGACCAGGCTGGGAGGAATGACATTTTCAATTATGATTCCAAAGAGGCCCAGCATGGTAGAGCATGTCTTTAATCCCAGCACACATGAGACAGAAGCTGGAAGATCTCTGAGTTCAAAGCCAGCCTGGTCTACACAGCAAGCTCCAGACCAGTCAAGTCTATATAGGGAGGCCCTGTTCAAAACAAAACACCCAAGAAATCACAAAGAATATTCTACAAAGACATCTGATGTCTGGGAAGGCATCTCTTGGTGGAACTGCTAATGTATAGACTCTATAAATAATTTTGAAAGAAACATTTCCAGCTTTTGTGGGTTGGGGATGAAGCTCAGGTGGCAGAACACTTGTCTAACAAGTACAGAGCCCTAGTTCCACTGACTGAGTGGCAGTCCAGTTGGCCACCATCATATTTTAAATCCCAAGAGCCCCTTTGCTCTCTAAAGTTTGTTTCCTTATGAAGTTGCATCTTGTTCTTATTTAGTTGAAGAAATAGCTCCAAAAGAGTCTTAGTTAGGGTTGTTATTGCTATGATGAAATACCATGACCAAAAACAAGTTGGGGAGGTTTATTTAGCTTACACTTCCGCATGACAGTCCATCATTGAAGGAAGTCAGGACAGGAACTAAAACAGGGTCAGAACCTGGAGGCAGAAGCTGATGCAGAGGTCATGGCTTGCCCAACCTGCATTCTTTTCTTTCCCCGCCCCGAGACTGGGTTTCTCTGTAGCTTTGGAGCCTGTCTTGGAACTAGCTCCTGTAGACCAGGCTGGCCTCAAACCCACGGAGATCTGCCTGGCTCTGCCTCCTGGGTGCTGGGATCAAGGGCATGCACCACAACTGCCTGGCTCCAATCTGCATTTTTATAGAACCCAGGACAACCAACCTACAGGTGGCACCACCCACAATGGGCTGGTCTTCCCCCATCAACCACTTCTGTAGGAAAAGCTGGATGTAGTGGTGCATGAAGGCAGGTGGATCTCTGTGAGTTCCAGAATAGCCAGGGCCTACAGTCTTGCCTACAGCCCCATCTTACGGAGGCATTTTCTCAACAAGGCTCTCTTATCTACAGTGACTTTAGCTTATGTTTCAAGTTGACATAGAACTAGTGTCTTAGGGTTTCTATTGTTGTGAAGTAACTCTGATAAATGAAAACTTTTAATTCAGAATGGTTTACTTACAGTTTCAGAGGTTCAGTCCATTACATCGTGGTGGGTAGCATGGTGGTGTGCAGGTGTGCTGGAGAAGGAGCTGAGAATCCTACATCTGGCGAGCAACAGGAAGTCAATCGAGACGCTGGGCAGTATCCTGAGCATAGAAAACCCTTAAGCCCATCCCCACAGTGACATACTTCCTCCAACAAGGCCATACCCACTCCAACAAAAGCCACAGCTTCTAATAGTGCCACTTTCTATGAGATTATGGGAGTCAATTACATACAAGCTACCACAATGAACCAGCACAGAAAGTAGATGTAACTTTTTGCTTACAATTTTCTCTCTTAGTATACAGGTTTCTTAACATTGCTTTCTCTGTTTCTTTTTCTCCTTACGTCCTGGAGGCCTTCATCTCACGTATGTAGGTCTGTTTGTTAGCATATTAGGAGCTGAGACAGGAAGAAGGTTTCAGGAGAAGACTATCTAAATTTGCATCGCTGAGTATTCTCATTGCTCTAGAATCTTCATCACTTAGCCTGGTTCTCTGAGACACTGTGTTTTACATATCTGAACAATAACTGCCTGGCAGGATGTGAGTGGGTGGGTATCAGACTGCCTACTATTTTTTCCTGCCCACCCTTCTGTTTTCAGCTTCTCCTTTCCCCAATCCCAAGATACATATTGTCACCAGACCCTGAGGTTTTTTAATGAGCTTAGTGAGGTCTTTGGGTGGTTAGTGATACACATCATGTCAACATTATTTTTCCATTGCTGAAGAGTGTGTGTATGTGTGTGTGCATGCGCACACACACACATGCAGAAGTCAGACATCAACACTGGGTATCTTCTTCAACTGATGAAGACAGGTTCTCTCGCTGGACATTGGAGGTCACTGATTTGTAGAACAGCTGGCAAGCTAGGCTCAGGGACCCTCTGCCTCCATCAGGGTTGGGATCACAGGTGCCTGTTTCTGTGCCCAGCTTTTTAAGTGGGTGGGGGCATTGAGTTCAAGGTCTTCAAGAACTTTACCAACTGAGCCATCTCCCCAGGGCCAAGCCTGTGCTTTTCTATTAAGACAATTAAGACAATTAACCAAAGAGTTCTGGTGTGCTGGGCGGTGGTGGCGCACGCCTTTAATCCCAGCACTCGGGAGGCAGAGCGAGTTCCAGGACAGCCAAGGCTCTTACACAGAGAAACCCCGTCTCAAAAAAACAACAACAAAAAAAGACAGTTAGTAGTAGGGCCAGAGAGATGGCTCAGCAGTCAGGAACACTGCTGCTCTTCCCTTGCCCCTCCACGGGGCAGCTCAGTCACCTCTGGCAGCTCCAGTTCCAGGGGATCTGACATCCTGACCTATAGACAGCAGGCATACAAATACACATAGAATACAAATAAATAACTCATTATAAAGGAAGAATTAATGGGGCTGGAGAGCTGAATCAGTGGTCAAGTGCACTTGTGGCTCTTAAAGAGAATCTAGGTGTGTTTCCCAGCACCTGTACGGCACCACACACATGAATACAAGCAGGTAAAACACTCAAATACATTTAAAAAATTAAGATTTTTGGTTTTATGAGACAGGGTTTCTCTGTGTAGCCCCAACTGTTCTGGAACTCACTCTGTAAACCAAGCTGGCCTCATTGAACTTAGAGAGATCCGCCTGCCTCTGCCTCCCAAGTGCTGGGATTAAAGGCGTGCGTCACCACCTCCTAGCTCCATTCTTTTCTCCCCCTAATCTTGTTCATTTATATTTACACAAACAAACAAAATAAACCACAAAATCTCAACTGTTGCTATAGTATAGCTTGGCAAAGGAAAAATACAGTTGTTGAAATCAGATTTTTTTGTTTTTTTACTAGAAGCCAGGAATATTGTAAATATTTTTTTACAAAATAGAGAACAATAGACAACAGTTGGCCAAGGTGGTGAAAGAATCACACAGCTCCGCTTCCTCTCTCTCCAAATTTTCCATGAGATGGCTCAGACTTGTAAGTGAAAAATATTCCTCTTGCAGCAAAACCCAAAGAGGGTTCTGTCTCACAGTCGCACAGCTTTGCGGCTAAGCAGTTCCCCGCTGCTGGGCCAGACGAAAGGCTTGCCGAGCAGAAGGACCTGCCGCGAAGAACCTCTCTCTCTCTCTTCCTTCTTCTTCTTCTTTTTTTTTCTTTTTGTTTTTTTGTTGCTGCTGTTTTGTTTTTTTGTTTTTTTTTTTTTTGAGAACAGGTCTCTCTACCTAGCCCTAGCCGTCCTGGAACTTACTGTGTAGACTATGCTCACCTTGATTACAGAGCTCTGCCTGCTTCTGCCTCCCAAGTATCGAAGGTATTAGGGGTGAGCACCGCCATGTCCAGTTTTATTTTTATTTATTTCTCTTTATTTATTAGAGAAGCAATTTCTTCGCTTGAGATCATTGTATTTGGGGATGAGAAAATGGGAGGCTGTGCACTGAGACTTTTTCCACAGTTGGCCTCTACTTGGGAAAAACAAAAGCCTGATCTTGCCTACATTTTTGGGTACCCAAACAGAGAAGCCGGGAACTTACATTGATAGTAGTGTCAGTACCCGGACAGCCTTTCGCTCCATTCAGAACACACTTACTGGGTGCCTCTCCACACTGAGGACTGTTCTCCTCACTGGATCCTGAGATGTAAATCAAAACAGACAAAACTCCCTACTGTGGGGGGACCTTCATAAGAGTAGCGGAAAGGCGATCAAAAATAAACCTAAGAGCTGGGGTTGTAGCTCAATGGGAGAGAGTGCTTGCCTACCAGGGATGAAGTTCTGGGTTCAATTCCCGGTACTGCAATAATAACAACAAAGATTAGTTTATGGGAAGTGTTAGAACGTGGTGGGTACAATGGGGAAAAATAAGGCAGAGAAAGAAGATTCAGAGTGGCCATTTGCAGTGCTATTTAGGATGAGCACAGGAAGCCTGGGTGGAATCCACCCCTTAAGCAAGATATAAAGTAGAGAAGGCTGACACTTAAGGTAACTGGGAGTGAGCACACCAAAAAGAAAGAACAGACAAGCAGGTGACCACCGTGGTGGGCACAGAATGAGGTAGAGAGATGGGAGTTAGTTCTCTGCTTGGTAAGGGAGTGGGCCCAGAGTAAAAACTGGAAGCTGCCCACATATGTTGTCAAGAGAACAGAGGACTAAGGGTTAAAACTGCAGAGTTTGAAACACTGAGGAAACTGAGTAAGAGGGCTTGCAGCTGGGTATGAGATCATCGAGCTAGACAGGAAGAGAGACAGAGCTCTGGGACAGTGATGGCTGCCTGGCTGGCCTCCTGAAGCCCTTGAGGAATATACCTAAGGCACTGCTGATCTTTGATGTAGTGGTGACTCTAATTCAGGTAACTGTGACAGACTAAATTATAAGTAAATGTGGCTTGCAATAGGACACTTGGACTTAAGAGACCACCCTGTAGACATGGAGCCAGAAGGGAAGGAACTGAAAACCACTGCCACCACTTCTTGGGGCCCAGGATAGAGTTGACTGTCACCTACAAACTGGTCATATAGATGTGAGGACAGAGAAGTTAGTGTAGTCACCAGCACATGGGACATCTGCAAGGCTGGAGGGGACTCTGGGCAGTGAGAAACAGCTCACAGATGGTCAAGGTCAAAGCTAGTGTCGGGGATGGACAGAGACGCAGCACCTGGTCATCTCTCTGTAGGAATAGGGGACAGGCATAGAGCATGTGGGTCTTCCACTGGGTCCACCCATGGCAGCCCAGAGAATTAACCGGTCTCCATAGAAATCACTTCAGCCTTTGCCCAGTGTCTGCCATTGTTCTAAAAGCTCCTCGACACCATAGTGTCCTCCCCTCTCTCAGAAACCCCTTCCCAACTCTAAGGAATTTCTCTCATTTTTCCTTCATTTCTCACTTCTGCAATGTAACTTTTTCTCTGGTTTTTCAAGACAAGCGTTTTCTGTGTAGCCCTGGCTCTCTGGCTATTCTGAATCTCAGGTGAACTCACTGAGATCAACCTGCCTCTGCCTCTGCCTCTGCCTCTCTGCCTCTCTCTCTCTGCCTCTCTGCCTCTCTGCCTCTCTGCCCTTCTGCCTCTACCTCTGCCTCTGCCTCTGCCTCTGCCTCTCTGCCTCTCTCTCTGCCTCTCTGCCTCTCTGCCTCTCTGCCCCTCTGCCCCTCTGCCCCTCTGCTCCTCTGCCTCTCTGCCCCTGCCCCTGCCCCTGCCGCTGCCGCTGCCGCTGCCGCTGCCGCTGCCTCTGCTTCTGCCTCTGCCTCTGCCTCTGCCTCTGCCTCTCTGCCTCTCTGCCTCTCTGCCTCTCTCTCTGCCTCTCTGCCTCTCTGCCTCTCTGCCCCTCTGCCCCTCTGCCTCTCTGCCCCTGCCCCTGCCCCTGCCTCTGCCTCCCGGGAGCTGGGATTAAAACGGTGTGCCACCACCAGCCAGCTCCTGCTTCTTCATCACTACTAATTGCTCAGCTCCAGCGGACCAGCATCCAGTCTCCCAGCAATGCGAAGGTGTCCCGTTAGCAGTTCTGCTATCTTGTTTACCACAGCTGGTTAGCCAGCCCTGGCTAATCAGAACCAGAAACTCCTAAGTCAGAGTACCAGGTGGTCCTTGTAGCCTTTAATCTTTCCCCTCCCCCCCCCAAGCCCCAGAAGCCAGGCCGCCACTGTCTGCCCCGCTCACAACATTCTTATCTCCCACACGCTTACAAAACAGCTTACCAAGCTTGTAATACTCAAGGCCTTTTCTAGCCCAAAGTTCCAAAGTCCTCCCCTAATCCTCCCCAAAACAGCATGGTGAGGTCTGTTACAGCAATACCCCACGATCCTGGTACCCACTTGTCTTACTTACAGTCACCATTGCTGTGATGAAGTACAATATAACCAAAGAAACTAGGGGAGTAAAGGGCTTATTTGGTTTATGCTTCCACATCACAATCCCTCAAAGGAAAACAAGGTAGGAACTAAAGCAGGGCAGGGATCTGGCAGCAGGAGCTGCTGCAGAGGTCACGGAGTGCTGTCTTACTGACTGGATTCTCACTGCTAGCTCAGCCTGCTTATTTTTAATTTTTTAAAAAGATTTTTTTAAATATTTATTTATTATATATACAATACTCTGTGTGTATGTCTGCAGGCCAGAAGAGGGCACCAGACCTCATTACAGATGGTTGTGAGCCACCATGTGGTTGTCGAGAATTGAACTCAGGACCTTTGGAAGAGCAGGCAATGCTCTTAACCACTGAGCCATCTCTCCAGCCCAAGATTTTATTTTTTTAATTATGTATAGTGTTTTGCCTGCATGTATGCCTGATGGCCAGAAGAGGGCACCAGATCTCATTACAGGTGGTTGTGAGCCACCATGTGGTTGCTGGGAATTGAACTCAGGACCTCTGGAAGAGCAGCCAGTGCTCTTAACCACTGAGCCATCTCTACAGCCCTCAGCCTGCTTTCTTATGGAACCCAGGACCACCAGGCCAGGAATGGCATCACCCGCAATGACAGGGCCCTCCCACATCAATCACTAATTAATAGCCGACAGGCTTGCCTTGAGCCTGATATTATGAAGGCATTTTTTTGTTTTTGGTTTTTCGAGACAGGGTTTCCCTGTAGTTTCTAGAGCCTGTCCTGGAACTAGCTCTTGTAGACCAGGCTAGCCTCGAACTCTGCCTGCCTCTGCCTCCCGAGTGCTGGGATTAAAGGCATGCACCACCACCGCCCGGCTTTATGAAGGCATTTTTGAAGATACATTTGTAATTATATTTATGTACAGAAAACTTTGTAGTACATTTAACCCCGTTTAGTGGCGAGTTCTTTGGCCTTTGCCTTTTCCAACTTGGCAATTAGAGCCACAGAGTTAGGACCTAGGACGCTGACTCCCCAAGGTAGATCTCATCGTATCTGTCAATGTAATTGGTCCTAATAGCTTCCACCAGCGTAGCCAGAGCATCCTTGTCTTCCGAGTTAACCTCAGTGAAGACAGCAGTGGAGCACGTCTTCCTGTGGATCAGACGCCCCAACCAGGCCTTTCCCTTGATGATGTAGTAGGGGACCCCCATCTTCTGAAACAGGGCAGGCGGGAAGACCACCAGCACAGGGGGGGGGGTCTACATTGTGGGCAATCACCACCAGCTGAGCCTTCTTCTCCATCCAGGTGCTGACTGTACTGACACCCCCTAAGCCCCCACCCCCGCTCAAAGGACAGGTGGCCTCCTAACTGGGACATCCCCTGTGCCTGCAGCTTCCTTCTCAGCATGGCCACCTTTTCCCCTTGGCCTTCTTTCCCCTGGGCTTCTTGGTCAGCTGGAGGAGAGAGCTAGAGGCATTTTCTTAAATGCCCCTCCTCTTAAAGGACATTAGCTTGTGTCAAGTTGACAGAAAATTATCCAGCACAGACAGGGTCTCACTATGGATCCCTGGCTGGCCTGGAAATGCTGCGTAGACCAGGCTAGCCTCAAACTCATTATGTGATGATGGAAGTCACAAAATAATCCCACATTCATTCAGAGTTATATATAATAAAATGGTTATTTGTTTGGAGGAAACTCGCAGATTGCTGTCCTGGATCGCAGTCCTCTGCGTGAGCCGGGAGCAGAAACTGAGTCTGGCAGTCAGAAGCAGGAGCGTGAGTCCACGCTTTACAGCTGCATTTATAGTATGAGAGGCCAGGCCTGGGTGGGCTGGTATCTTGGAGGCTGTTGGCCAAAGGAGCTTCTGCAGCCTACTGTACTTTCACTTAGTGACATGTACTTTTCTGCTGACATATATAGAATGAGATGCCCATCGACTAAGTCTTGCATTGTTTCTTTAAATATCAGGGAGTGTGTGATCATGCTTTTCCAGTAAGAGTGTCTGTGGAAGGGTAGAGGATTATTGTTCCTGGTTTCGTTTTTCATATCTTTACAAATTCCCTTGAGATGTTTGCTATCTAGCCTAGATTGTATGTTAATGATTATTTATGAATATATTTGAACTAATAATCCTCATGTTGCGTTCCCTTGAGTGTAAGTCCAAGGGTAGATGATGTACCCCGACATTCGCTGTTTTGTCAACACCTTTTAGCAAAGTTCGTGTTAAAATGCTTAATAGAAGAGAATATAAGAAAGAGTAGCCGGGCGGCGGTGGCGCACGCCTTTAATCCCAGCACTTGGGAGGCAGAGGCAGGCGGATCTCTGTGAGTTCGAGGCCAGCCTGGTCTATAAGAGCTAGTTCCAGGACAGGCTCTAGAAACTACAGGGAAACCCTGTCTCGAAAAAAAAAAAAGTAAGAGTAAATATCTCATATGTGTATCTAAAGCAACCTTTTAATCATACTGATAGAAATGTAATAATGTAGCATAATCAGTCTTCAATTGCATATTTCACAGTATTATAGCTTGATGTCCTAATGATATGTATATATTATTTGAAGTTCTATGCATCTTCCTGACCACATTAGTTATCCATTTGTCACTTCATGGTGAAGTATTTCTTTCTAAAGGAATTATCTATGGATACCTGATAATATAACATGAATATATATTTGAAAAAAGCTTCTGTTGTATGTGTGTGTGTGTGTGTGTGTGTGTGTGTGTGTGTGTGATATGATTATGAGGTTCTAGGCTTGACAGATATGTGGAGACCAATAAAACAACACATCATACAGATTTCCCACTGGGCCATCACCCTGGTAAGTTGAAACATCAAGTCAGTAAAAAGATTAAGTCAGTAAAAAGATTCCAGATTGCAAGCATGTTTTCATGTTTATATAGGCTAGAGGATAGAGGAACACAGGACAATTTGAATAATGAAACCTTTTTGCAATTGGAAGTGATAAACTGCTATCTCTTTCAAGTTTTTGGATACAAACTGGGACATGCAAAGGGCCCCACGTTAGGTGCCATTCTGTTGACTGAGGTTTTGTCCTGCAGGGTCCTGCTGTCATTCAGTCCCAAAGAATCACACAGAAGTCTACATCAATTATAAACTGATTGGCCCAGTATCTCTTTTTATTAACTGATTCTTATAAATTATATTAGCCCATTATTCTTGTCTATGTTAGCCATGTGGCTTGGTACCTTTTTGGGGGAGGCAGTCACATCTTGCTTCTTCTGCAGCTGGGTCACGACTGTGGACAGCATCCTCTTCCCAGAATTCTCCTTTCTCTGCTTCCTGCCTGGTCACCCTGCCTATACTTCCTTCCTGGCTACTGGCCAATCAGCATTTGTTTAAAATATAATGGACAGGGTACAGAACATTGTCCCACAGCAATTATGTAACTAGAAATGATGGTGATCTTCTGCTACTCCAATCTCCTGTTGGTTACAGGTGTGAAACACCACACCAGTGTTTCTTGCATGCTAGACAAGCACTGTACCAGCTGACCCACATCCCCAGACCTCACTGAACGTCTGAAAGAGGTTTCCTCCTCCTCTCTCATGGCCTTCATGGCCTCTTTGACACTCTAAAATTGACCGAGTGTCAGTCTGTTTGTTTGGGTTTTTTTTTCTTCCTTTTTTTTTGAGACAGGATTTTTCTGTGTAGTTCTGGCTGTCCTGGAACCCACTCTGTAGACCAGACTAGCCTTGAACTCAGAAATCTGCCTGCCTTTGCCTCCCGAGTGCTGGGATTAAATGTGTGTGCTACCACCGCCCAGCAGAATGCTAATCTAAAGATAACTAGACATAGAAATCATAACAATCATTCTGTTGTTCTTAGGTTGTCACGGAAACCTCACAGAGGCTGGTTACCTGCCCGTCTTGTAGCATCAGGCAGTGTGTTCTGGGATATTGTCTAAGGCTAAAAGCCCTTCTGGCTCACTACCTCTGTCTGCTCTGTGGTCTGATTTCATACCATACTATCTGGACTGTGAAAGTGAACGCTGTGTGCACAGGCTTCTCTCAGGTCTCTATTTTCCCCGTTTTTACTCTCCCCCTCCCCCCACACATCTGGGGACAAAGACAGCAGTGGTGGGAAGGGAACAAGATGAATGCGTGTTCTTCCTCTATAGTCGAGCGTCTATACTTTCTAAGCTGGGCTTTGCCTCCTTTTCCCTTCTCCTCTGCAGGAAAACTGGCTGCTTTGAAAAAAAAGAGTTGGGAAACTCCATTCCGTCTGTCCCAGGTCTACTGTGTTGTCTGTTCCCATTCACTTTGAAACGTAAAAGTGTCTTCGTTAGGTTTTCTATTGCTGTGAAGAGATACCATGCCCACAGCAAGTCTTATAATGGAAAACATTTCATTGGGTCTGGCTCACAGAGTTGGAGGTTTAGTCCATTGTCATCATGGTGGGACATGGTGGAGTGCAGGCAGACATGGTGCTAGAGGAGAAGCTGAGAGTTCTACATCTGAATCCGCAGGCACCAGAAGTGAACTGTCACACTGGGTGTGGCTTGAGCGTATATGAGACTTCAAAGCCCCCCCCCCCTTCCTCCAACAAGGCCACACCTCCTAATAGTGCCATTCCCTATGGGCTAGGCATTCAAATAGGCCATACCTATTCAAACCACCACCAAAAACAAAGTCTACTTGTTTCTCTCACTTAAAACATAGAAACATAGAGCCACATTAGTTAGGGGCTAGAGAGATGACTTGGTGGTTAATAACACTTAAGCTCCCCTAGCACTTAGGTCAAGTGGCTCGCAACCGCTTGTCCCATGGATCTGACACCTTCTGATCTCCTTGGGCAATGCACGCCCACGATACACACACAAACATACAAGCAAAACATCCATACACATTAAAAACAAAGGAAAACATTCAAACAATAATAGAATAAATCTTTGAATAAACAAAACAAAACAAGATGAACCCACGAGCCGCTGCCTCTGTAGGTATGGCGGGTCTGCTGAACAAGCACTGTGCCAGGCTGTAACCCAAACTGGTATAAAGCTGTATAAATGTCCTTGTCTGAACACTTAGCTGAACACAGAAAGAAAAACATATCAATCAAACTGGAATTTGCAGTTTACCCTAAAATGTTTGCCTTGCTGCTTTTCACTCTCTCTATATTTAGTATATTATGCTTATGAGCTAGCTTATTACTCTGTGGTAAATTTATTTATTTTTCTTTATTTAATTAATTTTGAGACAGGGTCTCAGTGTATAACCTTGGCTGGCCTGTAACTCAGAGATCTGCCTGCCTCTGCCTCTTGTGTGCTGGGATTTAAGGCATAAATCACCATGCCCAGCTTCTCTATGGTAAATTTTTGTGTTGTACAAAAATATTTCCATAGCCCTTCACACACATTAGGATGGCTATAATATTCCTTTTTTTAAAATGTGAAAAATAGCAAGCACTGGTCAGAACGTAGAGAGACTGGAGCCTTTCTGCACTGCCTGTAAGGATGCTGTGGGAAATAGGTTGGCAGTTCCTCAAAAAGTTAAACATAGAATTACCATATGGTCCAGCAGTTCTACTTCTGAGTATATTCCCCAAACAACGGAAAGGATGGGTACAAACAGATCTTTGTACTTTAATGCTTATAGCAGTGGTACTCACTTTTGCCAAAAGGTAAGAATAACCCAAATGTTTACCAACAAATGAACGGCTAAACAAAGTGTGGAATGTATACACAGTGGAGTATTAGTAAGCCTTAAAAAAGAATGCAGATCTACGCTTGAGACATGTTTACTTTGAAAACATAAGTACCTGAGTTTATTCCCCAGAACACACGTTAAAAACAAAACTAACGCCAGGCAGTGGCGGCGCACGCCTTTAATCCCAGCACTTGGGAGGCAGAGGCAGG
Organism: Arvicola amphibius; assembly: GCF_903992535.2. NCBI lineage: Eukaryota > Metazoa > Chordata > Mammalia > Rodentia > Cricetidae > Arvicola > Arvicola amphibius. The sequence goes on from NC_052050.1 coordinate 36,009,787, forward strand.
CGGATCTCTGTGAGTTGGAGGCCAGCTTGGGCTACAGAGCAAGTTCCAGGACAGGTTCCAAAGTTACAGAGAAACCCTGTCTCGAAAAACAAAAAACAAAACAAATAGCAAAAAAAAAATGACTAGGTGTGGTAGCGCATGCTTTCAGTCCCAGCGCTGGGGAGGTCGACCTCTGAGGCTCACTAGCCGGCAGGTCTCAATTACTTGGCAAGCTGCAGGCCAGTGAGATACTCTGGCTCAGAAAATAAGGTCTATGTGTTCCTGAGAATGACGCTGGAAGTTGTTTTCCGGCCTTCACACATATGGGAGTGTAGTTGATTGTTTTACTTTTTTTCACTCTTCTGGCTTTTTGCTCTTTGGGGGGGGGAGGGGGCTATCACCCAGTTCCCAAACAAATCCACGTGGAGCATTATTATTACTTATGAATGCCCGGCCTTAGCTTGGCTTATTTCCAGCTAGCTTTTCTTAACTTAAATTATCCTGTTTATCTTTTGTCTCTGGGCTTTTATCTTTCTTTAGTTCTGTATATCTTTTCTTTCCTTCTTGTTCTGTGTCTGACTGTGTGGACGGGTGGCTGGCCCCTTCTTTCCTCACTCCTTGATATCTCTTGCTTCCCTCTTTTTCTCCTATTTATTCTCTTGGTCTGCCAGCCCCACCGATCCTTTCTCCTTGCCTTGCTGTTGGCCGGTCAGCTTTTTATTAGTCAGTCAGGTGTTTTAGACAGGCAAAGTAACACAGCTTCACAGAGTTAAACAAATGCAACATAAAAGAATACAACATATCTTTGCATCATTAAACAAATGTTCCACAGTATAAACAAATGTAAAATAATATCCCACAATACAGGTACACATATGCATACGCACAGGAGCATACAAAATGCAAGTCTGATGGATGCTATAACTTGGATGAAACTTGAAAAAATCTTCCATTAAAAAGAGATTTATTTATGTATGTATATGAGTACTTTATTTGCATGTGTGACTGCACAACAGAAGAGGGCATCAAACAGAAAAAGGCATCAGATCCCATTATTGGTAGTTTTGAGCCACCATGTGGTTGCTGGGACTTGAACTCAGGACCTCTGGAAGATCAGGCAGTGCTCTTACTGCTGAGCCATCTCTCCAGCCCCATTAGAAAACACCTTAGTAAGCCAGACACAGAAGCACTAATGTTAATTAATTCCACTATGTTAAATATCTAGTTTGCTTTGCTCTGTTTGTTTGAGTCTCATGTTGCTCAGACTGGTCTTGAACCAGAATTTTATCATCACCCTATTAAAAAAATTCTAAACTAAGTAGTGATCCCTTGTTCTGCTTTTCTGTCTCTGACTGCCTATTCTAAATCCCTAACGTAGCATGCTATGGTAGTTCATGACTTTAGTCTCAACACTGGGGAGGTAAAGGAGGGTTAAAGTCAGGAGTTCAAAGTCATCCTCTGCTACACAGCAGGCAGTGCTCCATTCTCTTGTATCTAGACAGTTCAGTCTTCCAAACAGTGTAACAAAGCCAAGGATGTAGATGCAGACCTGGAATCTCAGTAACTGTGAGGCTAGGGCAGCAGGATATGCTTTCAAGGCCAGAATAGGCTGCAAAACAACATCCTGTCTCCCTCAAAAAAGAGTCAACAACAGAAAGTTGTCCAGCTCAGGCTACCAGGTTATGAATGAACTGCATCTCTCTAACTTTCCCTGCAGTAGACCAGGCTGGCACGGAACTCATAGAGATCCGACTGCCCTTTGTTGAGCAATGGGATTAAAGGAATAAAGGTGCACTATCACACCTGGCCTGTGAGTGTTTAAATTACGGTTCATTTGGAGAGAGAGAGAGAGAGAGAGAGAGAGAGAGAGAGAGAGAGAGAGAGAGAGAGAGAGAGAGATCATCTAAGGACTTTGCCTTAAAACTTGGTGGGTTAGGCTGGACGGTGGTGGCACACGCTTTTAATCCCAGCACTAGGATGTGATTTCATAGCCAGCCTGGTCTACAAAGCTAGTTTCATGACAGCCAGGTCCTGGCAACAAACAAACAAAAAACAAACTGGGTGGGTTGGGGGCTAGATAGATGACCCTAAGGGCACTGGTTGTTCTTCCAGAGGACCAAAGTTTGAGTCCCAGCACCCACATGTTGGCTCACAACTAATGCAGTGCCCTCTTCTGGACTCTGCAGGCACCAACCATGCATAATGGGGCACAGACATAAATGCAGGCAAAACACCTAGACACAAAAAATAATAAAAAGAAAAAATAGGTGGGCTGTTTCTGTGCCTTCAGGAGAATAGAGAAGAAGCGAGGCTCCTTGATTCACCTGATTTTTTATCAGAAAAAGCCATATAGACTTTACCTTGTCCTTTGGAAGACTTGCTCAACTCCCTGACACCAAGTGAAAAAGATCAAAAAAGTGTATGTAGTTAGGCCAGCATACACTAAGAGAACCCTCAAGCCACATGGACGCTATATATGAACCTTCTGGTCAGTGGTCCCAGAGTCACGCTAGTCCATCAGTCAGCTATTTCTGTTGTTGTGCTATATTGAAGAAGGATCTCAAGTATCCCAGGGCAGCCTCAAATTCACTATGTAGCAGAGGTGTCTATGTGGTTGGTTTTCTTTCCTTTCTTCCTTCCTTTCTTTTCTTTTTTCCTCTTTTTTTCTTTTTTTTTTTTTTTTTTTTTTTTTTTTGAGACAGGGTCGTGGTTTCTGTGTGTAACATCCCTGGCTATCCTGGAACTCAATTTGTAGACCAGGCTGGTCATGAATTCACCGAGATCTACCTGCCTCTGCCTCCTGTTATGGCTGTGTTACAGAACCCCCAAAGACCAGTGTCCGATGCAAACACACTGGGGTTTAGTGATTACAGGTTAGCTAACTCAGACCATAATCTGACACTCCAACACAGAGGGTGGGGGAGAATGGCCCCGGGCTTCAGGGTGAGGGATTTTAAAGGGGAAAACTGCAAGCTGGGTGGCACAAGCCTTGGCATTTCAGGATTGGTAAAAGTATAGATTGTTTGAATTCATTGGTTGGGGTCTAGGGGAGTTTAAAACAGTGACTATCACCAGACTAGAGTTTCTAAGCAGTAGTCAATAGACACTTATGAGGATGTCTGAAGCAAGTAGATGTTGTTTGGACACCTTTGGGGGTCACTTTGACCAGGGCTGGCACAGTTTCTTGAGAACTTTAAGACTTTTGCTGGGTTGCATTCACCCCCCCCCCCTCGTTAAAATGGAATTCTTTCTCAAAATTGAGTTTGTTCTGCTCCTTCACCTCCCAAATGTTGGGGTAAAGGGCATGTGCCACCAACGTCCAGTAGTTTGGTTTGGTGTTTTGAGAACTAATACTGAAGACACCATGTTTGATCACAGGACTTAGAGAGATCAAGCTGGAACTGGGATGGCAACTTCCTCCCTCCTGAAGAGTTCTAGTGTAGGCATGTGCTACGCAGGCTGCTAGGGAAGAATTGTTCTCAACAGTCATACGCAGTCGAGGACCCTGTGTGTAACGTTGCTGACCACCCAGGAAAGGTGTGTCCCATTGGTGCAACAGGAGTACATCTGTTGACGTAATGACCAGCCACTTCCTGAGTGGAACTGAGGCCTGCTCCACAGGAAGGAATTCATGGCTGGTTCTGTAAACCCGTTCAAACACCTGTAACTGGGACAACCTTAGTGAGGATCCTACTCCTGCTGTTTCGCTAAATGTACAGGATGTGCCTGTAAAATTGCCTTCTAAATAATTACGTTTATCCCCACAGATTACTGGTGCTGTCAGCTTCGGTCAGAGAAAATTCTTTTTGTCCTATGCTGTGGTAACTGCTCACAGCGCTAAGGATAAGTGACTGTTGAATGCTCAGGGACAAATGGGAGATTTAGATCACCTCTTCCAAGGTTTAGGGACCATGACAGAAGAGAGAAGGGATGTAGGAACCAGAGAGTGGCGTGGGTCGTGATAGACTGCTGTCTTCCAGGCATGAAGACATTTCAGCCATTGCATTCCTGAAATCCCAACACTGTAATTACCTACACAAGACTGGGTCCAATAACATCCTGTTATGGAAAGGGCAGGACTTAACTGACCCCACCCTTCCCTGGGGATTGATAGATAGTTAATGTGTAGTGGGGGAAGAGAGAAACATTTTCGTCAGCAGGATAGCCACGGGTCAGGTGCCCACACAGCTATATATAGTCAAGAATCTCTTACCTGGGCTCCTGTGAACCCCAGTGTAAATCATCTGGACACACACACAAACACACAAAAGAAAAAGAAAGAAGACAGGATATGATAGTAAATAGGAACCAGCTGGGAGGAGAAAAGGGAGCTGAGAGAACAGGAGGGGGTAAGAAAGGGCAATGAGATGGGGTGTGAGTGGGAACACTGGAGTGGACCCTCAGACTGGAGCCCAAATAAGTCCTCCATCTGTTTCTGTCAACGATTTCGTCACAGCAATAAGAAAATTAACAAATACAGTCTGTCTTTCTTTCTTCCTTTCCTTCCTTCCTTCTTTCTCTCGCTGAATTATTTGACCATTTCATAGTGAAAATACCAAAGTGAAACACATTGAAAGGGCTTGTTTCAATTCCTGTCGTGCCGAATATCAGGAGTGGACATCATTGTCGTGATTTATGTTGCTACAGAATGACTAAGAAATTGAGAAGAAACTGGCCTAGTGATGCATGACTTTAATCCCAGCACTCAGAAGGCAGAGGCAAAGGTTGAGGCAGGTGGATCTCTTCCAGTTTGAAGCCAGCCTTGTTTAAAAATAGTAGGACCTTGTGTCAAAAACACAAAAAGAAACTGAGACTGTTATCAACAATTATAGAGGTAACTTCCTCTATTATTAAATTCCTAGAGCAGAAAGATGCTACATCGAATTCTTGAAATCAGACTGAGGAAATTAAATTACATAAATAGCAGGTGTTTATAAGAATAAAAAAAGAGCTGGACAGTGGTGGCACGCACCTTCAATCCCAGTACTCGGCAGAGGCAGGCAGATCTCTGTGAGTTCGAGGCCAGCCTGGTCTATGGAGCTAGTTCCAGGACAGCTAGGGCTGTTACACAGAGAAACCCTGTCTCAAACAAACAAACAAACAAAAAGGCCAGGCATGGTGGCGCACACCTTTAATCCCAGCACTTGGGAGGCAGAGGTAGAAGAATCTCTGTGAGTTCCAGGCCAGCCTGGTCTATAAAGCGAGTTCCAGGATAGCCAAAGATACAAAGAGAAACCTGTCTTGAAAAAACGAGAGAGAGAGAGAGAGAGAGAGAGAGAGAGAGAGAGAGAGAGAGAGCTGAATTATTTACTAACATCTCCTTGACTAACTAGGGGAAAACTTAATTTCTGTTTCTATTGAGTCCTATCACAGCCACCACCTATTTAGCTTGAAAAAGATTTATGTGTACTTATGTGCTCTAGGCTGCTTTCTATTGCTGTGATAAAAACACCATGACCAAAAACAACTTGGGGAGGAAATAAAGTTTTTATTTCAGCTTGCAACTTATAGCCATCAGGACAGGAAGTCAGGGCAGAACTCAAGGTAGGAACTTGGAGGCTGGAACTGAACTGGAGGCCATAGAGAAGTGTTGCTGATTGCTGGGGACCCTTGGCTTGCTCAACCTTCTTTCTTATATCTCCAGGATCTGCTTAGAACAGCACGGCCACAACGCACTGGGTCCTCACACACCAATTATTAATCAAGAAATTGTCCCCCAGACTTGCCTGCCTACCAATCCGACGGAGGCATTTTCTCGGTTGTGGTCCCCCCTCTCCAGAAGGCCACAGTTTACGTTAAGTTGACAATACAAGAACAAAAAACCCACCAGCACAGTGTGCCTGAGCTTATAGTATGTGCACCACGTGGAAGCAGGTACCTGAAGAAACCCAAAAAGGTCATGAAGTCCCCTAGAATTGGAGCCTTGTGGTGTGGGAGGAGGGAACTAAGCAGGGTCCACTTTGTGAGCTGCAAGCACTCTTACCCAGTGAGCGCTCTCCAGCTGTTTAGCATTAAAAAAACAAATCCACTCACTGTAGGTTTTAGCTTACTGTTAGGTTCACTTTTTTGCCAAATTCTTCCAGTAGTCTGAGAATGTATGACAGACAAACGTTGATTTACTGTAAAAGAATTTTTACTTCTAAAAAAAAAAATGGATAAACATACTAAAAAGTTACAATATAAACGGTTTTTACCATGAAATACGAGCTTTCTTCGTGACTTCTAGTCACTGGACAGAGGGTGTTTAAGAAAATTTAAAGCCGGAATCTAATGAAGGATTGCTAGAGTGAAGTGATTTCCTTGAATATGTCATTTTCTTTTTTCTTTTGATTTTTTTGATATAGGGTTTCTCTGTGTACCAGTCCTGGCTGTCCTGAAATTCGCTTTGTAGACCAGGCTGGCCTCGAACTCAAGAGATCCGCCTGCCTCTGTCTCCCAAGTGCTGAGAGAAAAGGCGTGCACCACGCCTGGCCCAACTGTGTGTGCACTTCTGTGAAGAAAAAAAAAATCAATTCCACACTTTTCCCTGAAGTTCAGGAGGGCTCTCGTCTAAAGCTCAGAGACAAGGCTGTGCTGAGCACGCCGGGGGGGAAAAGACTGTCACAACTCCGGCCCCGCCACCCCGGGGATCCGCCCTTTGGGAACTCGCACCCGCCGCCTCTCAGGCGGTCCCCGCTCTTTCTCCCAAGTTTTCCGCCTGCCGCATTCCTTCCCGGGCGCGTCGGCGCGCGCTGACGTCATGACGCCGCACACGCAGCCCCGCCCCTGCAGAGCTCGGGGCCGGGACGGAACCGGGTTTGCTCTCCTTCCCGGAATGTGAGGCTCTGGGTTCGGCAGTGCACTGCGTTCGTCCCGGTCTTCCCGGTATCCTGCGGCCGCCGTCGTCGCCGGTGCTCGGTTAGCGCGCGCACGCGGAAGCCGGGCGGCCGGGACCGTGAGGCGCGCGCTCGCGTGGTCGCCGCCCCTCGGAAGCCTCCGGGGCCGCACACGGGTTCGCTACGGAGGGAGGCGGGGGCCTGCGGGAGGAGGCGGAGGAGGAGCGAGGGAAGATGGCGGCCGTGGAGCTCGAGTGGATCCCCGAGACGCTCTACAACACCGCCATCTCCGCTGTCGTGGACAACTACATCCGCTCGCGTCGCGACATCCGCTCCTTGCCGGAGAATATCCAGTTCGACGTTTACTACAAGGTACGACCGACCTGCTCGCTCGGACCCCGCCGCCGCCCCCGGGCCGCACCCCCTTCCACGTCCGCGGCCGGGCCCGTAGCCCTCGAGGCAGGGTCCCCTCGGAGACCGACTGCGGTGGCGGCTTTCCGATACCCCGCTATCCCCGCGTCTGCCCCCCGAGCTGTGCGATCCGGGGGGGTCTTGCTGCCCGCCATCCTCTCAGAGGCCCTGGGTAGGCCCACGGGAAATGCCCGGCTCAGCCCGGTCCCACTCGGTCCTCCTGTCGCTGGGGTATCCTCCGCCCTGTCCTCTTTAGTGTCAGCCTGAGCTGGACTTTTTTTTTTTTTTTTTTTTTTTTTTTTGCTGTGATCCTCCCCCAGTTCTCCCCGGCACTCGTGTGTGTGTCCCCCCCCCCCCCGTACTGCTTTTCATTTTTTTCCTCCCTCCGCTGGTCGGAGTTCTGTCCATTTTTTTTCCTTTCTTCCCTCAGAACGAAGTGATTTACTTAGGGATTATTGGAAACGGTCTGTGGGCTTCATTTGCATGTTCTTGAAAGCTTTTTGTGTGGTTTCAGATTTTGCTTTGGTTTTTCGGCTTAGACTCGGTGTTGAGTTAGGGATTTTATTAATAGGGGAGTGAGGACCGGCTCTTTAGAAAGGACACAGTGAAATCACCCAAGGAAAGAAGTAGAAATTATGCCCACGTATATGAAAATTGCAATTTTGCAGCATTTCTAAATTGCTCCCCCTCAAAAATCTGAGCAGAAAGTCTTCCAAGTTGCTCTTCAAGGAGTTTCAAGGGTAGGTGTCCTTAGACGTGGACAATTTTTGCAGTGTTCTGAGAGGGAGAACTTTGGGAACTCGGAGCCTCCCTTTTCCTCTCCCCACATTTGAGTGTGAACACTGGATTCATTCACTGACTCCTGCTTTGAGTCAGCGAGAATTCCAGTTTGCAGTAGCCACCTTTGCAAAATATGACCGGCAGAGGTTTTATTTTATTTTTAGATTTTTAAATACTACTTGATTAGTAAGTTGTCTCCAGTGGTGTAATTTGATATTTAGCAGATGTGTACGTTCATTTATGTATGCGTAGTGTTTTAGGGCGTTTGCTTTATTAGAGAGATTGCTTTTTCCAGCTTGAGAACATTTTTTCAGAATTAGCAACTGACATACTGCAGTCTATAAAATCCTGCTGCTTTGCACCAGCTCCTAACATTTAAAATCATTTCCCTCCTAAGTACTTGGAGAAGATTCATTTTGACAACGTGTATTATAATTTTTGGATTTAGAAGAAAACCTCCCTCCATTCCAAGTGGTTTTGATACACTGATTTACTTTCATGTGTAACTAATGTTAATTTTATGCATTTAAGCTACATTTATCCCAAGGACAAATTAGTCTGCTATTCTCAAACCTGGAAAACTGCTGCAGTGCGTGCTATTTCTGTCAGTTTTATTAAATCGTATGCAGACGTGTATACCTTTTGGAGCCAATCACTGGGAATCTAACCAGGAAAGAATACTTTTACTACTTGAATTCTGTCGAAATACTTTAGGATCTTTTATTTTGGCTAAAAGTAAAGCTTTTCCTTTGAAGGTTATTAGTGTGAGCAGTTAGTGTTCTTGGCATGTGTCTGGTCTTCATGGGGTTCAGTTTTCTTCTTTTGGGTACACTGTACTATTTTATGGTTAGATACTTGATGTGAACCCTGGTGCTGAGCTGGGAGCAGTGTTAATACTTTCCCCTCTCTACATTATTGTGTTTAAGCCTCGCCATCCAAATGGGAGATAGAGGATTGAGAAAAGGTTTCAACTGTTGTAGCCCTGTCTGTCCTGGAATCTGTAGACCAGATTAGCCTCTTTTTGTTTTTCGAGACAGGGTTTCTCTGTATCGTCTTGGAACTAGCTCTTGTAACCCAGGCTGGTCTCGAACTCACATAGATCCTCCTACCTCTGCCTCCTGAGTGCTGGGATTAAAGGTGTGTGACACCACCGCCCAGCTCAGATTTAGCCTCTTGACTCACAGAGATAAACCTGCTCTGCCTTGCTGGTGCTGGGATTGAAGCCTGAGGCACAGGTCAGATATATATGGAGTTCCAAATTAGCCAGAGCTACATTGAGGGATCTTGTCTCAAAAAATAAAGAAAATAAAAATAAAGGCCTAAACCACCACCCTGGCTACAAAATTTTCATTTTGATACAATGTTTCACTAAGTTGCCTGGTATGGCTTTGAATTAACTCCCCCTCCCCCCTTTATTGTTTAGAGACAGGGTTTTTCTCTGTGTAGCCCTGTTCTCAGGCTGGCCTTGACTCAGACATCCACTTGCCTCTACCTCCTGATTGCTGGGATTAAAGACATGTGCCATCACCATGCTGCTTAAGTTGCTTTTTAAAATAGCATATATTTGGCTATAGAAATGCTCAGTGTGGCCGGGCGATGGTGGCACATGCCTTTAATCCCAGCACTCAGGAGGCAGAGGCAGGTGGATCTCTGTGAGTTCGAGACCAGCCTAGTCTACAGAGCTAGTTCCAGGACAGGCTCCAAAGCCACAAAGAAACCCTGTCTCAGAAAACAAAAACAAAAACAAAAACAAAAAAAAAAAAAAGAAAAGAAATGCTCAGTGGTTAAGAACACTTGTTCTTGCAGAGGACTGGGGTTCACTTCCCAGTGCCCACATGGTAGTTTACAACCATCCATAACAATATGATATACAAGCAAAGCACTCATACACATAAGATAAAATAAATAAATTTTTTAGCCAGGTGTAGTAGCACAAGCCATTTTAATCCCAGCACTGGGGAATCAGAAGCAGGTGGATCTATGTGAGTTTCAGAGCAGCTGGAACTCCAAATGAGACAGGATGTGGTGATCTGAGATACCTGTATGGGTAAGTTTGCAAGGAATGACTGTCATGGATTAGGAGCTAAGAAACTTGCTCAGGGTAAGGAGTAGTAGTCTGAGATTTTTGTAGGAAAGCTAAACAGAAGGTGGAGATAGCTACTGAATTCTGTGGTAGGAAAAACTGGCTAAAATACATGAATGAATTTACAGCCAGTAGTAAGTAGGTGGCTATATAAAAGTTGATACCCTACATAATAAGTGGCTTTTATTCCTAATGTTTTTCTCCAAGGGTGGAATCATTTTGGCATAGAAATGGATAGAGCTTACTGAAAAATTGTAAAACAGTGTACAGATTTATTAATAAGGCTAGGTGTCAGAACCCTAGCATTTGAGGGTCTGAGATAGGAAGATCACAAGTCCAGGGCCTCCCTAGCCTGCATATGGAGACTGTGTCTCAACAGCTAAAAAGCAAAAACTTAGAAAGTAAATTGGAGCTGAATTTGGTGACTTATTCTGTGATTCCAGGACTAGGGAGGTGGAAGAGACAGGAGGATCATTGCAGAGTTTAATGGACAACAATGGTAGGCTCTTTCTCAAAATTAATTAACTAATTTATTAAGATTCTTAAAGATTTATTGGGGGCTGGAGAGATGGCTCAGAGGTTAAGAGCACTGACTGCTCTTCCAGAGGTCCTGAGTTCAATTCCCAGCAACCACATGGTGGTTTACAACCATCTGTACTGAGATCTGGCGCCCTCCTCTGGCTTGCAGGCATACATCGAGGCAGAATGTTGTATACATAATAAATAAATAAATCTTTTTAAAAAAAGATTTATTACACAGTGTTCTGCCAACACCTATCTCTGCAGGTCAGAAGAGAAGATCTCATTACAGATGGTTGTGAGCCACCATGTGGTTGCTGGGAATTGAATTTAAACCTTTGGAAGAGCAGACAGTACTCTTAACTGCTGAGCCATCTCTCGCCAACTCTCCTTAATTTTTTACATAGTATAGGACTAAATTATCTGAGGGAGTAGCAGTTGGAGCCTCAAGTTCCAACTGAACCTGTATGACTTGAAGGAAGGTCATATCGAGTCTTATATCCTCATGAGCATGGTGGCCAACCTATTTGTGACAAACAGTTTGGTCCCTACTCCACAGAACCTGTCATTGGGTTGGATCCAAAGACCATTAAGCCTGTCATTTGCTCTTTAGACCTCATTGGCTGCCCATGGTGATTGATGACTTTGTGGTCAGTGGTACCTGCTCTGAACAAATGGATGGGATGTTTGATTCTCTCTGGGAGCCCAACATGGATCCAGTACATCTGTTTGAAGCCATTTCCTAAGCCATGCTGAATGTCGTGGACCTCCAGGATGCCACATCAAGCATGGGTATCATTGTGTTCATTGAAAATGACAAGATCTCCACCAAGATACTTAATGTCCAGAAGGACTAACCTTGTGCCTGGTCCCACTTTCCTTTTGTTTGTTTGGTTTTTAGATTTTTTTTTTGTTTTTTTTTTTGTTTTTTTTTGTTTTTTTGAGAGAGAGGGTTTCTCTAGCTTTGGATTCTGTAGACCAGGCTGGCCTTGAACTCACAAAGATCCGCCTGTTTCTGCCTCCCAGTGCTGAGATTAAAGGCATATGCCACCACTGACTGGGCTCTGTTGCTTTTCTTTTCAATAAAATGGCCTTTCTTTCATTTTTGGTTTTTTGAGGTAGGGTTCTCTGTAAAAACCCTGTCCTGGCTGTCCTAGAACTCACTTTGTAGACCAGGTCTACACCTGCATCTGCTTCTTGAGTACTGGGATTACAGGCGTGTGCCACCACTGCCCAGCTCAAATTGCCTGCCTGCCTGCCTGCCTGCCTGCCTTCCTTCCTTCCTTCCTTCCTTCCTTCCTTCCTTTCTTTCTTTCTTTCTTTCTTTCTTTCTTTCTTTCTTTCTTTCTTTCTTTTTCTCTCTCTCTTGGGAAACTGAATCAAGAAAAATCTGAAGCACAGTGGTTGGGAGAGGTGCATTTTAAGATAGCTGGGTATATTAAAACGCTACATATTTTAATATACCAAGACATTAGCACAATGACAGTAGAGTGAGAGATTGGTTATTGAGAATAATAGAAGTCCAGAAGGAAACTAAAATAATTTGAAGTTTTATTACATAATGATGTTAAGAGAATACTGTATTTCAAATCAAATGGGAAAAGATTTTTGGGATGCTTTGTTTAGATAAGTGGCTGTTTGGTATGTAAGTTAGACCACTATCTTGTATTATGTACCAAAATTAACTCCGTGGAATAAATTTTTAAGTATACCTATTAAGTTAACAGAATAAATTATTGGGTCTGCATCTTACATGGAGAAATGACTGAAATGTATAGTTTAAAGAAAATTTAGCCGGGCGGTGGTGGCGCACGCCTTTAATCCCAGCATTCGGGAGGCAGAGGCAGGCGGATCTCTGTGAGTTCGAGGCCAGCTTGGTCTACAAGAGCTAGTTCCAGGACAGGCTCTAAAAAAGCTGCAGAGAAACCCTGTCTCGAAAAACCAAAAAAAAAAAAAAAAAAAAAAAAAAAGAAAATTTAAAGATAATTTAAAAAATTAGAAAAGCATCACATAAAAATATACAAAGGACTCTCTCTGCCTGATCGCCGTCATCATGGACACAAGTCACGTACAGCCCATCAAACTCACTAGGGTAACCAAAATGCTGGGCAGGACCTGTTCACAGGGACAGTGCACGCAGGTACGTGTGGAATTTATGGATGACACCAGCCATTTTATCATCCTAAATGTCAAAGGTCCCGTTCGAGAGGGAGATGTACTCTCCCTAATGGAGTCAGAAAGGGAGGCTTGGAGGTTGTGCTGACCTTCCTGCTGGGTCCTGAGTGTCCACCACTTGGCCCATGGTGACCCACAACTATTAAATAAAACATTTATATTATTTTGAAAAAATATATACAAAAGGTGAAGGTTGCTCTTCTTGCCAACACTGCAATGCCTGCCATCTTGGCACAGAGAAGACTTTTCTAAGTTCAAAACCAAAAGCTTGGAATAAAAAGCATGAAGACCTAAATTTAGTTGTCAGAACAGGCAGGCAGGCTCCCTGAGACTCGCTGGCCAGCCAGCTAAACCTAGGGTGAGCTTCAGGCCAGTGTAAGACCCTGCCTCAAAAAATAGCTGAGGTGGTCAGTGTTCCTGAAGAACAGCATTCAAGACTGTCCTCTCTGTGTTCTGTGTATCTATAGCCGAAGCTTGTGCACCTGCACACACCCAGTAAAAATAAAACCCTATAAGTTAAAAAAAAGAATTTTAAACGATAGAAACTACTGCAATGTTTGTGGGAGTACAAATCAACATATCCTTTTTTGTTTGTTTTGGTTTTTTTTATTTTCTGGTTTTTTTCAAGACAGAGTTTCTCTGTAGCTTTGGAGCCTGTGCTGGAACTAGCTCTTGTCGACCAGGCTGGCCTTGAACTCACAGAGATCCACCTGCCTCTGCCCTCCAAGTGCTGGGATTAAAGGCGCCTGCCACCACTGCCTGGCTTTGGTTTTGGTTTTCTAGACAGGGTTTCTCTGTGTAGCCCTGGCTGTCCTGGAACTCATTATGTAGACCAGGCTGGCCTCAAACTCAGAGATCCACCTGCCTCTCTGTCCTGAGTGCTGGGATTAGGCTTCACCTGTGATGTTTTAGTAACTAATAGTCTAATATAATGCGTGTCTAATTTCAGTTTGTTTTAGTCAAGACCCTGCGTCTCACTACTTAACGGTTCTCTTTTTTGGGGACAGAATTTCATATAGCCCAGGGTAGTTAAGAATAACCGTGTTCTGATCCTTCTGTACCACCACACACAGGGCTACCAGTGCTCTATTAACTGAGCTACAGCCCCAGCTCTTTTCAGTGGTCCTGGAAAATACCTTTCATGTGCCAGTGTTGAAAGTATACAGTGTATAATGATGTGTAATGTATGTGCACTTGCATCTTTGTCTACCACAATCAGAGAAGACATTGTAGGCCCTACTTTATCTCTCTGCCTTATCTTGAGAGAGTTTCTGTTAGCCAGCAAGTTCTAGTGGTACTCTTGTCTATACTCCCTTAATGCTGGAATTAAATTTTCGCATCACATTGGTGATGGGTATTTGAATTTAGGACCTTTTTTTATTTTATTTATTTATCATGTATATAACATTCTGCCTCCATGTATGCCCGCACGCCAGAGGAGGGCGCCTGATCTCATTACAGATGGTTGTGAGCCACCATGTGGTTGCTGGTAATTGAGCTCAGGTCCTCTGGAAGAACAGTCAGTGTTCTTAACTGCTAGGCCTTCTCCAGCCCAATTTAGGTCCTCTTGCTTGGGCAACAAGTACTTTTATCCACTGAGCAATCTCCTCAGGCTAGATATCTCTGTTAAGTGTTATTTTAGCTGTAAATTCACCTTCTCCTTTTCATCCTTCTTTTCCTCCTCCTCCTCCTCTTCCTCCTCTTCCTCCTCTTCTTCCTCTTCCTCTTCCTCCTCCTCCTCATCCTCTTTTTCCTCCTCTTCCTCTTCTTCCTTCTCCTTCTCCTCCTTTTCCTTCTTGTTCTCCTTCTTTGCATTTCTTACTTTTTTTGTTTTTTAAAGAAATGGTTGTGTTGTCCTGTGAACAGAATTTCCTAGTCTGGAATTTCAGTGGTTGCTATATGAAATGTTACTATTTCCCCCCCACCACCACCACCTGGATGCTCTTACATTTGTCTCTGTGGGAACTTTGTGAATTTCTTGGTTCATGCCCGATTTATTTGGTTTTGTGAGTGTGGTTGTACTGTGTGCAGTGCAGGTGTGTATGTGGAAGCCAGAGGTTAACCTTGGGTATTTCTCAGGAGCTGTGTACCTTGGTCCTTTTGTTGTTTGTTTCAGACAGGGACTCAAGAGAGATGTGCCTGTTTCTGCCTCCTGAGTAAAGGAATATGCCACCATGTCCTGCTTCACCTTGTTTTTGGAGAAAAGTCTCTCTTAGCCGTGTAGATTTTCCACTTTTGTGTAGCTTCAAACCCAGATGTTTACACGAGAGCTGTAATATTTTACCCAGGGTCTCTCTGTTAAAGGGTTGGATGTCCGCATCTCTGTCGCCGCTATTTGTCATAATTCTACAAGTTTATTTACTCCCGTTCTTTTGGAGAAGTCAACTGAAATTATTTCTTGGGGAGAGTATTTAATTTATCTTCTTAAACTTCCTTAGCTACCTTCCTAAATCAGTTAGGATTGTTTTCCTTCTCTGATAGATGATGATTAATTTTGTAGATCAGAGAATAGATTTGTTTTTTTGTTTTTTGTTTTGTATTGCTCTGGGATGTGTAGGGGGTCACCACTGTTTTCTTCAAACTAGCATGGTGCCTTATTAAAATATTCAGAGACGTATTGAGTTGATAAAAGTGGGGCTGCGGTAAAGTACATGTAAAGTATATGTGTAAAACCAAGGGTTTGATCCCCAGCACCAAAAATAAAGAAAAATAACTAGAATGCTCCTTGTTGTAGCATTTTGGTATCTGCTATCAAAACCATGAAGATACAACAGGTACAGAGAGCTCTGTACCTGTTTTATGAAATGAATCTTCCTTGATCTGATGTTAAAATAGGAAACACCTATTTTTATCTATAAATTAAAGCAACCATATTCAGAATTTGTTCTCAGTTTTTCCATTTTTGTCATAGTCTCCTAAGTAGAAAAGTGAAGTTGCTGTTCTACCAGCTACTAGCACTTTGCCTAAAAAAAAGTTACTTAAATCACATATATATGGTGGTTAACAAAGAGACCCTGCAACTAGACAAGGACAGGGTGCAGAGAATAAGACTGCACTGCACAGCTCGTACCACTCGACTCCCCACAAGGTTCATGGCTCCTTGTAGAGTAAGGGACTGAAAAGGCTGTAAGAGTCCGAGATTGTATGTGATCATAATGAAACTGAGCAGTTGTGACAGCACAAGTCCTGCTTCAAGCTAAACGAAATAGCAGCATGGGGGGAGGAGGTGGACATGAAGACCCACCCTGTCTCCACTGGGGGAGGAAGTGTTGATTTTCTTTAAGGATGTGGCGCTTGGGAACCAATCCAAGCACCAGTGGATGGCCCTACAACCAAAAGAATATGTGTAACACAAGCTGAACTTTATACACACACACGCACACACTTTTAAAAAGGCACAAAGTTGTGTTGCAGTGAAGGGAGCTGGATCTGGAAGGAATGGGGAAGGCAAGATTGACTATGACCAAAATATATTGTGTGACATTCTCAAAGAGGACTGGAAAATAGGGGCACACGCCTTTAATTCCAGCACTTGGGAGTCAGGCAGGTGAATCTCCATGTTTGAGACCAGCTGGTCAGCAGAGCAAGTTCCAGGATAGCCAGGGCTACACAGAGAAACCCTGTCTTGGGGTGAGGGTGGAGGGACAAATAACAAAAAACCTTGATCATTAGACTGGCTATAGTGGTACACACTTGTAATCCCTAGGACTCTGAATCTTAGCCTCAGGATACAGGATAAGAGGCTAGAGGATCACAGATAGCTAGACAGTAAATTCAAGGCCAACCTGGGCTACATGAAACCTTGTCTCAAAAACCAACAGAAAACAAAAATTCCCTCTTTTTGTGGGAGTGGGGGTTGAGATAGGGTTTCTCTGTGTAGCCCTGACTGTCCTGGAATTCACTCTGTATCCCAGTCTGGCCTCTACCTCCTGAGTAATGGGATCAAAGGTGTGGTCCACCCCTTGTCTCAAAATCCCCTCTTAATTGAGCAGTTCATTTTTTTAGACTAATAATTTATCCAGTAGGTAACTGTACATAGGCAAACCTTACTTTGGAAACTAAAACATCAGGGATGCTGCCTACTCCTGGATCCTCCAGAGTGAGAAGAAAGTCAAGAAGCCTTGAAAGAAAAGGCCAGAAACAGGGTACATCTGATGAAGGGGCAGATTAGATAGTGCAAACTTCTATTTTAAAAAAAAATCTATTTGCAAGGGCTACAAGGTGGCTGGAGAGATTGAAGCCTTGGGAGAAAAGGAGGAACCAAGTAGATAGAAGGTGTGTTTCCATCCCTCTGCCCTTAATTTCTTTCCTCTCCACATCTAGTTAGATTCTCTTTAAAAGTCCACTGCAGAGTTGAAACTGTTAAGGGAGGACCTAGAGGCTGGTAAAAATTCATTTACCTCGGGACTGGAGAGATGGCTCAGAGGTTAAGAGCACTGACTGTTCTTCTAGAGGTCCTGAGTTCAGTTCCTAGCAACCACATGGTGCTTCACAACCATCTGTAATGAGATCTAATGCCCTCTTCTGGCAGGCAGGGATGCCTGCAGACAGAACACTGTACACGTAGTAAATAAATCTTTTTTTTTAAGAATTCATTTACCTCTGCCCTTTGTTCTTGGGGCCTAGCTGGGACAGGAGCTTGATGGGATACTCCCCATTTCCAGCCCCATTTGGGACTCCTAGATGTGTATGGAAGGTAGTCCAGTGGGGTCCAGAGAAAAAGTGTGGGTAGGAGTGACATCAGGCATCTGCCAGTTTGTGCTGGTCTGGGTTTGCAAAATGAGGATAATGAGGCTAGCAGTTATGTTGTGTGTCGTTCTGTCCATATTCCCCTAACACCTCAAGTGAGGAAGGATGAGCATTGCATTTCTTGAGTGTTGGATGGTAAGTCACCAGAACCGGAATTGGAAAGGGGTTGGAGAAGCAAGCATTTGCTGAGGGACTGGGTTCTGAGACACTCCAGTTCATCTAAGAAGTTGTGGACCTAGGCCTCTAACAAGGAGAGCCTTGAGTCAGGTGTGGGCTCCAGGTGTTCCAGCTCCAGAAGTGGCATCTGAGATTTGGACACCTTTGTGCAGACAGGAGCTTGATGTGGGAGAACTTGAATCTGTGTCATTGGGGTTCATCTTACAGATTTATTGCTGGGTATTTCTAATACCATCTTCTCAAGAACTAATTCACCCACTGTCCCTGGGGAAGATGAGCTGTCCAAGGAGAGGGAAGGCAGTGTTCACCCAGCATTCAACCTATTGACCACATGTAAAGTTTCATCAGTGACTCCAGAAATGAGCTCTAGAGAATAGCAGTACCAAAGACAAATGCAGAAAACACTGGGTTTCCTAGGGAGATAATAGTGTCGGAATCCGTTGGTAGTTTCTGGGGCTGATACAGTGATGCACCCAGTGAAGTTGATGTAGCCAAGCTTTGGAACTGGTGTGTGCACCTTAACCTCAGTGCTAGATATGGTCTGCTCAGCTTTGGTGAAATGGTGGGCTACTACACTGTCTGAGCCATGTGTTCAGCACCAAATTTAAGTACAGCTCATCTTTCTTGAGACCACAGGAGAGATGTCGGGGGTGGGAGGGAAAGGAGCCAGAGGCTTGCAGAGAACAGCGAGAGAAGTACTAGACCTTGTGTGAAAGGCGGGCAGGAAAACAGATGGAATCAGAGTGGAGCAGTGCACGCACCCCTGGATACCCTGAGGTCCTACCTTCTCCCCACTGAGGTAGAAAGTGCCATGGCCTCATACTATGGCAGTGGTGCATCTTGAACATAATTATTAGCCACTTGTTCTTGAACCTTTTGTTCCAAAGACCCTTGTTGATGAGTTCCGTTGTGCCTGCCAGTTGTGCCTCGTACATGGTTCCAAATGAGCCATTGTCACTCGCTTTGATTTTTTTTTTAAGATTTATTTATTTATTATGTATACAACAGTCGGCCTCCATGTAGGCCCACATGCCAGAAGAGGGCACCAGATCTCATTACAGATGGTTGTGAGCCACCATGTGGTTGCTGGGAATTGAACTCACGACCTCTGGAAGAGCAGCCAGTGCTCTTAACCACTGAGCCATCTCTCCAGCCCCGTCACTTTGATTTTTGAGCTGAGTGGGAGCACTGCTTAGGGCAGCTGTTGCTGTAGTTACCTTCCCACTGTCAGCCCAGTCTCACTCTGAGTGTCAGGAAACTAGTATGTTCATGGCTCCCATGCCTCCACCCATGTCCCTTAACTAATGCCTGCCTCTGCCACCTAGCTCTGCTAGTGGCTGAAACCCCCACCCCAACACCTATGGCTCACCATCACCATGGCTGTAGGGCTCAGCTGCTGGACTTCTGCTTCTTCCAGCTGCACCTGTCAGGCTTATTAGCTAATCTTGAAGCTAACTCTCATGTCTATACTATTATATCTGTATAGCTGAGTGGTGGTGGTGCACGCCTTTAATCCCAGCATTCAGGAGGCAGAGGCAGGCAGATTTCTATGAGTTTGAGGCCAGCCTGGTCTACAGAGTTCGTTTGAGGATGGCCAGGGCTACACACAGGTAACTTTGTCTCTCAAAACAAAAGAAAAATGG